>NC_064643.1:526978227-527316442 GCF_023864345.2 Schistocerca serialis cubense
TGAGGTCATCATATAACTTAGAACTACTTAAACCTAACTAAGCTAAGAACATCACACACATTCATGCCCGAGGCAGGATTCGAACCTGCGACCGTAGCGGTCGCGCGGTTCCAGACTGAAGCGCCTAGAACAGCTCGGCCACAACGGCTGGCCATCAGCAACACTTTTGCAATTATGGAAGACTACATAGGCAGTATGGTTCAATATTTCAGCAGGGGACTTCCAACAACTCCATGCCACGTTGCGTTCCTGCACTACGCCGGGTAAAAGGAGGTCCCATACATATTTGGAGAATCCCATGACTATCGTTATCTCGTTGTACACAATACAATGCAAGACGAAGTCACGGCGACTCAGTGGAGCTTGACTCCAGTTACAATATAACTTACTTTCAGTTCACATTTGGCAAACGGAAAGAAACAAACACTGGAGAAGAAACCTGGGCGTTTATGTGAGGCAGTAACTTATCCCGCTAACCCTGGGACGTTGTGCATGATTCGCCGTTAAGTCAAGCTGCCTCGGTGCTCACAATAATTCTCTGTTCGTAACGTGGAACCTAACGATCGCCTGGACAGCAAACAGATGCCAGTTGCTGACCCCTGAAAGTACACCATCCCGCACTGCTACTTCGCAATGGTGCAACTCTCGTGAAACCCGGAGCTGCTCTATGTATCAATGACTATGCCGGAAGGCCTAGATATACACTGAAGAGCCAAAGAAAACGGCACATTTGTCTACTATCGTGCAGGGCCCCCGCGATCATGAAGAAGTGCCGCAACACGACGTTGCATTGACTCGACTATGACTGAAGTAGTGCTGGAGGGAATTGTACGAAGAGTACGAGAGGGTGGAGATCTCTTCTGAACAGCACGTTGCAAGGCATTCCATATATGCTCAATAACGGTCTGGGGAGTTTGGTGGCCACCGAAAGTGTTTAAACTCAGAAGTGTGTTCCCGGAGCCACTCTGTAGCACTTACAGCGTGTGTGCTGTCGCATTGCCCTGCTGGAGTTGCCCAAGTCCGTCGCAAAGCACAACGGACATGAATGGATGCAGCTGATTCGGCAGGATGCTTCCGTACGTGTCACCTGCCAGAGTCGTAGCTAGACGTTTCATGGGTCCCATATCACTCCAATTGCAAACGCCTCACACCTTTACAGAGCCTCCACCAGCTTGAACAGTCCCCTGCTGACATGCGGGGTCCACGAATTCGTGAGGTTGTCTCCATACCCATACACGTCCATCCGCTCGATACCATTTGAAACGAGACTCGTCCGACCAGGCATCATGTTTCCAGCCATTAACATTCCAATGTCAGTTTGACGGGCCCAGGCGAGGCGTACAGCTTTGTGTCGTGCAGTCATGGGTACACGAGTGGGCGTTCGGCTCCGAAAGCCCATATCGATGATGCTGCGTTGAATGGTTCGCACGTTGACACTTGTTGATGGCCCAGAATTGAACTCTGCAACACTTTGCGGAAGGGTTGCACTGCCGTGACGTTGAAGGATTCTCTTCAGTCATCGTTGGTCCCGTTTTTGCAGGATCTTCTTCCGGCCGCAGTGATATTTGAGATTTGATGTTTTACCCGATTCCTGATATTCACGGTACACTTGTGAATTGGTCGTACCGGAAAATCCTGACTTCATCGCTACCTCGGAATTGTTGTGTCGCATCGATCTTGCGCCGACTATAATCCCACGTTCAAACTCACTTAAATATTGATAACCTGCCATTGAAGCAGCAGTAACCAATCTAAGAATTGCGCCAGACACTTGTCTTATATAGGCGTTGCCGACCGCAGCGCCGTATTCTGTCCGTCTACATATCTCTGTATTTGAATACGCATGCCTACACCAGTTTCTTTGGCTCTTCTGTGAATAATATACAATAGGAAACCGTAATTAGCAAATATACACTCCTGGAAATGGAAAAAAAAACACATTGACACCGGTGTGTCAGACCCACCATACTTGCTCCGGACACTGCGAGAGGGCTGTACAAGCAATGATCACACGCACGGCACAGCGGACACACCAGGAACCGCGGTGTTGGCCGTCGAATGGCGCTAGCTGCGCAGCATTTGTGCACCGCCGCCGTCAGTGTCAGCCAGTTTGCCGTGGCATACGGAGCTCCATCGCAGTCTTTAACACTGGTAGCATGCCGCGACAGCGTGGACGTGAACCGTATGTGCAGTTGACGGACTTTGAGCGAGGGCGTATAGTGGGCATGCGGGAGGCCGGGTGGACGTACCGCCAAATTGCTCAACACGTGGGGCGTGAGGTCTCCACAGTACATCGATGTTGTCGCCAGTGGTCGGCGGAAGGTGCACGTGCCCGTCGACCTGGGACCGGACCGCAGCGACGCACGGATGCACGCCAAGACCGTAGGATCCTACGCAGTGCCGTAGGGGACCGTACCGCCACTTCCCAGCAGATTAGGGACACTGTTGCTCCTGGGGTATCGGCGAGGACAATTCACAACCGTCTCCATGAAGCTGGGCTACGGTCCCGCACACCGTTAGGCCGTCTTCCGCTCACGCCCCAACATCGTGCAGCCCGCCTCCAGTGGTGTCGCGACAGGCGTCAATGGAGGGACGAATGGAGACGTGTCGTCTTCAGCGATGAGAGGCGCTTCTGCCTTGGTGCCAATGATGGTCGTCGTATGCGTGTTTGGCGCCGTGCAGGTGAGCGCCACAATCAGGACTGCATACGACCGAGGCACACAGGGCCAACACCCGGCATCATGGTGTGGGGAGCGATCTCCTACACTGGCCGTACACCACTGGTGATCGTCGAGGGGACACTGAATAGTGCACGGTACACCCAAACCGTCATCGAACCCATCGTTCTACCATTCCTAGACCGGCAAGGGAACTTGCTGTTCCAACAGGACAATGCACGTCCGCATGTATCCCGTGCCACCCAACGTGCTCTAGAAGTTGTAAGTCAACTACCCTGGCCAGCAAGATCTCCGGATCTGTCCCCCATTGAGCATGTTTGGGACTGGATGAAGCGTCTTCTCAGGCGGTCTGCACGTCCAGCACGAACGCTGGTCCAACTGAGGCGCCAGGTGGAAATGGCATGGCAAGCCGTTCCACAGGACTACATCCAGCATCTCTACGATCGTCTCCATGGGAGAATAGCAGCCTGCATTGCTGCGAAAGGTGGATATACACTGTACTAGTGCCGACATTGTGCATGCTCTGTTGCCTGTGTCTATGTGCCTGTGGTTCTGTCAGTGTGATCATGTGATGTATCTGACCCCAGGAATGTGTCAATAAAGTTTCCCCTTCCTGGGACAATGAATTCACGGTGTTCTTATTTCAATTTCCAGGAGTGTATATAAAATTCTTGACCAATCTGCTCCAGATTTTTAGAGGACACTCTAATAACCAGTGCAACATGACTCTGAAACACCTGTTCCGTGTGATTTGCAGCTGATTTATCTTGTTGTAAGCTATTCTCCACGTGCAGCGACCATAAAGTAGTGCTGGCGGTGTTATTGACTTGTATATGATGAATTTTGTTCGAATACTCGTTTCACTGCTTGCAAGAAGTGAGTGTAAATGGTTTATCAATTTGATCGTTTTATCCCTTTTATTTATGATGTGGACTTTATAGACCATTTGAATGCCAAGTAAGACTCCCAGATATTTAATCTGTGTAGTCCAGTTTATTGGAATGTCGTTGATTTGTAGACTTCTCGTAATTCCGGTTGCCTCCTTGTAAACATTTATCCGTTGGTTTTATCTGCGTTTAATTTGATCCTTGAACAGAACAGTTCGCGCATAGCGAGGTTTGCCAGTTCTCTATTTGTCTACTCTAAGGGATCCTACTTCACGAAGATGGCTAATAAGTCATTGCAATGTGACATGATTAGGTAATATCCCTGGAAATCGTTCTGCATACAGGAATGTTGCTGCTCGATTGTTGCACCGTGCCTCCCCACAAATGAGGTGTATGTCAGCTAAATATGTTGCAAATCCGATTCCAGTGTGAATGTGTTGCGTACGAAGCAGTCAGAACAACTGTGAACGTCGAGAGAAGACCAGCGTCAAAGCCCTCGGGTACTCCTAACAAGGGAACGATGTCTCGTCACTTCTGTCACATACAGAAGGTGCTTCTTTTTATCTCTTCTAATAACTCTCAAATTTGTATATTCCGCTTTTGTGCACCTTGTACAAAACTGTTACATATGGTGCGTACGTTGGCAGCGACTAACCGAGACCTCGTACTACGCCACATATCACTCTACTATCACACCCACTACTTAAAATTCACAAATCTTGGCTTCGTGAGTTAACAGCTGAACTGTTACCTTTCAACCTGACCTGGACTCCGCACTACACACAGTCGTTTCTTATAATACAGTATTACAGTCAAAGTGGTTCTGTCGTAATTTGTGCCATTTTTTTACGCTACCCTGTCTGTTTTTTCATGGTACATGTGTCTTTCTGTCCGGGAGAGGTTATGTTTGACAGTGAGTAAGTTATTTCTTCCAAATTAGCCCCATTGCCAACAAGTACATCAAATAATTACACAGTGTCGAATCTGTTACCGTGGATACAAATGTACGAGAAACCATGCTGTTCAAGCCACAGAAAAGCGGCCACGGTTCCGAAGAAAGCACTGTTCGCACAGTAAAGTTTGAAGAGATGGAGTCTGGAACGTGCTGAAGAAGCGAAATGCACACTTTGAAGAATGCAGTTGATGTATTACTGACTGAGCAACAATTACAACCCTATCATAAAAGTCGTTTGCAACAATGCGGTTATTTAATTTTAAACTCAGAGTTCCGGATTGTCGAAAGATTGTGAATCCAGACTGACGGCTGTCACTTTCAACATTAATTGAGAGATTACTTGTTGCCCTAAGGTTCTAGTTGTGTATGTCAAAAAGTAATTAAATAATTATTGATTATCTAAAAGTACTTCATTTTGAATCCTTTACCCCATCTGTATAATTTTTTGTCCCTGAGATTTTTGGACAGCCTGTAACACATTCTGGAGCCATGAAGTTTTCGTTCTGACGCTTTCCTTACTTTGGCTGGTATGTTAAGTAGAGGGCAGCAGATTCCAACGAAAAATTTTGGACAATATGTAATTGTTACTGGAGCCCTACATCTGGAACGGCATTTCCTTTCCAGTTCCTCGGACAGCACGGTAAATAACGATACATGTCTCACGAATTCACAAACATTCACGTTAAAACGCAACAACGGTCACAAGGTGTACCTTTACTTGGCAATTACATAGTGTGGTTCCGAGTCATCCGATGTCATAAGACTATGTTTTGCAGATAAATGAAGATAGAAATTTGGTGAGCATTCTTACTTATGCATTTAAACTCAATGTTTAGGTTAGCGCCAGATGTAAAGGCAGCATTTCATGTGATTGGTGGTACAGATCTCCATGGTGTAGTTAGCTAACTCGCTAGTTCATTACGAATACTCACGAGTCGAGATGGCGATAACACAGCAAGAAAATGCATTTTGCTTTCTCCGTTTCAACAGGCGCGATTCGCTTACGACGACCCGGCGTGAACTGAAGACTACGGCACGGCACCTCCTATAACGTACAAATCTGGCACCGACCCACTGGCCTCTATGGTAACCTGATCTGGTGGTTTGTGAAAGACTTCAGGTATGTATCACTCCTTCCACCAACTTTGCTAGAACTGTGACTAGGGTGACCACCTCTGTAGGAGTAGGACGAGGGACACGAGTGCCTAGGGACATTTCAGGATTTTGAGGCACAAAATATAGCATGAAATTAAATCAATATTTATGTTCTCTTCCTTCACTTATTAGTAGAAAAATGGTTTCCACAAATATAATTTAACATTACCTTGCACAAAAAATCAGTACTTGAATTTCTGCAGGATCATAAATTACAAAAAAAGATCAGCAAAAGCATTTGTTGGTGAAACTGCAATGCTAACTGTGTCCTTTATTAGTAAAAGATCTCCATACAATTCATCAACCTCTATCGTATTTTCAAATTTTATCCCAGAAGCATTTTCAGAACAGAGTTGAAATAAACCCCATTCTCCATTTACCGTATCTTCCTTCGTCGTCGGCGTTGTCGTTGTTAACGTGAGGCACCGTTATACCAAGTGTAAAGGCGCGTCGATCTTAGAGCATGAGATATAGTAACCTTAAGTCATTGACAACACACAACGGTCACGGTAGCACCTGATTCCAGAATACCTGCAGTAGTTAGGATCTACGAACTACCCCCTCTTGACCAGGTCCCCAAAATTTAACTCGTAACGAGATCCCTTCGAAGCAAATTGTCATAACGATCATCTTCGTACAACGATAAGAAATGTTACAGTTCATGGAATAACAACAGATACGACCAAACTGTCTTCTTTCTTCTGTTTTATTTAACGTAACTTTGTTCACAGCTTTATTTCGCATTCACCGCTCATTCACACTCTGATGTGGAGTATATGCGAGTGCCTGAACCCTAACTCCCAAGGTCCATCGAAACCCTTTGATGAACAGTTTTGGTTGCTCGACACCAACAGTCAATGATAATGATACAGTTTTTCTCCTTTTCATAAATTGGAGACCGCTCTCCGCGATATAATAATAATGATAATAATAATAAAAAAGCGGTCTCAATACCACGTCCGTAGTGAGATGCGTATAGATTTATCCCGGAATTGACCGCCCTGTAGGTGTACTCAATTTCATGAACACACATCGCTGTCCGCGATTTCGTGTAACTAAATGTCCTTTTTTAACTCTGATTGTATACCGTAGTTATTTAAAACTCGCCCCTATATTTTTTCACTACGCACAATTAGCACTTCTTTACTTGTTTATTTCTAAGAGTAAACGAAAAAAATGACGCCGTATCATCGGCTTCGTCGATATAAAACAAAACACCTCAATATGCCCAATTTTACCTCTTCTTATAGGATCGGCTACCTTACTCATTAATTTACTACATATTATTTCCAATAACACTAAACAGGTATCGCCGTTATATTTTAATTGTATTCAAAAGCATGTTATAATTATTATGACCGACCAAATCGTTAACAAGTCGCGCGGCGTGCGTTTTTAACGATAGCTTTACACTCGCCCAGCCTTTATTCATGCAATATTATATATAAATACACAGACAGGACCAAAAGATCGATCTCTCTACCGTAACCAATAGAGGCAAATACGCTATTCAAGTTCCGTTACATCTATCTTGACTGGTATTGTTACATCCAGACTCACGTTCCTCATTATACGGAATGCATTATTTACTAAAAAAAATCAAATCTAGATATCAAATACTCGAATGCTGTTTTAAACCACTGTATGAAGCCTTACTCCATGGATTGCAACTCTTCTGCTGGCAGAAGGTTAAGACAAGTCACAGTTTTGAACACAAAAACCCTATCTGATATTTGTTGTTCTAGCTGTTTTTAGGGGATTCCATTCTCGAAAACACTTCAATAGTCAACAAATTAGCTCTTTCTAAGGACTCCACAGTCACATGAAATATTTTTAGACAATTATGAGAAAACATCAAATAGCAATGTGTTCTCGATACATCAGCATCACCACACTGAACATCCTGGAAAAGCTTTGTATGGCTACTGGAAAATTCTCCCCCTGTGATGCAAAACAACATATTATGGCTGGAAAGCACTGTAGTAGCCTATCAACAGCTGAATAATTGCTCAGCCATCTTGTGGGAACATGTCTTACAATTTCTATGTATTCAGTATTACAAAATTCAACAAACTCCTTCAAACTCTCCACTCTTTTTGAATGTCAGGTGAAATAATCATAAATTTTTGTAGCAAAACCTTCTAAATCAAAAAGTTGAAATTTATCAGTAACAAACTTAGATGTAATATGAATTTTATGAGCTGAGTAACTTGCTGGGATTAAAAAATTATTTTCATTTCTTAACACAGTAAATACTGAATGTCCATTCGCAAAGTTGACGTGCATTATCACCACAGCGCGAAGAAATATTATTGAGTATTAAATTGTGCATTGTTAATCTGCCTTTAATTTGATCAAAAATAGCATTTGCAGACTCATGACTGTCATTGATGTACCGCATCTTTATTAAAACTGAAATACCTAATGATTCCTAAAATATTTTAGTGTGTCCGCAATTAGAGGCATCACTTGTTATTGCGTAAAACTTTTATATCATCAAGATCTTCAGTACGTTCAGTTACTGAGAAGGCTGCAAACACGTTGGTAACTAATGATGCCACTTTTGTATTTCCCAAAGAAATGTTCCTAGCAATTTCTGAATATAGAAATATCATAGGCACCAATATTGAGTCTCAATCATAATAACGGTAAGGCACATTGTGTAGAACATTGTGGTACACCTTGGTCAATTCAGAAGCTATAACTTTATCCTGAGGCTCGCATTATTTTTGTTTTATTGCCCATTCGCATGTTTAGTAATGTCATTAAAGCTTCCAAGACCAACACTAAATGTTTTATTACGCGTTGTATACATGGCTTTGAACTGGTTATTTGCACATGATGCCAATAATGGTCCATTCATTTCCCCACTTCGAATTGTATACACATAAACGTCTTTTAGTTCTGGACATACTTTCCGAATGAATCCTCTTCTTTTTGCCACTATCTTCTTGTGAATCATATTCACCTTCTGAAACTTCTATTTTCATTTGCAACCACAGATTACAACAGATTAAATTGGTGTTGCAACGTACCCTACAAATACAACTGAACGAACAATCAAAAAACTGAGTTGAGTAACATAATACGATCGATTAACTGAAATCTGGAAGCAAGTGCGAAAAAAAATGAAAAAAGATTACAATACATTGTTCGAGACAAACCCGTTCTCGCTCGGGGCAGTTTAAAATCTATCAAAATGCACGACCGTCCCGCGAAATTCGGGACGGATGGTCACCGTAACTGTGACATCACGTAGCAGTAGCAGTGACTGTGATAAGTCCAGACACGCACGCAAAAGTTCGGGATGAGATGAACTATCGTCTGGATGTTTGTCGTGTATCCGGTGGAGGGCACATTGAACGTCTTTGACCCGCATGTGCACTAATATCGATACCTGTCGCTCATTAAACTTCTCTGTACTCCGTATCACAGCGACACAGTAATCTCTATACAATTAGTATGGAGGTCACTACAGCGACAGGTTCGCGGACACCCCGCCAGAGGCAGTGTAGCCGTTCGCTGTTCAGATTTAACCTCATGCGCGCTCTCTGCTGGAAGAGTTTTGCTTAGCGGTCTACATGGTAACTATGGTTTTTCACCGAGAACGGAAGACTGGTTCGCCATGTTATGGACGGTGATCCGTAACTAAGAAAAGTGTGCCCGCGACATTCGAAAAATTACTGCTTCCTGCTGCCTTTGTTGTCACGAATTGGCGACTTCAGAGTTGTCACAGCTCCCATTTCTACTGCTTAGGTTTGTGGAAACCTTGTTGCCAGTACTTACTATACAGCTAAGGGTCAGCGTAGAAACAAAATGGTGAGCACATTTTATGTGACTAAAGTACTGGTCGTGATTTGCGAAAACTCCTGTTCTTCGAGCGAGGCCTTGTTATACGGATTTAATTTACGTCCTCGCATATAACGCTGCCCGCTGCTCGTGGTCTCGCGGTAGCGTTCTCGCTCCCCGAGCGCGGGGTCCCGGGTTCGATTCCCGGCGGGGTCAGGGATTTTCACCTGCCTCGAGATGACTGGGAGTTATTGTGTCGTCTTCAGCATCATCGTTCATCCCCATTACGGTCGGAGGAAGGCAATCGCAAACCACCTCCACTAGGGCCTTGCTTATACGGCGGTGCGGGTCCCCCGCATCGTTCCCCTACGCTCTGTCACGGAGTATGGGACATCATCATCATATATCGCTTCTAGCTTTGGTTAGTGACTGTTATATTTGGCTTAGTCCTAAATGTGGATCAGTATCCCAAGATACCAGAACTTGCCTGATGTCTACATAAGCCCACTTGTAAAAAACAATACGTTGCCAAATTTAAACTCTTATTATTTGGTGCCCTAATGACTCGTTATAAAAAGGATTAATAATTTTAATTTTTATGTTTGCTTTTAATGTCTCTTGCGTTAAAACTGACATGAGAGAGTAATCTTTCCAATTGTTTGTTCTCCTTTAAACATACGTGTTAAATTGCTTCTGTTATATTTATAATTCAACATTCGCGAGTCGAAATATAAAAACTTATATTGTTCACGGTTAAGGCCTCAAATGGCCTTACGAGATCTTTTAGTGTACCCAAACCGAGCTGAATGATAGGTCCGAGCGATGTCTTTGCTACGCTCAAATTAGTCACCTTATGTCAACGCCTGATTATTAACATAATTTATTTGTTTTCGGTTCTTTGAATTGTGATTTAACACTATTAATGCTTCCATTGTAATGATCTGAGTAATTTTATTAAATCATCTACTGAATAACTAAAAACGTAAATTCTGTTACTACTGATTGTGTCGCTGTTTATGGGACTTAAAAAAACAAAACAAAAAAAAAACAAAAAACTCATATGTGCAAACCTTTAAAATTTTCCCTAATTATTTAAAAGAATAACTTTACGTGTCTTTCTAATTGTGTGAATCATTAATAATTTTATGGCGGCTGTTATGTAATTTGAATGTGGAGGTGGGAGAAAGGAAAGGAAAGGAAAGGGGAGGAACTATGATATCAGCTGCATCGGGACTTTATGGGGAATCAGTGGCGACGAGTGAAAATGTGTGACGGACCGGGACACGAACCCGGGATCTCCCGCTCAGTAGACAGTGCGTTAACCACTGCGTCATCCGGACACAGCGTTTATCGCGAATGCTCGGACTATCTCGGCACGCTCCCCGCCTAATCACATTCCCCTAGCGCCACCTATCCGCAGTCGCCATCCACGTACTCCACGCTCGCTAATTGTAGATTCCTGCTGGAGGTCGAACGAAATGTGCATCCGCGCTGACGGTTGTGAAGTCATTGCCGAATCAGTTAGATGAACGCTTCGTGTCTGTTCTTTTGGATACGTCCAAAAGATCAGAGACCAAGTATTCATACAATCTGTGGTGGCTCTTAGGAACGCATGTTTTCGAAGATGGCAAAACAGTTCTATGATAACTGAAATATTTTTCTCAGGAAGTCAATTGTTCATTATTGTCGATATTGTTCAAGTGCCGCTGACGCGAATAAATGTTGTAACAAATCTTTCTAGGTGCCACTCCCAGCTCCGTGCCACCTGCCATTTCAGTTTGTGAAAGATAAATGTCAACTTTGATCCTAAAGCAATACAAAAAGTACGCCGCTGTAGTATGTGCATGTATGTAAAAGATATACAAAGCCTGTGCCACATAACCCATAACAGGCTTTGGCCCGACAGAAGGTATGAAACTTCTTTAATAATAATTTTACTTAAACTGCTGAGTGAAATTGAATGCAAGTGAACCTCCTTTCTCTTTACTTATTCTTATCATGTCAACACTGACCTACAATATTCTAGCGCAACGCAATCTGACTGCTCAAAAAAGGAAAACCTGACTTCAAATAATTAATTCAAAAGAATGGCCCTGACAATAACCTACATATTTCATTAAGCACTTGCCTCACAAAAATCTTCATTACGCGAACTACTGCAATACAACGAGCGTCAATACTGCCAGCTAAGATTCTGACCACTAAAAAATGGCTCTGAGCACTCTGGGACTTAACTTCTGAGGTCATCAGTCCCCTAGAACTTAGAACTACTTAAACCTATCTAACCTAAGGACATCACACACATCCATGCCCGAGGCAGGATTCGAACCTGCGAGCGTAGCGGTCGCACGGTTCCAGATTGTAGCGCCTAGAACCGCTCGACCACCCCGGCCGGCTCTAACTACTAAAGCCACTGACTGCTAATAGTCATGTGGTTAGCAAAGGAAAGATTTTGTTGCAAACCAAATAATGTAATTTTTTTTACCTTAATAATGTGACATCCAGTTCAGACACAAACATAAATCGTCATTGACATCTAGTACAAAAGTATATAATCATGAATAATATTCAATCTCCAAGTCGAACATGTACAGATCATTAGCGTACGCTAAAACTTCAGACCTCTACTCTCCATCAATGCTAACTTCTCACATCTAACATCCATCGCTGCTGGCCGTTCACCTCCAATTGCCCCAGAGTACTTTCATAACTGCTGGCGACTAACTTCCAACTGCCAACACTACTGGCGATAAACTTCCAACAACGAGTCCGACCAACCACAGAGTCTCTTACAAAGAAAGCGCAGAGATCCAATGCAAAGCGCTACACAGCGCTGCCAACACAGAAGCAGCCCACTTACAGGTAGAGAGGGTGCTGTGTTTGTCGCAGCACTACGATGGGGAGATTGGCAAGCGCATCGCTCCTGCTGCCAGCTGGGAGTACAATCCCTCGAAAGATCCCCAGTACTCATTTGACAGCAGGTTGAGTGGATCTGGGACCGTACTGGAGGGACTGGAACGAGGAAGTTTCCCCGCTGCTATCCAGGACTGAACCCGAGCCCTTGGGCGCTGCAGTGGAGCGGCAACATGTGAAAGATACTGTACGTCCTTATGAAATCAGATCGTTCCTTTTCAAATGAAAATTTTGTGGTCCTATGCGTAACTTGAAATTCGCCCCAAGTCTTGTGAAATCGGATGGATCTTCCCGAAACAGACTGTACTGTATGAATTACAGTGTGTAGCTGCTCTTCGGCGAGCTCTATTGGCAAGCTGGCCAGGACAGGTCAGTTCTCTGTTTCTATGACAAGAGGATCGCCTGTCATTCTGTACGTTTCAGACTGTGGGATTCTGAAATGTGAGCGACCAGAGACCGTCGAATGGGTGCTCTCAGGACGACAGAAAGCTAAACATCAACGCAACAGCCCAAGCACGGAAGTGTATACATACAGGCTCACAAACGGTGGCTAAAACGGCGGGAGTGGGCATTTGAGGGGAGTGATTATCGTACAGCTGCAGCATGGTTAAGGAGTTGAACCGTTTCTTATTATTTCTTTTTCCTCTAGTTTCTCCTTGGTCAACTGATAACATGATAATGTATAATAAGAGACGATAATTTCATTTGTAAGAAAACTTAACTATTTAGTGAAAGACAGTATTCACCAAAGATCCAACGAATATATTTCATAATTAATACTCCCAGACGTTATACAGGTGCTGAACATAAAGCCACTGAAAAAGGTGAAAATATTGTACTCTTCTGATATCTTCTTGCTAACCTGACCCTCGTTCCTGCGAGCGCAAGTTGAGCAGATATACATTGTCTAATCCTTACATTTTTTCTGGATAAATGTAATTTATATCTATATATTCTGTCAAATCCATCATTCAAGGGAAAAAATTCAGGGAATAAATAGGCGAGGTGGCGGTGGATTGTACGGTCACGAACGATGGGACAGTATTGACGTTCTTTTATTAACCCTAGCACAACTAAGCACGGATCTGTCACATGAATGTCTTAAGGTGGGGGCAAAAATTGTCCTCACATTCTTTTCAATTTATACCATTTTTTTGTTTGTTTGTTTTGTTTTGATTATTTAATGAACTAGGAATTTCTTTACTAGGTTACAACACACTTCCATAGTTATCAGGAACATTATAACATATACAAATACAATTAATAAAATAATGAATATGAGAAATATTATTATATTTTTATAATGAAACTAACACTTTCATATATATATATATATATATATATATATATATATATATATATATATATATATATATGTATCAGACTTATATTAAGAAATCATAAAAGTATTTTCAATAGCAAACCACAAATAAGAAAACAGAAATTCAAAGTCAGAAATTACAATTGAGTTTTTCGTTCCTAATCGCTTTCACTTTCAATTTCACAACCTTTGCATATGCTTGTTTCTGCAGAATAAGTGGAACACACATACTTGGAACACCCTCAACAAACTATAGACACTTTTGTCATCTTGTCTTATTCCTTTTTAGAGTATTTACTCTTCAAAGAGATGTGACATCTTCCTCTTTAATAAAATTCAACAGACTGAACAGTTGCAGTAATGTTGGGCAGCGTTTTCCCTAGAACACTTTCCACTGCATAGATGATATGCTTTTGTAAACCCATGATATTCTTTGCTATCTCTTCCACAGCTGGCCTAACGAGCTGTTGACCTAACTCTAGCAGATACAGCCTTCTTACATTATGCTGCTTCTTCTTCCAGTTTGGGTTGCTTATCATGAAAATTGTTCCAGCATTGAGACAGGTAATATCTATCAAGATGAAAAGGAGAGATAATGGCCACCTTCTCGTCCCTCGTTTTACTGAATGATTGCATGTCATTTCATCAATGCTGTCTGCCCCCTTTGGTTTCATTGTAGTGGAGATTGATGTTTGTCTTTTTTTTTCTCTCTCTCTGTCGACGCATCCACCTTATCGTTGTGTTGTGTGGAAAGAAGTAGGAGATTCTTAGTAGGCTTCAGTTTGGGGATGTATGAAACCAAGGTAACTGGTGCGTTGCCCGTTTTCGGATCTGTGAATAAGAACTTACAGGAATATAGCTCTCGTCCCTGCGTCTTCTTTAGCTATTCTAATATGTGTTTTCTTTTGCTCTTCAATGTTCCCACCAAAGTAGGCTTGTCGTCATTGTAAAGCTCCCGGCTAGGTGTACGGATGTATAATAACGATCTGTTGTTATATTTCTTCCGCTTCCTGCCAGCGGATTCATTAGGCGTCTAACAACTGCCTTTGAACTCCGTTCCTCGGCACGCCGTTCATCCTTCCCTGCATAGACCTCCATTTTAGAACATACCGGGTGTGTGCATCTGATAACATCCTAATTAATATACCACACTTCCCTGCATAAAGACCTAAAAGTGACATCTTCCTCGAAATAGGGAGAGCATTTCATCGAACGTTAGATGTGCACTTGGTATACCGTAACTAACAAATATTTCGTCAATTTTGTCGAAAACTTTACGAATGGGGCAAAACATATCCTGCTTTCATCTTTCGGTTCTTATTTCTTTATCATCAAATTTAATCAGGGACAGCAGTTCTCCACATCGAATACGACTCACTGTAGCTACGTAGATATTCTTTCCCAATACTTTCCGCAAAAGTCCTCAAGAGGCAGTCTAGTGTCATTATTTGTACCCATGAGTATCAAAATACTAATGGAGACGTATTTTCTTCTATGGTTGTAAGTTTTGAGTTCTTATTACGAGCTTCATGGTTTGAATAGTCCACGATAATCTTCATTATTTCGAAAGTTATAAACTTTTTGAAAGATTCTGACACACTAGAGGTCAAACCTTCACGAAAATTCACTATATTTTGTACTGACCTGCGTTCTTGCCTTGGAGGGGCAGTAATATACAGAGGGTCCAAAAAAATGTATCCACTGTTTAAAAGTCCATAACTTGCAAACTAATTGACGGAGTTGTCTCATTTTTGGTGAAAGTGTAGCTTAAAGTCCAACTTAAAGATATCACTGTAGGTGTTCGAAATGGTCACCATTAACATCCACACACAAACGATCCCTCCGAACTGCAGCACGAACTACTGACTGCAACGTGTTCATTTGGTTATTTGCACATGAATGTACGATGTATTCTCGAAGTTCATCCAATGTGCGTGGCTTTTGTCGATAAACGACGTCCTTCAGTGTTCCCCACAGGTAAAAGTCCAGAGGAGTTACGTCTGGGGAACGTGGTGGATACTCCACAGCACCTCTACGGCCTATCCATCTTCCTGGTAGATTTTCGTCGAGATACGCCCTAACACGATTTTGGTAGTGGGCTGGGGCACCATCTTGTTGAAAGTAAACTCTTCCGTCTCCATACAAGTTTCGGATGGCACGTAAAATGGATGTCTGAAGCTTCTGAAGGTACACCTCACCGGTAACTGTGCCGTCAAAGAAGAATGGCCCAATCAAGCCCCGGTAAGACAACCCACACCACACATTTACTCCTGGCAAATTCACGGCTTTGTCTACGTGGACTTTCGGCGGCCCAGTAGATGCAATTGTGGCGATTTGCGGTACCACTGAGTTTGAACTGTGCCTCATTAGACCACACAATCATCTCTCAAACTCTTCATCGTTGCGCACCATGTTAGTAAACCACTCCATTCTACGATCTGGGTCGTCCTCGTTCATTGCGTGTAGCAATCGTGGGATGTAGCACTTCCACTTTGCTGTCTTCAAAATTCGCCGAACACTTGAGCGACTCACTCGTTTCACGTGCACACAGTCTCACAGACTTCTGTGGTGAGCGAGTGAATTGTTGTAACACACGACGGGAGTTAGCTGGACTTGTTAGTGCTACAGGTCGTCCAGCTCGTTGTTTGTGTACATCTTTAACACAGCCTTCGACTTCAAATTTGTCTCGAATGCGACGAATCGTTAAACGTGTCGGTGGCTCTGTTTGATACTCATTTCGCCATTGCCGTTGAACCTTATTAATGTTTTCGTACTTAAGATACAACTTCAAAACTGACTTCCTTTCATCGAATGTAAGCCTTGCGCCAGCCATGTTTACTCGAGTAACTAGGTGCAACTAAGAACAAAACACTCACTATCTGGCGACTGTCATCTGACAAAACAAAACAACGCAATACAAAGCTTGTGTGGTGATTGCCGGAACTGCAAACTATTACACTACCAAAGATGAGACAACTCCGTCAATTAGTTTGCCAGTTATGGACTTTTAAGCAGTGGATACATTTTTTTGGACCCCTCTATATTCCCTACCGCTTTTTGCTGTAGCAATGATGCTGGAAGCAGCTGCATGCTGTTCATCAGGGGATGAACTTCGTGAACATGACTCATTTTCAATTGCTGTGTCACTATCGTATGTCACAATTGTATCATCTTCTTCTGGATCACTTTCATCACCTTCCCTTGCTTCTTTATTATACACTCCTGGAAATGGAAAAAAGAACACATTGACACCGGTGTGTCAGACCCACCATACTTGCTCCGGACACTGCGAGAGGGTTGTACAAGCAATGATCACACGCACGGCACAGCGGACACACCAGGAACCGCGGTGTTGGCCGTCGAATGGCGCTAGCTGCGCAGCATTTGTGCACCGCCGCCGTCAGTGTCAGCCAGTTTGCCGTGGCATACGGAGCTCCATCGCAGTCTTTAACACTGGTAGCATGCCGCGACAGCGTGGACGTGAACCGTATGTGCAGTTGACGGACTTTGAGCGAGGGCGTATAGTGGGCATGCGGAAGGCCGGGTGGACGTACCGCCGAATTGCTCAACACGTGGGGCGTGAGGTCTCCACAGTACATCGATGTTGTCGCCAGTGGTCGGCGAAAGGTGCATGTGCCCGTCGACCTGGGACCGGACCGCAGCGACGCACGGATGCACGCCAAGACCGTAGGATCCTACGCAGTGCCGTAGGGGACCGCACCGCCACTTTCCAGCAAATTAGGGACACTGTTGCTCCTGGGGTATCGGCGAGGACCATTCGCAACCGTCTCCATGAAGCTGGGCTACGGTCCCGCACACCGTTAGGCCGTCTTCCGCTCACGCCCCAACATCGTGCAGCCCGCCTCCAGTGGTGTCGCGACAGGCGTCAATGGAGGGACGAATGGAGACGTGTCGTCTTCAGCGATGAGAGTCGCTTCTGCCTTGGTGCCAATGATGGTCGTATGCGTGTTTGGCGCCGTGCAGGTGAGCGCCACAATCAGGACTGCATACGACCGAGGCACACAGGGCCAACACCCGGCATCATGGTGTGGGGAGCGATCTCCTACACTGGCCGTACACCACTGGTGATCGTCGAGGGGACACTGAATAGTGCACGGTACATCCAAACCGTCATCGAACCCATCGTTCTACCATTTCTAGACCGGCAAGGGAACTTGCTGTTCCAACAGGACAATGCACGTCCGCATGTATCCCGTGCCACCCAACGTGCTCTAGAAGGTGTACGTCAACTACCCTGGCCAGCAAGATCTCCGGATCTGTCCCCCATTGAGCATGTTTGGGACTGGATGAAGCGTCGTCTCACGCGGTCTGCACGTCCAGCACGAACGCTGGTCCAACTGAGGCGCCAGGTGGAAATGGCATGGCAAGCCGTTCCACAGGACTACATCCAGCATCTCTACGATCGTCTCCATGGGAGAATAGCAGCCTGCATTGCTGCGAAAGGTGGATATACACTGTACTAGTGCCGACATTGTGCATGCTCTGTTGCCTGTGTCTATGTGCCTGTGGTTCTGTCAGTGTGATCATGTGATGTATCTGACCCCAGGAATGTGTCAATAAAGTTTCCCCTTACTGGGACAATGAATTCACGATGTTCTTATTTCAATTTCCAGGAGTGTAGTTGACACCTCTTCATCTGTGAGAAATCTCTGAAACTGACGACGCATTTTATTAGAACTGTGAGTAGTGTACTACTGCTCGAACAACAATGGCAACACGACATAGCGGTACCAACAGTCAGAAACTGCATTTCTTTCTGCCATTCTGAGAAATATTTTAATGAGAAAAGTTGTCTCTCCGATGTCTACGGAGGGGGGGGGGGGGGGGGAGAGGGCAGAAACTGCCTGCACTTAAATTAAATATAATAGGCAGATTTAAATAATTCACAAAAATTATAAAACCATGACAGACATACTCTAGGTATTTTACTGCAACTACCTAAATTCTTGCTTCTTCACTCCAACAAATAGATATATTACACAAATAAAACAAATACTGCGGGCAATTTTTTGCCCCCCCCCCCCACCTCCCTAGTGGTGCTAGGGTTAATTACTTTTCAGGTAAGAGACAGCGGTCCCTGAGATACTTTTTCCTATTGTACGCAATACTGTACAGCGAGAATTACACGGTTCTGATCGATTACCGTTCCCAAACGATGACGCCAGCCATCCTACTCAATGGCCTGATACTGCATAACGCAAATGGTAACGAAAAAAAAAAACGAGGATGGGCTACAATAAGGTAATCTGTTAATAAGAATCATAGACACTTCGATATGCTGCACTGCAGCTATATGCACAAACCGTCCATCTTCAATGAGGGGTTGCCTCCATATCGCGACTTTCATAATACTGTATACTGAGTTGGATAATTTGCAGACTGTTGCACCTTTGAGAAACTTTACAGTAATCCTCTCACTGCGAGAAAGGTGGTTTTTAAGAAATGCCACAAACTGAGCTTTCGTTTATTACGGGAAGACGCTACACGCCGCACACATGTCGGCGCCTTATCTAAACAATTCGAGGGGGTTTATGATTCTGCGATCCATTTCATCAGAGAAACAGCAAAAGCTGCTACAACTGTGATAAAAATAAACAACATTGTTTAACCTGCACATCAGAGTTCGTTTTGGTACCACTACGGGACGCCAAAACTGCATCTATACGTTTCATTCGTTTGTTCACCGACTCAATCTCAGATCCCCAATTGTGTCATCATTCCCCGTCGAGAGAGAGAAATAAATGAAACCGCCTACTTGAAGCAATGAAGTGCAGGCAGACACGGTTCTCCACAGGTGTGGAATCACCTATTAAATGGTTCAAATGGCTCTGAGCACTATGGGACTCAACTGCTGAGGTCATTAGTCCCCTAGAACTTAGAACTAGTTAAACCTAACTAACCTAAGGACATCACAAACATCCATGCCCGAGGCAGGATTCGAACCTGCGACCGTAGCGGTCTTGCGGTTCCAGACTGCAGCGCCTTTAACCGCACGGCCACTTCGGCCGGCTAATCACCTATTAAAACAAAGAGATATGGATAAACAAATTTAAAGTCAAGTAGTATGACATGGGAGGGAGGGAGAGGGAGAAACTGTGCGGGTATGTTTCCGTCACGGCTGCCTATCTGGAAGCTGCCACTTTGGATCCAGCTCATAATTTTCAACTAGAAATAGGTTCATGTGATGTGACATGTCACAAACAACGAGAATTACACGATAAAAACAACGGTGTCTTTCACTTAACATAGCTGTCCGCCCCCGGTAGCTGAGTGGCGCCGGCACGGTAACTCAGCATGTACGGTCAGAGGGTTAGCTGCCCTCTGTAATAAAAAAAAATCTGAGTTAATGGATCAACGACGAACTGAAACTTGTGTCTTGCGACGTCCGCCCTGAGCAGAGACAATGAAACAAAAACGAACAAAATGAGATTTTAAAAAAAAATTGGTCAACGTGACAGACTGTCAATCCTAAGGGCCCGGGTTCGGTTCCCGGCTGGGTCGGAGACTTTCTCCGCTCAGGGACTGGGTGTCGTGTTGTCCTAATCGTCATCATTTCATCCCCATCGACGCGCAAGTCGCCGAAGTGGCGTCAAATCGAAAGACTTGCACCAGGTGAGCGGTCTACCCGACGGGAAGCCCTCGTCACAGCTTTACTCGTTCTCGAATTTTGACTGATGCTTCTTTCCTACAGATGACGTGAAACCCGATGACCTAACACAAGCCGAACGCATTGTGATCATCCTGATTTCTGAAGAGAGAGGTATCGGTAGTACAGCAGAGGTTTCCAATCCATGTCGTTCAGACAGACCCACAATGCGTTGGTGAAACTTCTCGCCAAATTTCGAGAAACTAGATCTGTTGCAGACATGGAGAAAGCTGGACGATCAAAAATTAGGGATGAAGCAACGCCGACCGTTGTGCTGGCATCATTCAGAGAAAGGCCAGTGCGCAGCACTTGCCACATCTCACAGGAAAACTGGCGTCAGCTGTACAGCAATAATGAAAATTTTTGTTACACATAATTGGCACCCTTACAAAATGCAAATTTTACATCATCTACTCCGAGGCCGATCCAGATCATGATCCAGGTCATGATCGTCAGTTACGGAGGAAAACATTGATGCTGTGAAGAAAAACCTAGACGAAGACAGGCGAGTGACCTATAATCAGATAGAAGATACCTTAGAGCTAAATGTTCCAGCAATTCATTCGATTCTGTATGATCATTTGCAAGTAAAGATACTGTTGCCTCTGGGTGCCCAAGACTAACGGAAGAGCAGATGTCACTACGTGTGACTTGGTGCCGGGAGATGTTAAAGAAGTTTTCTAAGGGACAACCTCAGTATGTGAATAACATCGTGACAGATGACGAGACTCGGCTGTACTATTACGACGTGCCGACTACGACTCAAAATAAAGTTAGGGTCTTTGAAAATGACGACACACCCACAGCTGTCAGAAAAAGCTTATCAGTAAAGATGAAAATGACATCTGCTTTTTTTTTCTTTTTTCCCCAAAGCGAGTGGAACTGTGGAGCGTGTTGTTTTGGACACACAGAGGACAGTCACAGCTAAGTGATACACTGAGCCGGCCGCTGTGGCCGAGCGGTTCTGGGCGCTTCATCCTGGAACCGCGCTGCTGCTACGGCCGCAGGTTCGAATCCTGCCTCGGGCAAGGACGTTTGTGATTTCCTTAGGTTAGTTAGGTTTAAGTAGTTCTAAGTCCAGGGGACTGATGACCTCAGATGTTAAGTCCCATAGCGTTTAGAGCCATTTGAACCATTTGATACACTGAACAGTGCCCGCCCAAAGTCATCCAGTCTTTGAAGAATCTGCGACCGAAGTCTAGAATGAACATACAATGAAGGCTTTCACGACCGGATGTTTCAGCTGCTGAGAATTCTTCCGAGTTATATGGCCGTGGTCCATGGAACTCTTCAGTCCCTGAGGTTTCGTCCAAGGCTACGTTGGAAAAAAAATTATTCAAATGGCTCTGAGCACTATGGGACTTAACTTCTGAGGTCATCAGTCCCCTAGAACTTAGAACTACTTAAACCTAATTAACCTAAGTACATCACACACATCCCTGCCCGAGGCAGGATTCGAACCTGTGACAGTAGCGGTCGCGCGGTTCCAGACTGTAGTGCCTAGAACCGCTCGGCCACTCCGGCCGGCTGGCTACGTTGGACATATTCGGAGGTGCTCCTGGTTCTGAGTCTCGCCGACTCAGCGCAACCAGGAGCACCTCCGAAGATGTCCAACGTAGCCTTGGACAAAACGCCAGGGACTGAAGAGTTCCATGGACCACGGCCATACAACCCGGAAGAATTCTCAGCAGCTAGAATAGACACTTGTCTCCTCCATAACGACAACGCTCCAGATCACCGCGCCAAAGCATGCACCGAATATTTGCGGGGTACAGGATTGAAACTTCTTGAGCACCTTCCTTACAGTCCCGACTTTGCTCCTTGTGACTTTGCACTGTTCCCGCATGTGAAAAAGAAGCTGACAGGAGTGCAATTTTCAAGTGATGAGGACCTCTTGAGGCTTGGGACGACGAGTGTGGCTTACACCCAACAGAAACTCGGGAGAACTAGTTTAAGCATTGGTTTTGGAGGATGGAGAGTATTCGATGTGGCGGAAATTACTTTCGAAAAATTAAATAAATCAAGCTGAATTGCAAAACTTACTTAGCACCCTTCATATACTACTATTCAGACAATGTGAAATACAGACACTGCAAACCTGTAGTAAGAAAGGGTTTAGCCGCTCCCCAATGTCATTCAATCTATACATTGAGCCAGCAGCAAAAGAAAGCAAGGACAAATTTGTAGAGGGAATTAAAGTTCTGGGAGAAGAAATAAAAACACTACAGTTTGCCGATGACATTGCAATTCGTCAGAGACAGCAAAGGACTTGGAAGAAGAGCTGAACTGAACGGATCGTGTCTTGAAAAGAGGTCAGAAGATGAACATCAACAAAAGTGAAATGAGGTTTATGGAATGTAGTCGAATTAAATCAGCTGATGCTGATACGAGTACATCAGGAAATGGGACAATAAAAGGAATCGATGAGTTTTGCTATTTGGGTACCACAACAAAGGCAATGGCTGAAGGAGAGAGAACATAAAATGCAGGCCGGCCGCAGTGGTCTAGCGGTTCTGGCGCTGCAGTCCGGAACCGCGGGACTGCTACGGTCGCAGGTTCGAATCCTTCCTCGGGCATGGGTGTGTGTGATGTCCTTAGGTTAGTTAGGTTTAAGTAGTTCTAAGTTCTAGGGGGCTTATGACCTAAGATGTTGAGTCCCATAGTGCTCAGAGCCATTTGAACCATTTGAACATAAAATGCAGACCAGCTATAGCACAAAAAGCATTTTTCAACTTAGGTATTTGTTAACATGTAATATAAATTTAAGTGTTAGGAAGCCTTTTTTGGAGGTATTTGTCTGGAGTGTGCCGTTGTGCGGAAGTAAAATGTGGATGACACAAGAAAAGAATAGAAGCTTTTGAAATATAACGTTGGAGATCACATGGGTAGATCTGATAACTAATGAGGCGGTACCAAATCGAACTGCGTAAAAAATTAATTTATATCACAACATGATTAAAAGATGGTAACGCTTAATAGGACACTTCATGGGGTATCAAGGAGTCTTCAGTTTAGAGAGGGAGGGAAGTGTGGTGTAACAATTGTATGGAAACCACGTCTTAAGTACAGTACGCCAGTTCAGACAGACGTAGTTTGCAGACATGAAGGGGCTTGCACAGAATAGACTGACACTGAAGAGTTGCATCAAGCGAAACTTAGGACTAAAGACCACAACAACTATATATGTATTGCAAGCACATTCAGATGGAATGATCTAAATCTGGATGTTTGGACCATGATTCTGCATTATCAGCGATCCCACAATCTGTTGGTAGGTTTGTCGAGGTATGTGGCATTACATGTCAATGCACAGGTCATGTAATTCACGCAAATAATGGCCCCGGTTTGCGTACGAAGCGATGGCGCCCGATAGCGACCCAGATGGGCTCCATAGGATTTACTTCAGGCTAATTTGCTCGCCGAGCCATCAACGTGAGTTTACTATAACGCTCATGAAACCAGTTCATCTCGATGACGGCGTTTGCGGAGACGACCATCGACCTTGTGTAGCAAAAATGTGATTCGCCCTAAGAGCCAACACGTTTCAACTGATCGACATTCGAATTCCGATGGTCCCGTGCCCACTGCAATCGCAATTGACTATGTCGTTGGATCAACATGTGAACACCTAGGGGTTGTCTTCTGCGGAACTCCATGTTCAACGATGTACATTGAACGGTGTGTTCCGAATCACTTGCGCGTGCACCAGCATTGTGCTCTTTCGGCAGAGGTGTCACATGTCACCATCTATCCTATTTTACAGAACAGACAAGCCTCCGAACCACACGGTCTGTGAAGAGTCGTGGACGTTCAACCTTTCAGCGCCTAGTGGTAGTTTCACTGCCCTCCCTCTTTTCGTAGATACTTACGACAGTAGCACGTAAACATTCGACCAGCTTCGCCGTTTTCGAGATACTCGTTCACAGGTTTTGCATAATAATAATCTTCCCTTTGACAAAGTCGCTTATCTCAGTGGATTTTCCCATTTGCAGCCCATATCTGCGCTAGAGTGATCCCCCATTCATCATTGCTGCGCTTACATACTTTTCATAGCACGTCATGTTCCTGCAATGTCACCAGGCAGCATCCAATCTAGCGGGGGGCAGTAATCATAATGTTTTGGGTTATCAATGAAATTATAATAAGGTGAACTAATTTTTTTTGTCTCTGTATGTCCATCTTTTTAGCGATGGTTGCGGGACTCGGCTATTCGATAGAAGATGTCAAATTAAACGCCTTTCAGCCGTCAATTTTCAACCTTGTTTTATTGGGCAACGAGTTTCAGCGTTTTACTACGCTGTCTTCAGGCCCCTGACTGACGTGTCGGAATAATCCATCTCTCTTGTGATTAAAAACTGGTGATAGTTTAAATGTTCACCGCAACAAGTATCTACTCATACCAGTATTGCTGGCCCCTGTTTTGATCACAAGCGGGGAGATTATTCCTACACGTCGGCCAGGGGCCTGAAGGCAGCGTAGCAAAACGCTGAAACTGGTTGCCCAATAAAACAAGGTTGAAAATTGACGGCTGAACGGCGTTTAATTTGACATCATCTAATATTTTTTGTGTTATAGTATCCACTCAGTCTTCTTCCGGAGCGAACCAAAGAACCCGCCATTGTACCGGCGAATGTATTTTCGTCCGGCACAACAGTAAGGAAATAAGGTTAGGGTCAACCTCCCGTCGATAAAGTAGTCAACAGAGACGCGGAGTACAAGCTAGAACAAGTAAAGGATGTTGTTGTGGTCTTCAGTCCTGAGAATGGTTTGATGAAGCTCTCCATGCTACTCTATCCTGTGCAAGCTTCTTCATCCCCCAGTACCTACTGCAACCTGCATCCTTCTGAATCTGTTTAGTGTATTCATCTCTTGGTCTCCCTCTACGATTTTTATCCTCCACGCTGCCCTCCAATACTAAATTGGTGATTCCTTGATGCCTCAGAACATGTCCTACCAACCGATCCCTTCTTCTGGTCAAGTTGTGCCACAAACCCCTCTTCTCCCCAATTATATTCAATACCTCCTCATTAGTTATGCGATCTACCCATCTAATCTTCAGCATTCCTCTGTAGCACCACATTTCGAAAGCTTCTATTCTCTTCTTGCCCAAACTATTTATCGTCCATGTTTCACTTCCATACATGGCTACACTCCTTACAAATACTTTCAGAAACGACTTCCTGACACTTAAATCTATACTCGATGTTAACAAATTTCTCTTCTTCAGAAACGCTTTCCTTGTCATTGCCAGTCTACATTTTATATTCTCTCTACTTCGACCATCATCAGTTATTTTGCTCCCCAAATAGCAAGACTCCTTTACTACTTTAAGTGTCTTATTATCTAATCTAATTCCCTCAGCATCACCCGACTTAATTCGACTACATTCCATTATCCTCGTTTTGCTTTTGTTGATGTTCATCTTATACCCTCCTTTCAAGACACTGTCCATTCCGTTCAACTGCTTTTCCAAGTCCTTTGCTGGCTCTGTCAGAATTACAACGTCATCGGCGAACCTAAGTTTCTATTTCTTCTGCATGGATTTTAATACCTACTCTGAACTTTTCTTTTGTTTCCTTTACTGCTTGCTCAATATACAGATTGAATAACACTGGGGAGAGGTTAAAACCCTGTCTCACTCCCTTCCCAACCACAGCTTCCTTTTCGTGTCCCTCGACTCTTATAACTGCCATCTGGTTTCTGTACAAATTGTAAATAGCCTTCCGCTCCCTGTATTTTACTCCTGCCACCTTCAGAATTTGAAAGAGAGTATTCCAGTCAACATTGTCAAAAGCTTTCTCTAAGTCTACAAATGCTAGAAACGTAGGTTTCTTTTAAGATAAGTCGTAGGGTCAGCATTGTCTCACGAGTTCCAACATTTCTACGGAATCCAAACTGATATTCCCCGAGGTCGGCTTCTACCAGCTTTTCCATTCGTTTGTAGAGAATTCACGTTAGTATTTTGCAGCTGTCACTTGTTAAACTGATAGTTCGGCAATTTTCACATCTGGCAACACCTGCTTTCTTTGGGATTGGAATTATTCTTCTTGAAGTCTGAGGGGATTTCGCCTGTCTCATACATCTTGCTCACCAGATGGTGGAGTTTCGTTAGGACTGGCTCTCCCAAGGCTGTCAGTAGTTCTAATGGAATGTTGTCTACTCCCGGGGCCTTGTTTCGACTTAGGTATTTCAGTGCTCTGTCAAACTCTTCACGCAGTATCATATCTCCCATTTCATCTTCATCTACCTCCTCTTCCATTTCCATAATGTTGTCCTCAAGAACATCACCCCTGTATAGACCCTCTATATACTCCTTCCACTTTTCTGCTTTCCCTTCTTTGCTTAGAACTGGGTTTCCATCTGAGCTCTTGATATTCATACAAGTGGTTCTCTTTTCTCCAAAGGTCTTTCTAATTTTCCTGTAGGCAGTATTTATCTTACCCCTCGTGAGATAAGCCTCTACATCCTTACATTTGTCCTCTAGCCATCCCTGCTTAGCCATTTTGCACTTCCAGTCGATCTCATTTTTGAGACGTTTGTATTCCTTTTTGCCTGCTTCACTTACTGCATTTTTGTATTTTCTCCTTTCATCAATTAAATTCAAATCGACCAGAACCTTTATGGAGGAATTATTCTGGTATACGCGTGAAACCTAGACCAGACAGGGTTTCGACCTCCAGGTCTCCCAAATAAGATTGCAGTGTCGGGTTCTCTGCAGCGAAGTAACGAGATGGCTGACAAAATGTGACACCTTCTTTCCGACTAGAAGCTGGCGGCAAAGCGCAGTTGCGAATCTCAGCCAGGTTGCGCAGGTGAACGGCAGCCGAGTCTTTTCACGCCGAAGGGCTCTCAGCGCAAACTGGCAATTACCGGCTGCGGCCTTCTGCACGGTGCTGCACCGCTGCCTACCAAGTTCATTACCACGGCCAGGGTCGATGTTACGTTCTACTGCGCGGACGCAAAGCAGGCGTTCACAGCATGTATTTTGTGTTGTACGAGGCATGGCTGAAAAGTAAGTACCGTTTTGGATTAAAAAAAACTCATAAAAACATTTTTTACACCACAATTTTCACAAGAAAGAGCATATCCTAAACTATTGTTCTACATAGTTATCAGCATTGTTCAGACATTTGTCATAGCGGGAAACCAACTATTCTATGCCCTCTTCATAGAAAGTTGCCGCAGAACATTTTTTTTTGTGTCATCATCGCTGTCAAATCGCCTTCTCCGAATGCACTCTTCAAGTTAAAGAATAAGTGGTAGAAGGTGAGACATCGGGCTGTACGGCATGGAATGCTCAGTCAAGGCATTGTGTTGCTTCATGGCACGGCATGTCCCCACTCTGATGGTGTCGCTCGATACCTTATTCATCAGTTCCTTGCGTAGCAGTTCGATCATCCGCCTTAAGGCTCCGATCTCGGACCTTCAGACCAGCACTTGTTCTTGTAGCGTGATTTTGGAGAAAGGCGTTATAACGGCGATAACAACGCAGAAAAGGGTGATCAGTAGTGACTGTCTTCACTGGCGGTATCTTTCTATGAAGAGGGCGTAGAAAAGTGGGTTCCCCTTATGACAAATGTCTGCAATAGCTGAACATTGCTGAACATTGTATTTCTACTGGACATTCAATGGAGTATGAGAAAACAATGATTTTGCCCACAGCAACGTCTTTCTGAGACTCCATTGTTAAAGAATCCGTAGAAATACGACTGGCGGAAAATCTGTTAAACAGTGACAGCGGCCACCAGCTGGACAGTGCATGGAATCCCACCATCTCCACGATTTGCTCTAATCGATAGACGACAGAGTGCGTCGACGGTTGTGGCAAATAGCAACGCAGAGGGCGACTGAGTTCTGCTATTCCACCAGCGATGGCGCTGCCGGCGGGCAGTGTGGTTCATCTATCAAGTTTTCGACGCATGCGCAGAATAGTTGCATTACGCTATATATTGCGGAAGGGAGGACGTTTTCGCCAGTCTGCAACGGTTCACCTGAAGATGACTGGCAGGTGCCCAGTTAAAATATCGTGCGAAGTATTGAGCGACGACCGGCTGCAAGCCCGAAATTTGTTTGAACAGTCAGTTCGCAGGGAAAATTTTAAAATTCCCTTGTAGATAAGTATTTTAAGATCTGCTCTTTCGTGTGAAAATAAATTTTGGTTTGATAAAATTGCTTTAATGAGATTTTTTTCCAAAACATACCTCGTATCTCACGCATAGTTCACTAGTTGTGCTTCCTAAACCATCACTCACTCAACGACGAGAGAGAGAGAGAGAGAGAGAGAGAGAGAGAGAGAGAGATGGAGAAAAGGAAGTGGGGGTTTGGTGTGGGGGGAAGTAGCCTTGTGGTACAGTAAAGTCAGCATAATGCTGAACAGCCGCTTACTCACCGGCTGTTGGAAAAACAAATTACTCACCGTAATAAATACGAGGGGCGTCCGCAAAGTAAGTTCCGTTTCTATTTCTATCCGCGGCAGCGCTACGATCGCAGTTCCGATCATGCGCGGCTGTTACTCTGACTCAAGGAGAAGACATGTACGCAATTTTCAGATCGCTGCTGCCGACGTGTGCCTTGTAGTGCTTCTTTATAATGTCGGCCGAAATTGAAAATGTCGGCCGAAATTGAAAATGCCGCCGTGTGTGAAATCAGATCTGTGACTCGTTTTCTAAAAGCAAAGAAAGTTAAGGCAAAGGAAATTGATCAGCAAATTTACGAGGTTTGTGGGCAAAATGCTATGAGTTCAAATGGCTCTGAGCACTATGGGACTTAACATCTGAGGCCATCAGTCCCCTGTAACTTAGAACTACTTAAACCTAACTAACCTAAGGACATCACACACATTCATGCCCGAGGCAGGATTCGAACCTGCGACCGTAGCAGTCGCGCGGTCCGGACTGAAGCGCCTAGAACCGCTCGGCAAAGTCGACCGGCTGCTTTGAGTGATTCAATGGTTAGAAGTTGGATCAGACTGTTCATGAAGGACGTGATCAAGTGCACCATGAAAAACGAAGTGGACGTACGTCTGTGGTTACTGATGAGCTGGTTCACACAACTGAAGAGAAGATTTAGCACAACCGTAAGTTTACACTTGCTTTGGAAGTTCCACAAATCTCATGCTCACTAATTCATGAAATTGTTACTGAAAAACTGAAATTTCGAAAACTTTGCTCACGTTGGTTACCCAAAATTCTTACTGAACAACACAAAAAACAACGGATGGGCAGTGCACTTCAGTTTTCGACACGCTTCAATGAAGAAGGCGATGGTTTTCTTTCTCGGAGAGTCACGGGTGGCGAAACTTGGGTATCGTACAACACCCCTGAAACAAAACGGCAATCAATGGAATGTTTTTTTCCACGATAATTCCCGAACTCACAAGGCGAATGTGACTAAACAACTCTTACGGGAATTTCACTGAGACGCGTTTGATCATCCCCCGTACAGCCCGGACCTCGCTCCCAGCGACTGTCATCTCTTCTTACACCTAAAATCTGTCCTTGGTGGTCAACACTTCAACGATGATGACGAGCTGAAAGAACATGTTACCACATGGTTGAATACATAGGCGGTAACCTTCTATGAAGAAAGCATACAAAAACTTGTGCCACGCTATGACAAGTGCCTACAAAATTTCGGAAGCTATGTAGAAAAGTAGTTTAACAGTTGTAGATTTTTGTACAATAAATATTTTTTTCTGTATCAGTACACGTTTGTTTTACATAACCAAACGGAACTTACTTTATGGACGACCCTCGTAGACACCCTTCAACAGAAAATATCATTTAACTCAGAACCTAGGTTGCTCTTGTAATATTTCTGGCTTTGTAGCCATCATATTCGGCTACAAGCAGCTCTTTTAGAGCAGTTGAGAGGGCTGCTGTGGCAAGATGACGTAATGTCATGTGAGGTAACGATGACAGATGGTTTGTTCGGTATGGGTATCGTGAAAAAGACCGCCAAAATAGTGGTCCGTCTCCGCGGTTGGCTGCTGCGTTCGGAAGTTGCGCACCAAAATGGTAATCTATTATTAATATTTGAAAAATCAAACAGTGTATTTACTTGAATTTCAAACTAAAGCATCTCTCAATAGCGTGCTATCAGTCCATTTTTTATAAGTATTAATAACCAGCAAGATAATAAACAATTGAAAAAAGAAATGGCACACGAAGCATTTCGGTGATCTTCGGATCGCGCCTAACTTGGATGGCGGGCGAAGTGGTTCGGCTGTAAGATCAGAGCTCGTTCGGCAGTCTCGGAGGACAGGCATGTTGTCCGCTGCGGTATCAGTTAAGCCTTAGTTAGCAATGTCTAGTGTGCAAATCAGAGCTGGTTCGGCAGCGTCGGAGGACAGACATGGTTAGTCTGAGAACAGTGTGATACTAATTACGGAAATACGCAGTTCATTAATTTGCTGAAGAATAAAAATCATTCGTGACTCTAAAATGGAATGTAATTGTGCAGTTTCTCGTGTTCTGCCAATAAAAAAGCGAGTGGCATCCCGTATAAACAAACTAATTGGAAATTTAATCATTTCTAAAACAACAGTTCCTCCCAAGAGTTTTTCAGCCTCAAGATTACGGATTCACGATCTACGTGCTGTTTTCTGAGCAGGGGACAACAACTACAGAAGACTGCAGATTGGTGAACATTGTCAGAACTTATGCATTTCACTCAGAGCGGTGGAAGCAAATAGCCACCTCGCGTGTACTCCAATCTTAGTACAAATGAGATCAGTGACACGTCATCTGTAGTGACACAAAAGAGGTACGCAGAAGAGAAATATTTTTGAGAGAAGGGATTTATGATACGCACGTACAGATCACCCTATCTCCTCTCACCCTTCTCTTTTTTCAACTTCCCGTACTCTGTTCTATGGGACTTAACTTCTGAGGTCATCAGTCCCCTAGAACTTAGAACTACTTAAACCTAACTAACCTAAGGACATCACACAGACCCATGCCCGAGGCAGGATTCGAACCTGCGACCGTAGCGGTCGCGCGGTTCCAGACTGTAGCGCCTAAAACCGCTCGGCCACCCCAACCGGCCCCGTAATCTGTCCATCGAAGTTTAGTCCGGTACACATGTACAACAATGAACACTAAAGTAAGGGCCCTAATATCGTCCCTGCTCCTAATTTCATCCTCCAAGAAATTTTCGGTTTCCACAGTTTAGTTGCATAAATATGCGTGACCTCTGTCCACCGTATTGTTGCGAGAATTTGTTGTGTGGAGCACGTGTAGCTTGCGTGTAGGAAAGAATTCATTTATTTCTATGCTGAGATGAGTTGGTGTAGCAGTCAAATTAACAGCCTGCAATTCCTAGTGTGAGGACTGATTTGTGTTCAAATATTAGGCCGTATTTCCGTCGTGTGTTGTAGTTCATTATGTGTAATCGTTACAGTCAAGGGGTTGCCCAATGTTACTGTAGCGGCCAATATAATAAATCTGGGGATGTTCGTAATTTATTTCCTCGCGGGGACGAAATTTGGAACTGCTATCAAACTCTGATTTTATTTGTTATTTATAAAAATAACTTTACTTTTTGATATGGAAAACGCAAGGGGAGAGAAATGAATTCGTTGCACGAAATGCTTCGTTTGTAATCACGAAACATGCTGTTTGTTTACACAGACATACAAATTCATGTGGTACACAACTTTGGAAGGCTGAAAGAACTTGAAAACTAGAGAATTTTTAACCGTTACGAAATTACGAACACTTTTTATGTATTTCTGTTTTTGCAGTGTTAACGTTCATGCCAATCACTGCCTTTGATATTTTACAACAATTTACGTGCCATCAAGTGAATCATCAATTCAAGAAAATACAAGGTTATGCTAATGATGGACCCATTTTCAAAACTTCATATGTATTCAAGTACAAATCCAAAATGAACAAGCTTTAGACCAATGAAAAGATGAAGTTTCAAAGTTTTTGGCGGGCGGTCGCGGGTGATGGTTTCAGAAGTGGCCGGTAGAGTTCGCGCGGCAATAGGGCCGTCATTCCGTTTCACTGTCAGTTATGAGTAGTGCCCGGATCTTAATGACAAGTCATAATTTTTTCTGAACTATAGGGTGAATTTTAGAACAATTTATACACAAATTTAGGCATTTTAGTGTCGAAAAATGTATTTTGATTGTGCATATAAAGTCATATTTCAACAAATTTTAGTAATAGGTCATACTGCGGCTAACTTTTAATATAGCTTTTAATAGGTCATATTTCCGTCAACTTTTGCCAAAAATGCATATACCGTTTTTCTCGTATCTTGCGGGACACACGAATAAGAAAATTGTGTTGCTCACGAGACAATATTTAACGTGCTATTATGAAAGATAAACAGATAAATTAGTAGAAATTATTTCTCAGGACTGTAGCAGAAAATCGGTGTACCACAACAGTCGTTTCGCGAACATAAAACATTGTCGCGCAGAGTCGACAATACGCTCTCAAACTCAACAAAGGCGGCTTTTGCCGTAATAATCATCGCAGTCGCACAGGTGTTCTCAGTAACCAGTTTGAATGCAACATTTGGCTTGTTCAACATGCCTAAAGCAAAGTGCTCCGACAGCGTGAATTTCGAGGATATGTTCGAGAATTTGGAGAGAAGTTCTTTAGTACTGGTGGGAAAATATTATTTTGTAAACTGTGTGAATTTGAAGTTAGTGCAGAAAAGCGCTTTAATGTACAACACTGTAATACCGCTAAACGCAGCACCTATGCGAAACGAAATGCTGAAAATAACAGCAGGCAAACGCTGTTATTTGAACAGACAGGTCAATCATCAACCGTGTAATCATTCTGCAAGGATTTGTGTGAGATGATGGTGTCCTGCAACATCCCATTGGAAAAGGTAAAGAATCCACGCTTCAGACGGTTCTTGGAGAAGTACACAACACATCCAGTTCTAGATGAATGTACACTGAGAAAGAGCTATTTATCCGTATGCTACAATGATGTACTCAACAAAATACGAATTATTATTGCTGAGCAAAAGATCTGGCTGCCGATAGATGAAACTACGGATATTAGTGGGCGATATATTGCAAATGTTATTGTTGGTGTTATAAAAGTTGATGGCCCTGGACCTATGTTCCTACTAACGTGTGAAGTTCTCGATAGAGGAAACAATTCGACGATCGCTGCTTTGTTTGACAACTCTCTGAAGCTACTGTGGCCAGATGGTGTGAAAAGAGACAACGTTTTGCTGCTTGTAACAGATGGTGCTTCATATATAGCTGAAGCAGCCAAAGGGCTTCAGATTCTCTAACCCAGTATGGTGTACGCCACTTGCCTTGCACAAGCGTTGCACAGAGTTACCGAAGAGGTGCGATCAAATTACCCTGGCGTGGACAAATTAATTTCCTGTGGCAAGAAAATCTATGTGAAGGCTCCGCTATGGGTGCAGAAATTCAAGGAACAAGCACCTTCAACGCCCCTCCCACCTAAACCTGTTCTTACACGATTGGGTTCTTGTCTTAATGCTGCTGAGTATTACTGTACCAACTACACCCAAATAAAGACAATCTTCTGTGAGCTTGATAGCGATAAATCAAGAGCTATCAAAATTGTGAAAGAAGTTTTCACAGATACATTGTCTCGAAACATGGCATACATCAACGCCAACTTTTCAGTGATATCAAAAGTTATCAGACGAGTGGAAGCTGTTGGCACTCAGCTATGTGAGGCCCTGAGTATTGTGCAACACGTGCAGAGTGAGTTGGGTCGAGCTCGTGGTCATGTGGCTGACAAAGTGAAAACCAAATTGCAAAGTGTTCTCCAACGGAATCCTGGATATTCTACACTGTGCAAAATTAGCGACAGTCTTTCAGGGAATGCCGCAACATTTCAAGATACTGAAACAAAGCTGAACTCCAGTGACCTGGCTACCTTCAAATACGCTCCAGTGACGTCTTGTGGAGAGGAGCTTTTCCAGGTACAAAACTATCCTCAGCGACAACTGTAGATCTTTGACAATGGAAAACCTGAAAATGCACCTTGTGATCCAGTGCAACGTTGCAGATACTGAAGATTAACATACGGTATTAAATAATGTGAAACGCTTTAAATACTATGTAGAAATAAAAACATTGTTTTACTGTTTCGATAGATGATCTTTTCACTGTACTTTATGTTTGGAAAATAAAACATTCAGACATTCAAAAAATAGGTGCAAATTAGCCACAAACCCTACAGAAAGAAAGAACTATACTTACAATATTGTGAGAAATTGAATTTTGTATTATTTTATGGTGAATAAAAAATTAAATACACAAACAAGAATGCTTTAAATAAACTTCTATTAAGTCATATTTTATTTTTAAGGTCATATTTATATAAGTTTTAGGTCATAAATGCTTGCATATTTCACTGTTTTTAGGTAATTAAAATCCGGGCCCCAGTTACGAGATGGCGACTGTGGAGCACAAGGTTTTCTGCATCCTTGAGTCTGCGAAAAGTGAGTCGCAAATTGCATTGTAGCAGGCATTTCGTACCAAATTCGGTATTCAACCACCAACTCGCAAAAGCATTAGCCGTTGGTTTAAGCAATTTAAACAGACTGGGAATGGGTGCAAAGGAAAAAGCACGGGCCAACCGCATGTGTCAGAGGTTTGACGTCCGACAGATTCAAGAAAGTTGGGTCCGCAGTCCCATTAAGTCTACCAATAGAGCCAGTCGAGAACTTGGAATACCCCAACCAACTGTATGGAAAGTTTTGAGACTGTGTTTGCTGTACAAGCCCTACCGAGAACAACTTGTGCCGGCTCTCAACCCCAATGAACAAAGAAAACCGTCTCGCATTTTGTCATTAAGTGCTAGCAAACATTGCGGATGATGCATTTCTTCAGCGTGCAACTTATAGCGATGAAGCGACTTTCCACTTCGTGGAAAAGTCAACAACACAATGTTCTCATATTGGGTTTGCAAAATCCACATTCACCACTGCAACACGAAAGAGATTCACCGATTTCAACGTGCTCTCTGCCGTATCCCATACAAAGGTTTGGTTCAAATGGCTCTGAGCACTGTGGGACTTAATTGCTGAGGTTATCAGTCCCCTAGAACTTAGAACTAACGAAACCTAGCTAACCTAAGGACATCACACACATCCATGCTCGAGGCAGGATTCGAACCTGCGACCGTAGCGGTCACGCGGTTCCAGACTGTAGCGCCCTACAAAGGTTTATGGACAATTTTGTTTTGCGGAAAGAACTGTAACGGGAATCACGTATCTGGACATGTTGGAACAATCGCTGTTCCCTCTAGTTATGGAAAAGTCCTAGGGCTTCATTTTCCAGCACGATGGAACTCCGCCCAATTTGCGCCATGATGTACGAGGCTTTTTGAATGACACCCTTCCCCAGTGCTGGATCGGTCACAGGGGACTTGACGACTTGGCTCTGCATTTCTGGTCACCGAGATCTCCTGATCTCACACCGTGTGACTATTTCTTAAGGGGTTATGTGAAGGAAGCTGTTTACGTCCTGCCTCTACCAATCATTCTGAACGATCTGTGGAACCAGATCGCAGATGCCGTGCACTCAGTAACAAAAAAAAATGTGCGTGAAATCTTATGGGACTTAACTGCTAACGTCATCAGTCCCTAAGCTTACACACTACTTAACCTAAATTATCTTAAGGACAAACACACACCCATGCCCGAGGGAGGACTCGAACCTCCGCCGGGACCAGCCGCACAGTCCATGACTGCAGCATCACTCAGTAACAGCTGATATGCTTTCGCGCGTGTGGGACGAGTTTGGCTACCGCGTCGACGTTTGCCATGCAGCCAACGGTGGCCACGTTGAACATTTATAACATTTCCAATTATTAAAAACTAATTAATTACAATTTATTAAATTGATATCCAACATTATGAAAAACGCTTTGAAACTTCGTTTCATTGGTATAAAGCTTGTTCATTTTGGATTTGTACTGAATAAATTCGACGTTTTGATCATTAAGAATAACCCTGAGTGTGTGTATATATATAACAATTTGTAGCCTTTTTCGTAACTTTCAGGACATTTACAGGTCCTAAAGTACTAAGCTGGCAACGTTTGGGTCCCTTACCTTACAGAGTAAAAGAAGACTGAACAACACAGAAAGCTAATGAACACATCATAGAATTAAGAATTGGCGTTCCTGTACGTAACTACGAAGTGCATATAACAAAATAATGCCGCCATATAATTAAATTCTGCATACTGCAGTCTGTTAAGACATTTCACGTAAGTGTAGAACACATCTGGGCGACGTACTGAGACAACTGCAAGGAGTTTAAAACCTGAAGTAGCACAGTAAATATTTTGGGTCGCATTTACCCACATTTAAATCGAACCGTAGTCGTTACAGCCGACTGATGATACTTGGATGTAAAGCTAAACACGTTTGCCCCGGCGAAAATGAAGGAAAAAAAACTGTTCCAGTTATTAGAAACATAGCTACCTAGGTGTTATTCATTTCCGTAACAAATCAAGCGTTCACGCATTCATCGTCAAATTTTCCCGGTAGTACCTACATGAGTTACATAATGGTACATTAGCTGCTAAAGACCTGAACCTTCTTTAGTGCGCTAGCAGCAGGAAGAGTAAGACTTAACGTCTCGCTGACATGGAGGACACTGCAGATATATCAATACCTCAGTAACAATACGAAAGGGGACGAATAGTTGTAAGTGTCGCTGATTTTAAGGAAGTATTCCGGCACTCGCTTAAAGCAGTTTAGGAAAACAAGTCTGAACCAGGATGACTGGTCAAGGATTTGAACGCTGCTTCTGCCGGATGTGAGTGCAATTGTCCTCGTCCATACCATCGTGCATAGTATAACTCTTGACAGGGTAGGTGCAGTGACGAATGTCTGTTCCAATGTCTAATACGAGGGTTGGAACTTTAATAGTGGCAACTATTTATTTACAGTTCGTACAAAATAAATACGTGTTTCTAAGATTTACTGACCTTCAAAGTAGTCACCAGCATTGTGTATAACCCGTTGCCAGCGATGTGGAAGTCGTAGGATACTCTTAGCAGTGTTGACAGTTCGAGCAGCGCGGTCTGTTGCCCGACGAATTTGTAGCAGTTCTGAAGCGAATGCCGTGAAGTATTCATTTTTGAAATACAACCTACGAACAGCTTAGAGACACAAATGATGACACTTTCTGCAGGACCTGACCATCATTTTGAAGGACAATGTTCAAGCACGTACAGTGTGTTACTGATTTGTTTGACTGATGGGGCTGCTAAGTGCTATACCACCTACTGCACTCCCCTGACTTAGGCCCTCGTAAGTTCAACTCGATTTCTAAACTGAAGGAAACACTTTACAGAAGGCAACCTCCACCTCTCTAGAGCTGCTCTCCGTAGCTCTCACGCAAAAAAAAAAAAAAACTATACCGGCATTATCGGGGGATCAGAATGCTGAGCGGCCATACTGCGACCCAGATTTGTGCCGCATTTCAAGTACATACACTACCGCATCTTGGTGACAACATTTAGTCGTACTCATTCACATTAAATAAACGTATCTAATAACTGCGTAATTTGAACTATAATATGTGGCCGTGGCATGTTTCTGAGCGAAGAATGTGTGTGTGTGTGTGTGTTGGGGTTTATGGGCGCTCAACATCGAGGTCATCAGCGCCCTGACACACAGTAAAAGGAACGAATGTGGAGAGACCTAATAAAACTGAAAAACACACTCAAAGCAGGAAAAGAGGGAAAATACGACCTGAGAAGGTAAAACCTAAGGTAAGGGATAACATAGCGACAAGAATGACATAGGAAACCGTCAGTGTCTGGCCACTTACATAAAATATGGGCGAGCTTGTCACACAGGAAACAAGTTAAAATCCCCTCCCTAAAATCTTTGTAAAAACATTCGACATGGCACAGAACTTTAAAACTTTAACCACATTCGTCCGAGTGTTGCCTAAAAGAGTTGGCAGGTCCGCTGGCAAGGCAGCCGCGGCCCGCTGGTCAGAAAATAAAACGCAATCCAATAAAACGTGGCGCACAGTGACCTGGACGCCGCAAGCACCACACAGTGGAGGGTCCTCCCGCCGGAGCAGGAAGCCATGCGTCATAGGGCTGTGGCCTATTCGAAGCTGAGTGAGGAGAACCTCATCCCGTCGATGGGGCTGAAAGGAAGTACACCACACACGCGTTGTGGGCTTGACTAGACGGAGCTTATTGTCAGTCACTTCCAGCCACTCGTCCTCCCACCGACGCATGACCCGTGAGCTCAACAGCGAGGTGAGTGCGTGCAAGGGGATAGCACACTGAGATACTTGTGGGGCGAGACACGCCTCCTTGGCTGCGAGATCTGCCCCTTCATTCCCAGCAATGCCAACATGCCCCGGAACCCAGCAGAAAGCTACAACCTTCCCCAGTCGCTGTAGTCGGAGGAGGGCATCCTGGATGGTCTGGACTACTGTAACTGCCGGATACAAATGGTGCAATGATTGAAGGGCACTGAGGGAATCGGAACAGACAAGAAATTTAGGAGAGGAAGAATGTCTCATCTCCTCCAGCGCCCGCAAGATCGCAGACAATTCTGCATCAAAGACCGTGAAAGGCGGAGGCAGTCGGACCTTAAGGACACGATCCGGAAAAACAACGGAGCAGCCAACGGAATCCCCTTGTTTCGACCCATCCGTAAAAACCGCTACATAGTCGTGGTGCTCAGATAAAACAGCAGAAAATGCTGCATGAAAAACGGTGGCAGGAGTGCAACCCCTCTTGTACTGCAATAAATCTAAAATCACTCTGGGCCTCTTCAGTAACCAGGGTGGCAGGTGGTTAAAACCCTGGATTTGGGGTTGTACAGACTCCACACCGAGCGACTCTAGAACACGTTGCACACGGATCCCAAATGGCAACGTAGCCCGGGGACGGCGGGAAAAAAGGCGGTCCAGAGGTGGATGGGCAACAAGATGGTGAGCAGGCGAGCTGGGAGCCGCAAGAAACTTACAAGCCTGGCGCACCAGAAGGAGCTGCCGCCGGATGGTAAGTGGCGGTTCGCCAGCCTCAGCACAGAGACTTGGTATGGGACTGGTCCGATAAGCACCCGTGGCCAGTCGAATCCCAGCATGGTGGACAGCGTCAAGGATCCGCAAATAAGACGGCCTCGCTGACCCATATACTGTGCACCCATAGTCCAGCCGCGAACGCACAAAAGCCCGATAAAACTGAAGGAGACGCGCCCTGTCCGCGCCCCAAGACCTGTGGCTGAGGTACTTGAGGATGTTGAGTGCCTTCAGGGATCTGGCTTTCAAGTCACGTAGGTGTGGCAGCCATGACAACCTGGAGTCAAAAATTAGTCCCAGAAACCGCACTGCGTCTCTAGAATGTAGGACAGCATCCCCCATATGCAAGGCAGGCAAAGTAAAAAGACGACGAGAACGATTAAAAGGAACACAAACACACTTATCGGCAGAAAACCGAAAACCTGTCTTTGCAGCCCACTCCTCTAACCGCCGCACTGTTAGCTGCAACTGACGGCTGAGCGAAGAAATCGGCCGTTTCACCTTCTAAATGAACAGCACGAGCAGTTAGCCTATTTCGGAAGATCTAGACTCAGCAAATAACACACGAAAATCAAAATATTCACTGACGAGACTCGGTCACACGTTAATATGAAAATACGAATAATGGGCTAGCACACCATTTTTTTTTTTTTAGAAAGATGTTCAATTTATTCGTCATAATATTCTAAAGTAATACATCATTTCCAACTGAGATTTAAAGGTAATAAAACAAACTAAAATTAATTACAGGTTCCTTGACATTTTAGAGGAAACCCAAGTCTAGACCAGGAAGTGATGTTCGTCATTTGATCGTACGTGTTTTTCAAAGATCATATTGTCTCTCGTTTCTCCATGTTCTTAATCGCATCATCGAAAATTGGGAGTTCACATGACGGTTCTTCTGAGGAAATTGGTGTATGTATCATAGTAATTGTTGATGCGTAGTAGCTTGTGACGCTGGTCGAAGATGTACGTCCAGAGATCTCCTTCGCTCCTTTATTTACTGGACAGTAGGTAAAATACCGCGTGTCCCTTCAACCAGTTGACGGCATTGTTCTTCGAGACAGGGTGCCGGGTATAAAAGGCGCGTTGGCGTTATCAAATACGGCGGTTTTCTCTGCATAGTTGCTAATTTTTGTCTGATTGACAACCACGTGTTATTTGCATTTCCACAGACAAATTGATGTTCATCTGTGTCAATCAGGTTGCAAGTTATACACAAAGGGGAATCAGTCAGATGAATGGAATGTTGTCTGGAGTTCGTTGGAAATTTCCTATCCACAAAATAATACCACAATGACCGCACTTTTGTTGGTAAATGCGGGTGGTGTATATTCCTCCAGATATCATGCAATGAGTGACCGACGTATTTTTATTCCATGATGTTCTTGGTCTGAAAGTTCATTAAGTTTTGGTAGATTTTCTTGACTTTGATGACATCTTTCTCGGGTGTTCCCACTCTAATGTAGCTATAGTCTACGAAGAAATGTTTTAGGTGGTAAACTTCATTTGGGATGTGGTGAACGTCTATTGGGGCGTCCTGGCTGGCAGGCGCTATTTCATTTAACAGGAATGCGGCAACACTATTTACTGATCGCTTCCACAGTTTACATGTTTTACAGACGTACAATGCTTGTGTTTTATTGTACACGTCTGTAAGATTCAGTCCACCGTTCTCAGTCGGTAGAGTCAACGTTTGATATTTGACTTTGAAGATGTGGCCGCGGCTGACGAAGTGGCCAAAAGCAGCCAAAATCCTTTTCGCCACTTCCCTCGGCATTGGCAGGGCTTGCGCCACGTAATTTAATTTAGAGGATAAACAGATGTTCACGAGAGCCACTCTTTGTATCTCATCAAGAGTACGGAGATTGTGCTGACGTATACAAGCACGGATAGTGGTGACGATTCTTCTGTAATTAACTGCGATGGTGTGCCAAAATTCCTTGTATACTCCATGTCGGCGGCATTGAGCATATCTTGCAAGTTCTTAAGGTTTAATTCGCTTTGGACCTTGCTTGGATTCAACGTCCCGATTCTATAAGCTTGTAATGAAGTCGTGATTAAGTATACAAGTCGTTATGGCCCACGTCGACGAAGCCTAAGGTTTTCCATGTAGTGGAAGAGACGACGTCTCGTCCCTCAAAAAAATGGTTAAAATGGCTCTGAGCACTATGGAACTTAACATCGGAGGTCATCAGTCCCCTAGAACTTAGAACTACTTAAACCTGACTAACCTAAGGACATCACGCACATCCATGCCCGAGGCAGGATTCGAACCTGCGACCGTAGCAGCAGTGCGGTTCCGGACTGAAGCGCCTAGAACCGCTGGGCCACCACGGCCGGCCTCTCGTCCCTCATTTCCTTGTCTTTCTGCACTGGTATCTTTCCTCCTGGTAGGTGTGACACTTCCTTCATTTCCTCATCTGTGCGAAATTCTTCAACGTCATCTGCCCAGTTTCTCGTATCACTGCATTACTCTATCTCTGGCCCACTTTGAGATGGAGTCCTGTTCTTCGTTTCCTTACTTCTGGGCCGTTTCGTTTCGCCGTCCTGCTGCGTCTGCCTATTCACTTTTCGAGAGTCGTCTTTTCCCGCTGTGTGCGGGGTCTGTGGGTCTACATCAAAACTGACAGATGCCATACCACTGATTTTGCGACCGATTTGTTGTGCCTTTTCACGCATTGATTGTACCATCTGAGGAGCGTAAGGTGGAGCTATCCTCCGTTTTTTCTGCGTTTTGAGAGAAGATCCGGATTTCTGTCGCTCCTCATTCTCGGAAGCCGTGCTGGGATCTTGTACAGCATCCTCGTTCTCGTCTCGCTGTATATCTTGTTCAAAAGTTCCGTCACTTTTGGAAAGACATCCTGCTTCTGTGATGGGCGCCGCTTCAGGCGACGGAACGACAGTCGTTACTTTAGTAGAGCTAGTGGTCACTGACAAGCTTTGGTCATGGTCTTTTCTGTCGCCAGTGTTCACCACAGCGAAACTCGATGTCGTAGCAGTGTGGCCACGGGTGGCCGTACCACATGTCACTGGTAAGGATGTCATCGTCACGGCAGGGACTACTTCCCCCGCCGGTACCTGCGTCACTCTCCTCTGTACACATTCGGAACGTACATGTCCAGCCTGTCCACAGCCTGAGCAAGTACACGGCTGTCCAACATACATCACAATAGCTCTATAATCGCATACGCAAACATACGAGGGAATGTGCTGCTGAAGACATATTTTTATTTGCCTGACACCATTTAAAACTGGAAACGTTTGAAAGGTGGTCCACTTCTCTGCAACATTACTAATGACCTTCCCGTATGCTTTGAAGGCGCAATTAATCTGTTCCGTAGTTATTTCAAAGGGAAGTTCAAAAATCCAGACAGTTCTAATCCCGAAAACTTCATGATCTACGTTGACATCTCCGACGTTTCCTTCACAGTGATTAAATTTAAAACATCCGCCACATCCTTCAACAATCTTATCATAGCATTCAGCATTCACCATCTTTACATAAACTGTGCTACTCACAATCGATAAGTGGATCCCAGTTACATCAGTCAAACTGAGCTTTACTACATCGCGCAAGAACTGTTCTACTTCGAATGCACTTCGTGCAAAGCGTTCATCGAATGTGAACTTCAAAGTATCTTTCCGAAGCGGTTGCGAAGTATTCATGTTCGATTCATTTCGACAACACAATATACAGATGGACAGACACTAAATTATCTATATTTTTCAATATTTCTCGAGAATCAAAACTGATGGTTGTTGACGTTGCTATCCAGAGATAAGCTAATACGGACATATGAATAAAAGACTAGCACGTTACCCATTGAGCCACAACACTGCCACAGGCCAAACCGCTCTATAAATGTATAGGGGCATTGGCGGAACAGTTGATTACTGTAGCGATGGATACGCAACGCAGTGTGATGTATGGGTGAATAACAGCGATGTATCGGCAAAAAAAGTAAAGAAGAAATCAGCCAGGAAGTGGGCTCAGAACGAAGATGTGCATTCAATTAGTTTATACGAGGTAAGGCCAACGTTATGGCACGTGCAGTTACTGGACTACAGCAACTGAGATAACAAGGAAAGTTTGTTGGCTGAATTTGCTACAATTCTTAATACCTCCACAGAAGAAATTACCGGAACAGTCACAATTTAAGGAACCAGGCAAAGTAGTTTTATAACATTGATTAACCAACACAGAGAGGCAAGGGAAGTTGGGGTTGAAAGTGATCGTTTCAGAACTCGCAAAACTGACGCGGTATTTATTGATTATACTGGGTGTTGAAGAACAGACCTTTGTAGGCGACTTGCCTACAACAAATAATTGCATAGCCGTCCGGTATAATGAGTTAACGACAAAATATTTATTCGTGAAAACTCACAATGAGAAGGAAACTAAAAACAACAGAGAAGTAACAAAAACTAGGAGATCCTATAGTCTTACGGCAAAGATAAAAAACAACACATGACCAAAAAAAACTCTCGCGCACTTTTGATCTCACTTTGCACCAGACATGAAAAACACCACTGCCACACAGCCCCCCCCCCCCCCCCCAAAGTGCGGAGCTCCAGGGATATCTTGATACTTGAATTTTAATCGACGTCCAGCTCTGGTGTGCGTCGGGTGTCTCGGGGGCGGTGACGTTGTTGTTTGTGGTGGTGATTCACCTGTCTCGGACGATGTACTGAGCGGTGTTTTGGTATGCTCTGCGTCCATCATGTGTTGATGCACAGGCGTGGTGTCAGAGATTGGAGAGGATAAAACCCATGCTGGCTTGACACGTTCAATTGTCGGAACACCATTGTACATTATGTCCACGGTATGCTTATTTCTACTCAGCACCTGAAATGGGCCCGTATATGGTGGTTGTAAAGGCGATTTGACTGAGTCTGTTCGCAACATTACGTGAGAGCAATTGTACAAGTCTTTGTGTACAAACACCTTACGGTTACCATGGCGAGAAGGTGGCGGGCAACGTATATTTGTGCAGTGACGTTTTAGCTGCTGCACCCAGTGTGTGAGGTCCTCTGATCCAGGTAGTAAGGTTGGTACTAAATAATCTGCAGGAATCCGTAGCGGCTCGCCGTAAACCATCTCGGCAACTGACGCACCAATATCGGGTTTGTGAGCTGTCCGCAGGCCTAACAACACTAATGGTAATGCTTCCGTCCATCTCTCTTGATGACACATCAATGCTGCTTTGAGTGTTCTGTGCCATCGTTCGACCATACCATTACTGGCAGGGTGATAGGCAGTCGTGTGGTGGCGTTGGAAACCGCACATTTTGGATAGCTCGAGGAACAACGTAGATTCGAACTGACGTCCTTGGTGAGTTGTGACATGAAGGGGGCATCCAAAACGGGCAACCCACGTACACAAAAACGTCTTAGCAGTAGTTCCGGCTGAAATATCGACTATTGGAGTTGCTTCTGCCCATCTTGTGCACCTATCTATGGCCGTAAACAAATATCTGTAACCCTCTGACTGTGGGAGAGGTCCAACCAGGTCCACGTGAACATGTGCGAATCTAGCAGAGGTACCTTGAAAATCTCCAATATCAGCACGCACATGTCGTCCTACTTTACTCTGTTGACAAGGAATGCAGGAACGTACCCAAAGGCGCGCGTCTCTTTTCATAGAAGGCCACACATAGCGGTCTGTCACCAATTATGTAGGCGACTTGCCTACAACAAATAATTGCATAGCCGTCCGGCATAATGAGTTAACGAAAAAATATTTATTCGTGAAAACTCACAATGAGAAGGAAACTAAAAACAACAGAGAAGTAACAAAAACTAGGAGATCCTATAGTCTTACGGCAAAGATAAAAAACAACACATGACCAAAAAAGACTCTCGCGCACTTTTGATCTCACTTTGCACCAGACATGAAAAATATCACTGCCACACCTACAGGAATTTACCAGTGGTTCCTTAAGTCAATACAGATAAAACGTTCAAATATATGTACGTCCGGAAATGCTTCATTTATAGATATCCGCCATATTTGGCTTTTGAACGTCTGTAGGTGACATGATTAAATTGGTGCAATGTTATTCCATCGTAATTGTTACTTTACCAAATTGTCAAAGCAAAAAACCTCTCACATGCATCACATACCGCATGGTAATTATGCTTCTATGTTTGTGTTGTTGTGGGAACTGGTGTCGGAATCCACGCGCCACGGACTGTATAAGGAACAAAAAAATTGAGGACAGTGTTTCGGCACGGTTCTTTAAAGTTTTGCATCCATCTTGACCGCAAAACAATGCCGAAATCATCGCCGCACCTAAGAAGCAGCATAATTTCCGTGAGCAGCGAGCCAACCGAAATCCACAATATACTCGTATAGTGATTGCTAAAGTCTCAGTACTTCCCGTTGGGCTCAGGTGTGTTAGATCCATAGTAGAGTCGCTGATAATAATTGCTAGAAACGCGAGAACTTTGTAATGAATAAAAAGTATTCTCAGATTCCAGGAGGGGATCAAGTGCCACTCTCTTAACTCCTTCCCCCCCCCCCCCCCCACACACACACACACCTTCCCTTGGAGGCATCTATGTACATAACAAAAGATTTCTGCTCCATTTTCAATAGTTAAAAATACGCGGCTCCCGATGATAATCTATGCTAAGAACGTTCAAAATTGAAACCAAAGATGAAAACAAGTACGTGCAGCATACTAGTATGGTATTTGACGATCAACGATCAAAACCTTTTGTGAAGCATCTTACGCAGTAATTATATCTGAAGAAAGAATGTAGTGCATTTTATATGAAGGATTAACTATGAGAAAGCTTTACACAAGACAAGTACGTACCCTATTCGTTGAATGACAACCACAAGAAAATGAGAAAAATGAATTCTCAAAAATTATTCGACCTTTTTAAGAAGATTACAGTCCGCCCCCTTAGCTGAGTGGTCAGCGCGTCCGACTGCCATGCAGCGGATCCAGATTCGATTCCCGGTCGGATACCGGATAGGCGATTTTCTCCCCTCGGGGAGTGGGTGTTGTTTAGCACTGATCATCATTTCATCAACATCGACACGCAAGTCGCCCAGTGAGGCGTCAACTAGAAAGACTTGCAACTCGACGACCGAACTTCTACAAGTGGGGACTCACGGCCATCTAGGTCAAGGCCATTCGATCTCTCTCTCCCCCCCCCCCCCCCCCCCAAAGTAAGAATACAACTATTAGTAATTCGATTGGATTCGATCCGAGAAAATCTCCCCGAATCCTGGAAGCGGCACATTAACGTTCTCGGCTGTCCGCACGGGTTGAAAATAGAGCTGCTCTCGCAATAGGAAAGTCACTTTTGGACCTTATAACTTCCATCTGTTCCCACATCTAATGGAATTCGTGACTGCAGGCATTTTCAGTTCAATGAAGACGTTATGAGAGCCAAATATGGCAGATTTACAGAACTACCAGACTCTCTCTTTGGGCTAGATCTCTGCTAGCTGGAAAAACGTTATACAAAGTGCACTGACCTAAAATGGAAGTGCTCCGAAAAATATGTGCATTTTTTTTTTTTTACTTGAAGAAAAGAACGTATATTTTGCATAATCACAAAATTTTTGACTTTGACCTAACAGTAATATGGAAGGCATTGGAGTGATCTGCCTTGGGTGTCCAGAGACTTCCGCCCAGTGTTGTTTTTCACATAATACGAAGAGATAGGTAACAAGACGTTGGGGGGCGGGGGTCTATAACAATATTAGGATGGATAAAGGAAAAGCAGCAGCCAACGAAGAAGGTAAGAAGACAACAAGTTGTAATAATTACGTCATTGCGACTGAGGTCCAGACCAAATGAGCAGTTTTAATGCAAAGTTTGCTCTCCGGATGCCGCCAAATCCTCAAACTTCAGAAGTATTAATAGGCAGTTAGCAGCAGTGAAATCGATCTTCGGTTATAGTTCTCAACTCAATTATGCCCGTCTGCCAAACAGGAAACCCAGGAGGACTTTAATTTACCAGTACCACTTACAAAAGAATTGTCTCCACATAAAACTTGGCACTGCAGTTCCACCCCTGCCAACAACAACAACAAAAACAATCGACCAGAAAAGCAACGATTAATTAACACGGCATATTTTTTACCTTCAGAATATTTGCCTAAGGCGCGCGTACACAATTCGGTTAACTTGGATTATTTATATTTGCACGCAAATTCAGCGTAACTTTTTCTGTGACTTTCTAAGGACCTGTGCGCACCCTTCAAGCGCTCTCCCTATCGCACGTACATACTCAAGATTTTTTATGGTGAATGTATTAAAGGCACAATAACATACTACGAACGTTGAGCGCGGGAACTCCATCGAATTCTTAGTTGTTTCTAAAAAAAAAACTAACACGTGCAGCCATTTTTCCCAGTACCCGACCCACGTTTGAACAAATTATATTAGACATTTCGCTTTTTAACCATACTTTGCGGGAGAGGAATGGGATTATAATTAAATAGACCTAAGTACTCTTACTGCATACATGGAAAACTAGTTCAGCATTCCCAAATAATCTTTCTGTTCCTTCTTTAGCGCAACTGTTCCCGGATACCGGTATTATTTTGTTTTCGTATGATAACGACAAACTGGAAACTAGAATTCGAATACAGTTCCATTGTGGCAGAAGAATTTAACAATGCATTTACAATACCTGAAAAAAGTAGCGATATTTTCTCCCTTTTGCTACTATCATATGCTCGGCTGTGCTACTATGCTCCCATTGATACGCCAGTGGCGTGTAACGTAATCAATGGAACCTTAGTACAGGGCGCTTGCCCTCGATGCATGTATCGATCGAACAGCACGATGGCTCCATTATGTTAAAGTACAACTGACAATAATTTAGCTGCGGTCTCCTGTTAAAATAAATCCTGATGCCATCGAGGTGAAGCTCTGTCGTCACTGCGTCTCCTGCAACGATACTTTTTTTTAATATCTGCATATCGAGCTGTCGAAATTTTATATCAAATGATAAGAAAAGGAAACAACTTATTTGTTTGTGTCAGCCAGCAACAGGCACAGACGCTTTCATACTGTCCACGTGTGTACATCCCGCACCCGTATGAAAAAAACATAACGCTGAATAACAGTGATACTCATCGAATGTTATTTGAAACTCTCGTCTTTCACTCCTCGTTTGATTCGTCATATTTGTATTCAAAACATCTTAACATTTTTAATAGGTATTCATGTTTATAAATAAATGTAGTTGGTAGTTTTACCTGCACTTTAGATGTATGTCACAGAGAAAATCTGAAAGCTTCTATTTCGAGCACGCGTTCATGGTGTTTGTATCACTAAAGATAACGTAGCATTGTTTACTACCGGCGAAACACATTAAACACCGATTGTAGGGCAATTATAAACACACCTGCCTCACCGAACTGACACCTGCCCAAAGATCTTCCAACTGGTAGGACAGCAGGGCCATGAATTGCAGAGATGTTTACCAACATAAACGTCAAAAACATATGGTGCGGATTGCAGACAACACTCGAGAGTAATTTAAACACTGCGCGCGAATAACATTGTACGTACGATAACTCGTACAAAATAAAACTGCAGTATATTAATGCCAATTTCAGCATGAATGTAGCCGTTTTTCTGACTGCTTTTAATTGTTGCAAAAATGTTCAGCGATTGTTGTCTACCTTTTTTTTGACAACACAGCTCTGGTTTTATTAGTTTCAAACTGTGTGTCGATTATGAGTGCTGCTAGACATTTTATATAGTGTATTTACTACTGTTTAACTCGCAGTTCGCGCTTGATTGCCTAGTATAGTTAGGTAGAATGTTGGGCGTGGGGGATATTGCATGCAGCTCAAATAGTTTAGTGTAAACATTTAATAGAAAAAAAAATGTATGTGAATAGTTCTTCGCGAGGTTTTCGTATAGGCTCGAGACCTTTGCTAATTATATAATAAACGGCAGTCGTCATTGGATCAACAAAGTAAACGTACCAGATAGTTCTGTTTGACACACTGCCATGTTGTTCACTAGCAATTTTAAATTTGAACTATTTCTGAATTAATTCATTGCAGCCTTATTTCTGAAACGTTTTGCTATTTATTAATATTTCAGGTTAAAAACCAGGCTGCACCTTAGCCTTATTAAATACGAACCAGATGTTTGCTGCGTTCCTTTCACTTCACAAAGGAAGCAAGTCCATTTTCAAAGAGCAATGTATAAAAAAACCAGCACGTTATATACTATTATTCAGAAATCTTTAAGTGATTGTATATGACTTTCCATTAACAACTCTTTTAATTTGCTCTTAAAAATGCCTTCCTGTAGCAAATGCACTATGAGCATATTATATGGTATTCACCTCCATTTTGTATATTGTATTCATGAATATCTGTATTCATTACATTATGCTCTATATTCATCATTTCAAATGCAATTATCTTAAGAACATGCACAGTTAGTAATTATGCTTAATCAGTGAGTCCCCCATAGGATGGCCGTTCACTCACATTGTCAATTATGTTTCTGGATGGTCTGTTCTGGAGCATGAGTACTCTGTCCGTGTAGACTGCAGGCGCCACAATCAAAATCTCAACCCCCGTAAGTAGGTGTGGATGTACCCATAATAGGTTTGTTGTAGGAAAGTGTTGTGTGATGGTCATTGCACATTTTACTAAATTACTTATTCACTTCACCAAATCTTATTACACATGTAAACATTTGCATCTTAAAAGGATAGGCTAATGGGAAATGGAGGTGGTGTACTTGTTGCAGTAGACAAACACAAAACCACTAAGATAGAAACTGAAGCTGCATGTATTATGGTTTCAGCAAGACTTATTGTCAGGTATGGGCATAAACTTGTAATTGAATCTTTCCATTGACCACCAGACTTACCCCCAGATGTAAACAAAAACTTTAGAGAAAGCCTCAGTTTGGTAGTGCATAAATTCCCCCAACCATAACCATTGGAGGAGACATGAATCATCCAACAGTCAGTTGAAATAGTTACAGTTTTGTAAGAAGTGACAGGGACAAGTCTTCCTGAAAACATTACTAAATGCCTTTTCTGAAAACTACGTAGAATGAATAGTTTGACACCCACTCATGTTGGAAGTATATTGAATCTAATAGCAAGAAATAGACCATACCTCCTTGGGATGTCCCCACTGAAACTGGTTTGAGTGGCTGAGAAGCAGGAAATTGTAGCAACAATGATTACCAAGGTGAAAGGGGCAGCTAAAACAGTTAGAAAGATTTGTGTGTTCGGCAAGTAAGATAAAGGCAGTAGTGTCATATGTAAATGAGAAACATGAAACATTTAGCTGTGGATGAAACCATGGTTCAAGTTTGAAATAATTGTTGACCATACATTAAATAGATGTATACTTAGAAGAGCAATTCATAATGGGTGTCGTGTTCCAAAGCACACAGTCACTGTAAAGAGGTTGTTAAAGAAACAGAGACTATTCTGTAATAGATAAAAAAACAAATCATAGGAATATATATATAGTGAGATGCAGAATGAAATGTGTTTGATTGCCAAGAGAGCGATGTGTGAAGCTTGCAACTATGATAGCAGAATGTCATGAAACACGAAGAAATTCTGGGTGTATGTAAAAAAGGCACCAAAGTTAACGTCTATGGATGACACATGAACTGAAATTGAAGGTAGCTGAGCAAAAGCATAAATGCTGAGCACCATTCATAAATAAGGAAGATACAGGCATACTGTCCCAGTATACTTCTTATGCCAGTGTAAAGAGATAATTAACGGCTAAAATTAACAAGGCTACAGGAGTCCTTGTTAAATTCTACACAGATTATGCAGCTGAGTCAGCTCCCGTTTTAACAGTAATATGCTGTGGATCCCTTGAAAGAAAACTGTCCTGTGTTTGCAAGAAAGCACAGTTCACATCTACCTACAAGAAGTGTAGAAGGAGTGATTCACAAAACTGTCCATTCTCACTAACATCCATTTGTTATTCAGTCTTAGAGAATATTTTGAACTCAAACATAATGAGATACTGCAAACACACTGACCTCCATGCCAACCAGTATGAATTCCAGAAATATTTGTCATGCGAAACTAACTTGCGGTTTTCATACACGGCATCTTGAAAACTGTGGATCAAGGCAGTCAGGCGGATGTAGTATTTTGTGACTTGGTACCATGCCAACATCTGTTTAACAAAAGTACAATTATATGGGACCTTGCCGTTGGTGGGGAGGCTTGCGTGCCTCAACGATACAGATAGCCGTACCGTAGGTGCAACCACAATGGAGGGGTATCTGTTGAGAGGCCAGACAAACGTGTGGTTCCTGAAGAGGGGCAGCAGCCTTTTCAGTAGTTGCAGGGGCAACAGTCTTGATGATTGACTGATCTGGCCTTGTAACACTAACCAAAACAGCCTTGCTGTTGTGGTGCTGCGAACGGCTGAAAGCAAGGGGAAACTACAGCCGTAATTTTTCCCGAGGGCATGCAGCTTTACTGTATGGTTAAATGATGATGGCTTCCTCTTGGGTAAAATATTCTGGAGGTAAAATAGTCCCCCATTGGGATCTCCAGGTGGGGACTACTCAGGAGGACGTCGTTATCAGGAGAAAGAAAACTGGCATTCTTCGGATCGGAGTGTGGAATGTCAGATCCCTTTATCGGGCAGGTAGGTTAGAAAATTCAAAACGGGAAATGGATAGGTTAAAGATAGATATAGTGGGAATTAGTGAAGTTCGGTGGCAGGAGGAACAAGACCTCTGGTCAGGTGAATACAGGGTTATAAATACAAAATCAAATAGCTGTAATGCAGGAGTAGGTTTCATAATGAATAAAAAAATAGGAGTGCGGGTAAGCTACTACAAACAGCATAGTGAACGTATTATAGTGGCCAAGATAGACACGAAGCCCATGCCTGCTACAGTAATACAAGTTTATATGCCAACTAGCTCTGCAGATGATGAAGAAATTGAAGAAATGTATGATGAGATAAAAGAAATTATTCAGGTAGTGAAGGGAGACGAAAATTTAATAGTCATGGGTGATTGGAATTCGATAGTAGGAAAAGGGAGAGAAGGAAACATAGTAGGTGAATATGGATTGGGGCTAAGAAATGAAAGAGGAAGCCGCCTAGTAGAATTTTGCACAGAGCATAACTTAATCATAGCTAACACTTGGTTCAAGAATCATAAAAGAAGGATGTATACATGGAAGAATCCTGGAGATACTAAAAGGTATCAGGTAGATTATATAATGGTAAGACAGAGATTTAGGAACCAGGTCTTAAATTGTAGGACATTTCCAGGGGCAGATGTGGACTCTGACAACAATCTATTGGTTATGAACTGTAGATTAAAACTGAAGAAATTGCAAAAGGGTGGGAATTTAAGGAGATGGGACCTGGATAAACTGACTAAACCAGAGGTTATATAGAGTTTCAGGGAGATCATAAGGGAACACTTGACAGGAATGGGGGAAAGAAATACAGTAGAAGACGAATGGGTAGCTCTGAGGAATGAAGTAGTGAAGGCAGCAGAGGATCAAGTAGGTAAAAAGACGAGAGCTAGTAGAAATCCTTGGGTAACAGAAGAAATGTTGAATTTAATTGATGAAAGGAGAAAATATAAAAATGCAGTAAATGAAGCAGGCAAAAAGGAATACAAACGTCTCAAAAATGATATCGACAGGAGGTGCAAAATGGCTAAGCAGGGATGGATAGAGGACAAATGTAAGGATGTAGAGGCTTATCTCACTAGGGGTTAGATAGATACAGCCTACAGGAAAGTTAAAGAGACATTTGGAGAAAAGAGAGCCACTTGTATGAATATCAAGAGCTCAGATGGAAACCCAGTTCCAAGCAAAGAGGGGAAAGCAGAAAGGTGGAAGGAGTATATAGAGGGTCTATACAAGGGCAATGTACTTGAGGACAATATTATGGAAATGGAAAAGGATGTAGATGAAGATGAAATGGAAGATACGATACTGCGTGAAGAGTTTGACAGAGCACTGAACCGAGCGAGGTGGCGCAGTGGTTAGACACTGGACTCGCATTCGGGAGGACGACGGTTCAATCCCGCATCCGGCCTTCCTGATTTAGGTTTTCCGTGATTTCCCTAAATCGCTCCAGGCAAATGCCAGGATGGTTCCTCTCAAAGGGCACGGCCGACTTCCTTCCTCGTCCTTCCCTAATCCGATGAGACCAATGACCTCGCTGTCTGCTCTCCTTGCCCAAAACAACCAAGCAACCAACAGAGCACTGAAAGACCTGAGTCGAAACAAGGCCCCAGGAGTAGACAACATTCCATTAGAACTACTGACGGCCTTGGGAGAGCCAGTCCTGACAAAACTCTACCATCTGGTGACCAAGATGTACGAGACAGGCGAAATACCCTCAGACTTCAAGAAGAATATAATAACTCCAATCCCAAAGAAAGCAGGTGTTGACAGATGTGAAAATTACCGAACTATCAGTTTAATAAGCCACAGCTGCAAAATACTAACACGAATTCTTTACAGACGAATGGAAAAACTGGTAGAAGCCGACCTCGGGGAAGTTCAGTTTGGATTCCGTAGAAATGTTGGAACACGTGAGGCAATACTGACCTTACGACTTATCTTAGAAGAAAGATTAAGGAAAGGCAAACCTACATTTCTTGCATTTGTAGACTTAGAGAAAGCTTTTGACAATGTTGAGTAGAATACTCTCTTTCAAATTCTAAAGGCGACAGGGGTAAAATACGGGGAGCGAAAGGCTATTTACAATTTGTACAGAAACCACATGGCAGTTATAAGAGTCGAGGGGCATGAAAGGGAAGCAGTTGTTGGGAAAGGAGTGAGACAGGGTTGTAGCCTATCCCCGATGTTATTCAATCTGTATATTGAGCAAGCAGTAAAGGAAACAAAAGAAAAATTCGGAGTAGGTATTAAAGTCCATGGAGAAGAAATAAAAACATTGAGGTTCGCCGATGACATTGTAATTCTGTCAGAGACAGCAAAGGACTTGGAAGTGCAGTTGAACAGAATTGACAGTGTCTTGAAAGGAGGATATAAGATGAACATCAACAAAAGTAAAACGAGGATAATGGAATGTAGTCGAATTAAGTCGGGTGATGCTGAGGGAATTAGATTAGGAAATGAGACACTTAAAGTAGTAAAAGAGTTTTGCTATTTGGGGAGCAAAATAACTAATGATGGTCGAAGTAGAGAGGATATAAAATGTAGACTGGCAATGACAAGGAAAGTGTTTCTGAAGAAGAGAAATTTGTTAACATTGAGTATAGATTTAAGTGTCAGGAAGTCATTTCTGAAAGTATTTGTAAGGAGTGTAGCCATGTATGGAAGTGAAACATGGGCAATAAATAGTTTGGACAAGGAGAGAATAGAAGCTTTCGAAATGTGGTGCTACAGAAGAATGCTGAAGATTAGATGGGTAGATCACATAACTAATGAGGAGGTATTGAATAGGATTGGGGAGAAGAGAAGTTTGTGGCCAACTTGACTAGAAGAAGGGATCGGTTGGTAGAACATGTCCTGAGGCATCAAGGGATCACAAATTTAGCATTGGAGGGCAGGGTGGAGGGTAAAAATCATAGAGAGAGACCAAGAGATGAATACACTAAGCGGATCCAGAAGGATTTAGGTTGCAGTAGGTACTGGGAGATGAAGGAGCTTGCACAGGATAGATTAGCATGGAGAGCTGCATCAAACCATTCTCAGGACTGAAGACCACAACCACAACAACATGGGGTATCAAAACAAATTTCTGACTGAATAGAGGATTTCTTGGTAGTGAGGATGTAGCATGTGATCAAGGATGAAGAATCATTGACAGAAATAGAAGTAGCTGTAGGCATGCCCAGGGAAATGTGTTGGGACCTTTGTTGTTCACATTATATGTTGCAGATGTGGCAAAAAATACTAATAGTAATCTCAGATGTCTTACTGGTGACACAGGTATCTATAATAAAATACTATCTGGAGAGATTTGTGCAAATATCCAGTTGGATCCTGATAAGATATCGAAGTGTTTTAAATGTTCAGTAATCTACAATTGATCACTTCTCAAAACACGGAAAAGTAGTTCTGCATGACAACGACATAAATGAGTGACAATTATAATCTGCCATCTTGTGACAACAGCATAAATGAGTCCCATTATAAAATCTGCCAACTCATACAAATACCTGAGTGCAGTTTGTAGGTATATGGAATAGAGTGAGCACATAGTTTCAGTCATAGATAAGGCTGCGGCAGACATTGATTCATTGGCAGTATTCTGGCAAAATGCACTTACTTTGGAACGGACACTGCGTACAAATCACTTGTCTGTCCTATCTTAGAATACTGCTCAAGTGTCTGGGAGCTATAGCAGGTAGAACTAACAGGAGAATATTGAATATATACACAGTTGTATGTATGATCACAGTTTTGTTTTACTCATGAGAGTCTCAGAGAATATTGAAAAATTGGCAGATTCTTGAAGACAGATAGGACTACCAGTTATTCTGCAAAATCCTAAGTACGGAGTTTCAAGACCCATTATTAAGTGTAGAATCTGTAGATAGTCTTCATCCCCTTATGCATCACTCCCATATTAACCACAAAGAAAAGAGTAAAGTAACTACAGCACACAAAGAATTATTTAAGGAGTCCCCTGTCCCCTATTCCATACTCTGCTGGCATAGAAAGAAACTCTAATGTGGTACTGCACTAAGCACCCTTTGCCATGCACTTTGCAATGGTTTGATGGACATATATGTTACTGTAGACTCTCAGCAGGCTCATATTAGGACTTTGTCTCATGACCCACAGCTACATTTTTGGATAAGACAGTCTATAGTAGGCAGCTTTTGCATTGCAACCCTGACTATTCACCGTATTTTATTTGCTAACAAGAAGCAGCCCCCAAATTTCTCAATTATTAGACATCAGTCCTGTTTAATGAATACAGCACTGGTACAATAGTCTAAAATTTTGTGTTGATCAGACATACCCATATGCTATTGGGAGGGAGGGGAATAGCCTTAAAGTTTAACAGAGTGACTGACATCCATTTTTTTATCAATTAGTAAGCCAGTCACATTAATTTTTAGTTTTATTTTGCCTTTCATTTCTCTGTTGCATTACATACTTTTATTGTGAATTATCTTTTTATTTGTGTTTGAAAATGCCATTAAACATACATAATATGGTATCTGAAATAATAATTATTAATCTGGTTTTGTGAGCAACCAGCCCCATATGCTGGCTTTGACCGATCCGGGGGAGAGAGTTACAGAGATATTGAAGCAGCTGAAATGGAAGACTCTTGAAGACAGTCGTAAACCGTCCCGAGGAAGGCTATTAACAAAGTTGCAAGAATCGTCTTTAAATGATGACTTTAGGAATATAATACAATCCCCTGTGTATAAGTCACATGGGGATCATGAGGATAATATGAGAATAATTACTGTAAGAAACCCTAATAACTGGTGCAACAGGATGTACTCTCTGCCATGCAGCTCATGGTGGTTTGCAGGGTATAGATGTAGATAGGTAGACAGATAAGCCTGTTGTAATTTAGTGGATGTTAACAGTGAATCTGGTGTACTCTATAGTTTTGTTACTCCTCTTTTCATTGTAACACCTCTGTTGAATTGCTCTTCATCATTCATAACACCACTCTTTGCTCAGTGTTAGTCTCCCTATTTGTTAGTGGAACAGGAAAGGAATTGACTAGTAGTGGTACAAGGTACCCTCTGCCATGCACCATATGGTGGCTTGTGGAGTATGTATGTAGAAGTAGAAAAGGAATGCTCTGGAGCAATCCCCAGACTTCATCATGGTTGAAATTGTTGGTAGTGGTGCAGTAGGCAGGTAAGAAGAATGCCTGTAAGGAGTGAGGTGGGGAGGGGGAAAACAGTCCTATCCCTCACTCACTCGCAGCCCACAACTGTGCCCAGTTTGTATCATTGGTCATTCATAAAAATATTGCTTTGCTAGTAGACTACATTGTCAGTCTTTATGTGTTTCATTATTTGCCCTTTACAGTCTCCCAATGTCTTTAATTTTTTGTGTGCAGCAGCATTGAGGAAGAGAAAAATTCTATTGAGAGTTCTGTGCAGACATCACATCAGTATTGAAACCAAGAAATAACCCTGAAAACCTACAACTAGTAAAGTTTTTACTTGATGAAATTAAATGTGCATCCTGATGACAAAATGCATTCCAGTATTTGCATATACTGTACAAGTATTAATGAACTATTGATACCATGTTCAAGCATACTGAGAACTGAACTGAGAATATTTTGAAAGTATCAGCACACTGAAGAAATGAGACAGTTTAATTTATTTATATTATTCAAACCTCTTCAAGTCACTCAAAATTACAGTGTTGACATAATTTCATACATAGGGCTGTTTTAGAGCAGTGTATACTAGTTTGCTTGGAGTACATCACAATACACACTCCACTCCAATTGTCACATTCCTGTTGTACTCACTTTTCTCAGTTATGGTCAGTAGAAATGGATTTGATAGTATGGGGGTGGCGAATATTGTTCTCCCCACAGGTCTGGCGTAGAGGGACAGAAAGTCCCAACCCTCAAAATATTTGTCTTGCCACAACCTGATAATTAGTTGTAAAGCATGTGGAGAATATTTCAATTTCCACTGAAAGCGTACATCCCTGTTCAGCAGGGGCACTGATAACTACGCCATTGAGCACTGTAAAATCATCATCATCGTCGTTATCCTGTGATAAAAAACAAGTCAGTGAACTTCAAGACCAAACCAGAAAACAGTGATGCAAACAGGCTGGACAGATATGTTAAATCTATTGATACATAGAGAAAATACATTATGACAGATGACTATAATCATCTAAACACCAGACTCAGAGACATCTGCTTAGGACAACATCCTTTAGAATATAGAGTAATAGACACTGAAATGATCAAACTGACTGCAGTAATGATGAACATACCTACATTTCCTTTCAAGCAGATTCGAGTATATAAGAAAGAGAAAATCCAAGTGCAATGCTCAAGATATTTAAGAATGCAAAATGCAACACAAAATTAAGTGGTAACAAGTGTTATACATAAATGAAAACAAAATAACAGGAGTACTTTAACCAGAAATGAAGAATACCAATAAATTTCTGTATCCAGTGTATAGTTAATTGTGTATCATCGAAATAGAAACTCATTGGACTTAAAACAGTATTCAAGGTTGAAGTAAAAATGATGTGGCATGAACAAACAATTAGAACTAATGATTTTTCCTTTGAACCTGAGGTCAGTGTAGCTCATTCAACCTCCCACTGAGCCCTGTTCATATAAACTGCTGTTTGCTCATAGCCTGTAGATGAATTGTGATTTATGTGACTTAGTAATATATGGGATTTTAATCATGAGATGTATCACCATACATATGACAATAGCACTCAGAAGCACAGAACTAGATAGGCTTTATGGACAACGGATGGAAGAGACCAGTGTAGCAATATGTGTCATGACAGATTTTAATCATCATTTGATTTGATTTTTATTTGGTCATATTAAATTAAATTCTTCAAAGTTTCTATTGTAATGTAGGACAGCCAAAGAATACTATATCACAAGAAGGAAAAAAGAACAAATACTGTATAACAATACTGCTAACAATGTACATATGGGGCATACAATATTGCATACATATGTAGCACACAATATAAAATATCATTTATTATATGACACATCCTTCACATAACTTATAGCTCTAGAAATTCATTTACATTATATGCAGTTTGCTTTATGAAGAATTTTTAAAGTTTCCTCATTAATATGTGAGGGCTGTCCATGCTGTCCATCCACACATACACCTGCGGATGGATATGTGTGTGTGTGCGAGTGTATACCCGTCCTTTTTTCCCCCTAAGGTAAGTCTTTCTGCTCCCGGGATTGGGATGACTCCTTACCCTCTCCCTTAAAATCCACATCCTTTCGTCTTTCTCTCTCCTTCCCTCTTTCCTGACGAAGCAACCATTGGTTACGAAAGCTAGAATTTTGTGTGTATGTTTGTGCTGTTTGTGTGTCTATCGACCTTGCAGCGCTTTTGTTTGGTAAGTCTCATCATCTTTGTTTTTATATATATATATATATATATATATATATATATATATATATATTTTTTTTTTTTTTTTTTTTTTTTTTTCCAATCCCGGGAGCGGAAAGACTTACCTTATGGGGAAAGAAGGGGTATACACTCGCGCACACACACACATAGCCATCCACACATACACAGACACAAGCCTTATTAGGTGGGTGAGGGCAATGGATTGTTCAGTTTGGAACTGGTATAGGGACTGATGGAAAGAAGAATTACAGCCAGAGATGGGAACTTTAAGTGTGAGGCCTCTGGGGGTAATGCCAAATGTCAGACAAGCCTGAGAAAATAAAATATGGGAGTGTAATCTGGCTAGTGCGAAGGCATGTTTGCGGAGGGAATGTAAATAAAACTTAATGTTGTGGGGGTGTTGTGAGGGTGACATGGTATTAGAAGGTGGAAAGTGTAACATGAAATGCAACAGTGACAATAACAAATGTAATTGTTGGGTTCAAATTAATGGTATGAATATAATAGAGGGAAACATTCCACATGGGAAAAAGATATCTAAAAACACAGATGATGTGACTTACCGAACAAAAGTGCTGGCAGGTCGATAGACACACAAACAAACACAAACATACACATGAAATTCAAGCTTTCGCAACAAACTGTTGCCTCATCAGGAAAGAGGGAAAGACTTACCTTAACGCAGACACAAGCTTGTGTCTGTGTATGTGCGGATGGATATGTGTGTGTGTGTGCGCGAGTGTATACCCCTTCTTTCCCCCTAAGGTAAGTCTTTCCGCTCCCAGGATTGGAATGACTCCTTATCCTCTCCCTTAAAACCCACATCCTTTCGTCTTTCCCTCTCCTTCCCTCTTTCCTGATGAGGCAACAGTTTGTTCAAATGGTTCAAATGGCTCTGAGCACTATGGGACTTAACATCTGTGGTCATCAGTCCCCTAGAACTAAGAACTACTTAAACCTAACTAACCTAAGGACATCACAAACATCCATGCCCGAGGCAGGATTCGAACCTGCGACCGTAGCAGTCGCGTGGTTCCAGACTGCGTGCCTAGAACCGCTAGACCACCGTGGCCGGCCAACAGTTTGTTGCGAAAGCTTGAATTTCATGTGTATGTTTGTGTGTCTATCGACCTGCCAGCACTTTCGTTCGGTAAGTCACATCATCTGTGTTTTTAGATATCTTTTTCCCACGTGGAATGTTTCCCTCTATTTTTTTTTATATATATATATATATATATATAATAAACTAGATAAAAATTCAGTAGTGTCATATCTCAATGAGAAATATAAAATTGTGCCCTTCACAAAATGAAAAGATTTAGTATCTGTGAATATAATATAAATGAGTCAGTTTTGGAATTGGCCAACTCATACAGATACTTGGTTACAACAATTGGTAGGGGTATGAAATGGAATGGTCACATAACCTCAGTCGTAGAATACTGCGGAAGTGCAATCAGTCTACAAAGGACCAGTTCGAGAATATTGTTCCAGTGTGGGGGACCCATACCAAATAGGATTAACAGGAGTATTGAACATATACAGAGAAGTAATGATCAAAAGTTTATTTGACCCATGGGGGTGTGTGACACACATACTCGTGGAACTGAGCTGGAAGACTCTTGAAGGTAGACATAAACTATCCCAAGAAACTGCAGTAACAAAGTTTAAAGAACTGACATTAAACGATGACTCTAGGAATGTACTACAATTCCATGTGTGTTGCTCACATGGGGATCATGAGGATAAGATTAGAATAATTACTGCACGCACAGAGGCACTCAGTCAATCATTCTTCCCGAGCGCTATACATGAATGGAACCAGGAAGAAACCCTAATAACTGGTATTATTGGATATACTTTCTGTCTTTCACCTCATGGTGGTTTGCAGGAGTATAGATGAAGATATAGATGTACGTGATAAACTATAAGCTTCAATTGCAGGTGGGACAGAATCATTTAAAAAATCAGAACAATTTTTTTTTTTTTTTTTTACTGAACATGTTATTTCCTTCTACAAATGCTTCAGTGACCATCAGGAGCCCATCAAATAATTTTTTTGTGAACAATGTGCAAATTAAATTTCAATAACTATGATTTCAGTTGAAGATACTTCCACCAGTCAATTCTATTTATTCCACTTACAGTATTTTGTCTATCATTACCATACAGTGAGAGAATCTTTGCGTCCATTCTTTGCTAAACACCTGCATGAATATAAAGCAAAAAGCAAAGATTATCTGATCCAGTGTAAGCAATATTGAACATCAGATGCATGGTTAAATTTTGGTTTATTTAGCTTATGTGTTTTACATTGCAGCTATCACTTTTCAAACCAAGGTCAAAAATTTTGGTATGTAATATCCAAAGAGATACCTGTTATTATAGATTATCTGTCTTGAGCTGGCTGCAATGTAATTAAGAGGAATTACACCAGACGTGTTTCGGTTTTATTTGTAAAGCATCTTCTGAGGCATTCTGTAAATTGGATACATATGTTTGTACATTTATTTTTTGATTCTTTCAGGTTAAAAACAGTGTTTTTTATGAAGTTAGTCTGTAACCTACTTAAGGTGTTTCTTTACTTAGTCTGCACCTTCCCCTCTTGCTAGCAATGGTTGATATCGACAGGCTTCATTTCACATCTGCAGTTTTTGGCATTTTGTGTTATTTCCTGCACTGCACTATTTACAAGTGACTTTCTTAGCTGTTTCTCATTCATCACTGCTACAGTGTTTATGCCTGTTCGCCCAGAGGGGGGCGTGTGTGTGGGGTGGGGGTGGGGGGGGATGAGAGGGGGGGGGGGGGGAGGAATGACAGGGATGGTCTGGACAGTGATTATGGGATCTATCTGGGAGAAAATTGTAGTAATAAATGGTGCAGGTGGCTATATTTGTATTTTTAATGTTATATTAAGTGGTCAGTCAGTTCAAAGAGTGCGTGGTTTGCCAAGTTGATCTGATCATTTATGAGTTCTTTATTTTCTGTTATGGTTTTTTGTATGTGGTAGTTTTCTTGTTAAGGTGAGGAGGTGTTTTTTGTTGTTGTTTATCCTTATGATTTCCATGTCTATGTCTCTGGTTGTAATTTTATGTTGGTGTTGGTGTAAGTGTTCCGCAAGTTTTGAATGATTTGTCCTATACTTCCATGCTCTTACATGTTCTTTGTATCTGGTATCATATGTCCTCCTGGTTTGACCTATGTATCTTCCATCACATGTATTGCATTTCAGTTGGTATATTGCTGATTTCTGATACAGATCAGTTTTTCTTATTGTTTTTGTGAAGTATTTCTGAACTGAGTTCTTGGTTTGGTGTGCTATTTTTATGCCTTGTTTTTTAAACACATTGGATATTCTGTGTGTGTATTTGTGGTTGTATGTCATTGTGTACCATCTTTTACTTTCTGTTTCTTTAACACTTTGTGCTGTTTCTATTGTTTTATTTTGTGTATTTCTTTGTGTGTCTTTTTGCCCTTGTGTTAGTGGCAGTTGGGTGTCTGTTCTTTTCTGTTTCTTGATTTTATTGTACAGCTTTGTTATTAAGTTCTCTTTGTATCCATTGTTTGTTGCTATTTGTATTACAGTATTCATCACCATAAAGATTCAAAACAACCTACACATTTGCCATTTACCAAAAACCGACAACAACAGACACAATTATACATGAGACATCACAACACCCCAATTCTCAAAAGCAGGCAGCACTTAGATACATGCTCCACAGACTAAACACTGTACCATCAGTACAGACACATACAAAGAAGAAATGAATATAACCACATGCTCCATTTACTACTACCGTTTTGTCCCAGCCCATAATCACTGTCCAGGCCATTCATGTCATTCCCCCCCTCCTCGAAACCAACCAACTCGGGGGGTAGGGGTGAGTGGGGGAACCACACCTCTCAAGTCTCTATCTACATACAAGACGATTTCACTCCCTCTCTCTCTTACTCACACACACACACACACACACACACACACACACACACACACAAAAATCGTTTTATAGGTTGGTAACACTCTACAACGTGAACAAAAACAAACGAATGGGCATGAACACTGTAGCAGTGATGAATGAAAAACGGCTAACAAAGTCACTTATAGATAGTGCAGTGCAGGAAATAACGCAAAATGCCAAAAACTGCAGATGTGAAATGAAGCCTGTCTACATCAACCACTGTTAGCAAGAGGGGATGATGTAGACTGTGGGAAGAAACACTGTAAGTAGCTTACAGACTAACTTCATAAAAAATGCTGTTGTTAGCCTAAAAGAATCAAAAAATAAATCTAGAAATGTATGTATCCAGTTAACAGAAAACCACAGAAAATGCTTTGTAAATGAAAGCGAAACGTGTCCGATGTAATTCTTTTTAATTACATTGCAGTCAGTTCAAGACAGATAACCTGTAATAACAGATGTTAACAGCTGCTGTGGAAGATGTCCACACAAACAAATGTATTATGCAAAGAGATATGTTGCCAAAAGTTTAATGCCATACATATCAAAAGTTAATCCAACAGCATATCTCCAATACAACAACAGGTAGGAGATAAGATATGTTAATTAACCCACATAACATGTACTGTAAATTCCATCAAGAAGAAGAGCCTTCAGGTTTGTAGAACAAGTCAATTTCATTCATTCATCATCTTTTGTAGATCCTGTCTAGAGGAGGAACCTTCAGGGATGTGAAAGGTATCAAAGTATGCTATAACAAAAGGCAAGGAAATCATAAAACTTAATATGCATACTGCAATAACAATAAACTATCAATATACCGCTTAGTATTATTCATTACTATTTGTTGTGCGACTTCACCACCAAGTAGGCTAAATAACAGAATTTTTGAATTCATGATTCAAAATATTCAGGTAATTTGTCAACAGAGTGGCTAATGAGGTATGTTTTTCTTTTTTCTATTCAGTCACATCAGAATTTCTAGTTTTATGTTATACGGGTGCTTGTTGAATACCTTTGTAACAGAGTACATAACTGTACTCTGGACACTAGACAAGTAGGTGATGTGTGTATGAGAGTTATTTTTGTGTTTTGTAATTTGATTGTAAAGCTGCATGCCCTCAGGAGCAAAATAACTGATGATGGTTGAAGTAGAGAAGATATAAAATGTAGACTGGCAATGGCAAGGAAAATGTTTCTGAAGAAGAGAAATTTGTTAACATCGAGTATAGATTTAAGTGTCAGGAAGTCGTTTCTGAAAGTATTTGTATGGAGTGTAGCCATGTATGGAAGTGAAACATGGACGATAAATAGTTTGGACAAGAAGAGAATAGAAGCTTTCGAAATGTGGTGCTACAGAAGAATGCTGAAGATTAGATTGGTAGGTCACATAACAAATGATGAAGTATTGAATAGAACTGGGGAGAAGAGGAGTTTGTGGCACAACTTGACAAAAAGAAGGGACCAGTTAGTAGGACATGTTCTGAGGCATCAAGGGATCACAAATTTAGCATTGGAGGGCAGCATGGAGGGTAAAAATTGTAGAGGGAGACCAAGAGATGAACACACTAAGCAAGTTCAGAAGGATGTAGGTTGCAGTAAGTACTGGGAGATGAAGAAACTTGCACAGGATAGGGTAGCATGGAGAGCTGCATCAAACCAGTCTCAGGACTGAAGACCACAACAACAACAACAAGAACAACAACAATTTGATTGTTTAAATCAAAATTCAGCTCTAAGTGAATTTATTTCCACGCAACAAAAGCCATTATGGAGTAAAGGTCAGTGTTTTGCAACCATGACTTATTAAGCTGATGGCTCAGTAGTATTCACACCTGTTAGCACCTGCCTTGTTTGGAACTGAGTTTATTACATTCTTCTTGAAGTCTAAGGGTATTAAGCCTGTATTTTAATGTATATCTTGACACATTCCATGTCACTGAAGTTTCCCCTTCTTGTTGGAATCTATGGAACATGATGACTGAATGAATGAATCAATTAATCAATCATACATATCTCACACCAGGTGAAATAGTCATGGCTGGCTTTTCCAATGACCTCAATAATACTGAGAAATTTCAGGGGCCTCATTTTGACTTAGTTCTTCCAGTGCTCCATCAAATTCATCTCACAGTATTGTATCTCCCATCTCATCTCCAAATACTTTCTATTTTTCTGTAATATTCCTTCCACCTTTGAGTTACCATACCCTTGTTTGCTTAGTGCTGGCTTGCATCTGACCTCTTGATATTCATACAGCTGCTTCTTTTTCCTCAAAAATTCTCTTTAATTTTCCTATCGGTGGCATGTGTTGTTCCTCTACTTGTGTGTGTGCTTCAAAAGCCTTGCATTTCTCATCAAGCCATTCCTGCTTTGCCATTTTGCACTTCCTATCAATATCATGTTTGGGGTGTCTATACCCCTTTTGCCTGCTTCATTTGCTACAATATTATAGTTGCTCTCTTCCTTTTTCTGCTATTGAATTCCAGCCCCACATCTCAATTAAATTTTCGACTCCCTTAATTATCTCAATTATTTCTTTCATGGCAGCATACATTCTTCCAATTTCTCCATCGTCTGTAGAGCTGTTAGAGCTGTTGTGGTGTGTGTTTACCTTGTCTCTCTCTTGGCTCTAATAATGCATTCACCATGCTCTTCACAGAAGCATACATGCATTAATATTTTCTTATTTATTATTTGATTTACTCCTGTCTGATTTTGTATGTGTAACCCCTAGTCATGTGACGACTTGAAAGTCCTCTTATTTCTGCCACTGCACTTCACTAATTCCTACTGTATCTAACTTCAGCCTGTCCATTTCCATTTTTAAATTCTTTAGCCCACCTACCTGTCTAAGGGATCTAACATTCCACACTTTGCCCAAGAGGATGCCATCATTACTTAGCCATACAGCAGAACTGCATGCCCTCAGAAATATAACGGCATTTTAATTTCCTCTTGCTTTCATCCATTCACAGTATCACCAAAGTCATGTTGACTAATATCTCGAGGCCAGATCAATCAATCATGCAAGCTGTTGGCCACTCATCTACTGAAAGGTTACTGCCCCTTTTCAGGAACTACATGTTTGTCTGGTCTTTCCACAGATATCCATCTGATGTGGTTGCATCTATGGTACAGCTGTCTGTATCACTGTGTGGTGTGCGTACTGTAAGACCTTCGGTACACACACCATCAGATTATTTGACTTGTCGCTCTAACGAAGTAGGCGAGTGTCAGCAATATGTCTCGTAGTCTTATCGTGGCGTGTTTATCTTCTGCCGTTAGGTCAGACGATAGAAATGCCACTTGCACGCTTAGAGTAGCAGATTGACGGTGACCAACTTTAAACAGAAATTGATTAATTTTCACACTCATTTATTAAAATAATAAAAATCATAGATACTACGTAACTTGATTCTGGATGCTGTTTACAATTGACAATCTGAAGTTCCTTTGGTCTTGGTACGTTAATCTTATTCTCACATATCTCTGATACTTGACAAAGTGTCTATACATTTCTCTTCATGGCTATGTAGAGGAATACAATAATCTTATTAGGCAGACTGAAACTTGACTATAGACTGGTACAGACTGATGCAGACTAATGCAGGCTGGTGCAGACAAATGCAGACTGGTGCAGACAAATCCAGACTGGTGCAGACAAATCCAGACTAATGCAGACTGGTGCAGGCAAATGCAGACTGACTGATCGGAGGTCTGTACACTCGTTATAATACCTCGAATGTTCAGGTATCACTGCGCGAGTGTGATCCGCGAGGAGAAAAGGGTCTACATTAGCAGCAATCTCATTGGCTCTACATTAGCAGCAATCTCAATGGCTGTGTTACATATTAATACATGGATCGGCGGAAGCAGAATTTGGTCCGTCTCTAAGACAGTGCCATCTCGTAGTGCGGAGACGGATGAGCGCTGCGCCTGCGCTGTTGTGCTTAGCGGGGGGCGCTCTAGTGGGAAAGTTGTGTACGCGCTGACTATGCGGAACTATGTACACAACACATTGAGACACAAAAGCCACTCTACCTTGGCAAGGTTATGGTTCATATGGAAGTAATTTAATGTATGTCTGCTTGTGGGCTAACACATAATTATCGTTTGTTTGAAATTACATGAGTCTGATGTAAGATGTTTGCTGCAAACAACTTGTTTGGTATTTTTATCCATCATCTAAGCTGTTTCTCCACAGGTTGAATTTGGACCCTTCATTAGTCTGCTTTTGTTAGCAGCAAAGATTACAGTTTTAGAACTGTCATTTAGTCATTAGAAGGTCATTTGTGTAGGTTAAGAACAAGAGTGTTTCCAGTACCAATCCTTCCCATTATAAGGTTAGCTTTATGCCTATGACACAGCCTGTCATTAATGCTCACCAATAATGCTTTAGTTTGCCCAGTAGAATTTTGTGGTCCATAAAATTAAAGTCTTTGGTAAGATCACTGAACATACCATCAGGATAATTTTACACTCTTCTGTTTGATTTTGCCTCTTTTGGAGTAAAACAATACTCATCATATTACAGGAATATATTTTTAAAAAGTTAATGTTTCATTCGACACTCTCTGCTTTACAAATTTATCCTCAACATTCTTCACATTATTTCTCTTTAAACACTGTGATTAAGTTGTCGTTTATGATTCTGCAATACAATACTTTTCATATATGACCCATATCTAAATATTCAGTATATTTTATTGTTAGATTTTGATTTCCATGGCTAGACAAACAATTGAATATTGATTTTACATTTAAATCACTGCAGATTGTTTCTTCCAAAACAAGAGATTGTCACTTGCTGTTGCACTATGTCTTTCAATCCTTGAGTGAACTTTACTGTAGAAAATAATCCGAAGCTAAGTATCAGAGTCGCTGAGTATGCTCTAACACAATTACTTCACAGGAAGTCGACCTTAAAATCTCAACAACAATGATTCTCCAGATAAGTCTTCATAATGTTACTGAAACTGTTCCTAGCTTTTTTGTATTGCTTAACATGGTTCCTGCTTGTGGCCTTTGAACTGCCATTACCCCTGAAAGGCCCAGGTGTTAACTCCATTGTCTGAATGTATAATCAGACCCCTTCCCCCACACCCCTTCAGTTCTTCTTAGCTTCTACAGTACTGTGATATTAGGTTGTGTCCAACAAGGTATTTACTACCAGGCAGAAGCAGCAACTGCAGGCTACTTATGCAAAATATGCTAATGACAAATTATGACTAGTAATAAGGTACTCACACTGTTAATTATAGGAATTACTTCTAAATTACTTGGTATATGTTCATGGGTATTTGGAGAAAAACAGCTTCTCTGAAAAAAATACGCTGCTTCCTCTCTTAAACTATGGAGCTGCTGATATTATCTAATAATTCAAATGAATCATTTACATAACTTTACACAGAATACTATCAGCTGTTTATATACTGGAAAAGTCAAGATCTGTTCAGGAAAAAGATTAAATGAAAGATGCATCCTGGAGTCCAGACATTCTGACAGTTTCTCTTTTAATACATTTTTGAATAGCTCCAGATTTTACTTTCCTGCCTGATGTTTACTGGCAACCTTTTATGGGCTTTCAAATCAGAATATAAAACTCCATTCTGAACTTTATGTAGGGATGCATAGTCTATATGGAAATTATTTTTACCTCCAGTCTTGTGGTTGTGAATTGCAGAGTTTTTATCTTAAATTCACTTTTGACATTAATCACAAATTCCATCGGGCAGTATATACACAGTGATTCCACGATGATGTTCCAAACATGTAGGGATGATTGAGAAGGGTAACTATATCAATTTAAGTAAGGAACACTGGTCTGGACATGACAGAATTGGAAGTTAGAGGTCAAAATCATTGTGATATCTCTTACAGTGGATCTCTGCAATAAAAGAAAGAGGAACTTCAATCTCCACCAATAAATTAGAAATGATAGATATAGAGAAGTCACACAAAATATAAAACTGACAGATAATTTAGAAGAACTGGTTCAAGTTCTCAAGCAACAAGCAGAAAATTTAGCCCCATTGAACCCTCTTAAGAGACCTGTCTGGTGGAACTCAGAATGTGAAAAAATTCATGAAGAAAGACATCATGCATGGATAAAATTTCAAACACACAAAACAGAAGAAAATGCAACCAAGCTCAAAAATATCAGGAAAAAGTTCACACAAATTATCAGGCAAACCAAGAGACAATCACAGAAAGATCTAATCGACTCAGTAGAAGAAAATTACCATAAAACCAATTCCAGAGACTTTTACAAAATGTTTCGAAGACAATTGCATAAATTTGGCCCTCTCGCTTTAATGCTGAAAAGGAAAGATGGAAAAATGGCACATAATGACAAGGAAAATGCGGAAATCATGGCAAAAGCATTTAGTAATCTTTTGAATTGTGAAGAACCCCAGGAACTTTTAGTAATTAATACACACACACACACACCCATCAGGACTCCACCTGATCTCATAAATCCTCCAACAATCCAAGAGGTAAAAACAGCACTCAGAGAGATGAAAAATTATAAGGCATGTGGAGAAGAACAAGTTTTTGCAGAAATGTGGAAATATGCCAGTGATACAGTTCGGACATCCTTAAACATAGCCCTGACAAAGATCTGGATAGCAGAAAAGTTTCCTGAACATTGGACCACAGCCATAATCCACCCACTCCACAAAAAGGAGATAAAAGCAACCCAGATAATTACAGAGGTATCTCTCTCTTATACACCAATACAAGATTTCCTCCAGAAACCTATACAAGCAGATCAAAGAGCAACTAGAGGAATTATTAGCTGAATACCAAGGAGGCTTCAGACCTTGGAGAAGCTGTGCAGAAAGTTAGCCATGGCATATCACAAGAAACGAAATAAACCTCTTGTAATAACCTTCGTGGACTTCAAAAAAGCATATGACTGTATCCATAGACCTTCAATGTTAAAAATCTTAAGAAATTAATCAAATTGATAGAACTCACCTTAACCAACACTGTATCAAAAGCCAAGTTCATGGGGGAACTCTCTGCACCATTCATCATAAAAACAGGTTTAAGACAAGGAGATTGCTTGGCACCCCTGCTGTTCAACTGTGCTTTAGAATACATAATGAGGGAATGGTACAAGACTAACCCAAAGAACATCCATATTGGAAGACCCAAAGACAACATAAGTTTAAATTGTCTAGGATTTGCTGATGACCTTGCTCTCTTGTCCAACAGTATTCAGGAAACCAAACAACAAGTTATCTCACTACAGGAAATAGCACAGAAAATTGGTCTTGGAATATCCTTTGAAAAAACAGTCATCATGTTAACTGACCCACCACTCATAAACTAAATTGCCATAGGAAACCAAGAAATCAAAATTGTAGATAAATTTAAATATCTGAGAGAAATCATAACATATAACCTCAATGAAAAGCCAACATGGCATGACAGAATAAACAAATTGACTAGAGCACAATATATCACCAAGAACACCTACAACAAAAAGAGCCTGTCAATAACAACAAAATTAAAACACTACAAAACAGTCACTCAACCACAAATAACATACACAGGTGAAACCATCTTCAAAACAACTAACGCAGCACAAATAGACAAAATACTCAAAATAGGGAGAAGAATCATCAGAACGTGCATCAACAAATCGTGCCAGAAAGATGGACACTGGAGAGTAGCTATAAACGAAACAGTGTACAAGGAAATAGAACTGGTAATGAGTACAATCAGAAGAAATGCATTTCATTTTTCGGACATCTAATCAGAACACCAGAGAACAGGATCATCAGGAGAATAATAGAAAAATTGTGGAATAGTAAGTACAATATTAAGTGGATTACAGAAATCAAAGAAGATATGGATGAGCTACAGATTACACTGGAAGACGTAAGAAGCAAAAATGACAAAATCAGGTAACTTGCAGACAAACAAACCAGACCACAAATGAGAATCAACAAACTGACAATAGGAAGGGTGATTTCCGATGAAAAAAGAAGGATAAGATCCGAGAGAATGAAGAAGTACTGGGCTGACAGAAAACTGGAAAATTCTTCGTATAAAGTTGACTAGAGTTGTCCAATGAAGGCCATAAAATGTAAATAAATAACAGTGGATCTCTTCTACTACAAGCTCTTTCCATATTTTGGGAGGAGAGGGTATAGCCCAAAACAAGGAAAAAATTGTCTAGTACAAATGGGCTTAAGAGCATGTCTTCTTCAGTAGAAGAGATGTAACAATATAATGAAAAGGATAGCTGCTACTCACCAATAGCAGAAATGCTGAGTTGCAGAAAGACTGTCGGAACATAAGCTTTCAGCCAAAAAGGCATTTGTCAAAAACAGACAACATACACGCATGTGCAGACGCACGACACACACACACATGACCACAGTCTGTGGCAGCTGATGCCAGGAGGTGTATGAGGTGTATGACATAACAAAAGTTGGTACATCTGAAAGGTGATGTCTGTTCAGATTTCTTACCAGTTGCATTAGAGTGGTGCTAGTAGCATCACAGTGAGGATGCAATTCAGGTTTGCTTTGAGTACACGTGTTTACTTGATGTTAGCCAAGAACACATTTAAGGCAACAAGGACGCCATTATCAACACCTCATTGAGTTTGAATGAGGTTGTGTAATACACCTATGAGAAGCTGGATGTTCCTTCTGCAATATTGCAGAAAGGTTTGGCAGGAATGTAGCCACTGTACTTGATTGCTAGCATGTGTGCTCACAGGATCGCCGGATCCAGACGGCCGTGTGGCACGACTGTGAGGGAAGACCATCGTATTTGGTGCTTCATATTGCAACTGTAGCAGAAATAATTTGAGCAGCCGATGGCACCACAATGACACAACAAATTTTACAAATTGGTTACTTCAAGGACAACTCCAAGCCAGATGCCCTCTAGTGTGCATTCCACTGACCAAAAACCACTGCCATTTGCAACTTCAGTGGTGTCAAGAGAGAGTGCATTAGAGAGGGGGTGGAGGTCTCTAGTGTTTTCTGATGAAAGCTGGTGTCAGTGGTGGCCATGTGTTGTTTAGTAGTAGTCCAGCTGAGGACCTGCAACCAACCTGTCCACGTGCTAGACACATTGGACGTACACCTGGGGTTATGGTCTGGGGTGCAAGTTAGTATTAAAGCAGGAGTACTCTTGTGGTTATCCCATGCACACTGGCTGCAAATTCATATGTGAATCTTGTGATTCGACCTGTTGTGCTGCCATTCATGAACAGCGTTCCAGGGAGTGTTTGTTCAACAGAATAATGCTTGTCCACATACCGCTGTTGTGACCCAACATTTTCTAGATCGTGTTGACATTCTCAATCATCAGATCTCTCTCCAATCAAACACATACAGAATATTATACGACAACAATTCCAGTGTCATCCACAAGTAGCATTAACCGTCCCTGTATCGATTGACCATGTGCAACAGGCAAGTAACTCCATCCCACAAACTGATATCTGGCACCGTGCAACTCATGCACGTTTGCATGCTTGTATTCAACATTATGGCAGTTACATAGGTTATTAATGTACTAGCATTTCACATTTCCAATGGCTTATCTCGTGCTTACATTAGTGTGTCTTCTTGCAATGTTAATTACTTAAATATTTTACCTAGACAAATGTATTCCCAAAATTTCATTACTCTATATTAATTACTATTTTGTGTTGTGATTTGTTTCTGTCAGTGTATACCACTAAATCCCTCCTCCTGGAAAATGCCACATGGGGCCAAATATGACCAGATTTCTGCCATGACCTCCATTGAAAGACTGGAGAGGGCCTCAGAATCCCCAAAGAAGGCAAGAGCAACTCGGCCAACTCTGTCAGAATGATGGAAGATAGCAGAGACAGGAGTAACAGCTGTTCTGCCTGCATTGACAAAGGCAAGGACTCGCCCACAGGTTAGTGCAAGAAGGAGGGTGTAGGTTTTAAGGTAATGGCTTCAGCATCATGAATCACATGAAAAATCAATGCTGGCACTCTATTCTTCAGAGAGACAGTGGGAGCAGTAAGGACAACAGCAGGTGTACAAGCTGCTGCTGAAATTGGAAGCCTCCTAATGGAAAAATGCCTCAACTTACTCTGTTGCGCGGGTGGTGCAGAGACAGCAGTGTCACCAGTCCAATAGGTAATGGGTACAACTAATTTGAATAATAGGTCAGCTGCTCCAGACTGACATCCGTCATGAACAAACATCGACTTTTGTGGCTCACCACTACACTCAGCAGCCACTTTTGCTGCCGGCTGAAAAGCCAGATCCAAACAGCTGCCCCATAAAGAAAATGAGGGAGACCATAATGTTCTGGGACATGTGATTGAGGGTTTAACAAAGCTAACAGACCCTGTGACTGGTTGTTGTTGTTGTTGTGGTCTTCAGTCCTGAGACTGGTTTGATGCAGCTCTCCATGCTACTCTATCCTGTGCAAGCTTTTTCATCTCCCAGTACCTACTGCAACCTACATCCTTCTGAATCTGCTTAGTGTATTCATCTCTTGGTCTCCCTCTACGATTTTTACCCTCCACGCTGCCCTCCAATACTAAATTGGTGATCCCTTGATGCCTCACAACATGTCCTACCAACCGATCCCTTCTTCTGGTCAAGTTGTGCCACAAACTTCTCTTCTCCCCAATCCTATTCAATACTTCCTCATTAGTTATGTGATCTACCCATCTAATCTTCAGCATTCTTCTGTAGCACCACATTTCGAAAGCTTCTATTCTCTTCTTGTCCAAACTATTTATCGTCCATGTTTCACTTCCATACATGGCTACACTCCATACGAATACTTTCAGAAATGACTTCCTGACACTTAAATCAATACTGGATGTTAACAAATTTCTCTTCTTCAGAAACGCTTTCCTTGCCATTGCCAGCCTACGTTTTATATCCTCTCTACTTCGACCATCATCAGTTATTTTGCTCCCCAAATAGCAAAACTCCTTTACTACTTTAAGTGCCTCATTTCCTAATCTAATTCCCTCAGCATCACCCGACTTAATTAGACTACATTCCATTATCCTTGTTTTGCTTTTGTTGATGTTCATCTTATATCCTCCTTTCAAGACACTGTCCATTCCATTCAACTGCTCTTCCAAGTCCTTTGCTGTCTCTGACAGAATTACAATGTCATCGGCGAACCTCAAAGTTTTTATTTCTTCTCCATGAATTTTAATACCTACCCCGAATTTTTCTTTTGTTTCCTTTACTGCTTTCTCAATATACAGATTGAACAACATCGGGGAGAGGCTACAACCCTGTCTTACTCCCTTCCCAACCACTGCTTCCCTTTCATGTCCCTCGACTCTTATAACTGCCATCTGGTTTCTGTACAAATTGTAAATAGCCTTTCGCTCCCTGTATTTTACCCCTGCCACCTTTAGAATTTGAAAGAGAGTATTCCAGTCAACATTGTCAAAAGCTTTCTCTAAGTCTACAAATGCTAGAAACGTAGGTTTGCCTTTCCTTAATCTTTCTTCTAAGATAAGTCGTAAGGTCAGTATTGCCTCACGTGTTCCAGTGTTTCTACGGAATCCAAACTGATCTTCCCCGAGGTTGGCTTCTACTAGTTTTTCCATTCGTCTGTAAAGAATTCGTGTTAGTATTTTGCAGCTGTGACTTATTAAGCTGATAGTTCGGTAATTTTCACATCCGTCAACACCTGCTTTCTTCGGGATTGGAATTATTATATTCTTCTTGAAGTCTGAGGGTATTTCGCCTGTTTCATACATCTTGCTCACCAGATGGTAGAGTTTTGTCAGGACTGGCTCTTCCTCGGCCGTCAGTAGTTCCAATGGAATATTGTCTACTCCGGGGGCCTTGTTTCGACTCAGGTCTTTCAGTGCTCTGTCAAACTCTTCACGCAGTATCGTATCTCCCATTTCATCTTCATCTACATCCTCTTCCATTTCCATAATATTGTCCTCAAGTACATCGCCCTTGTATAGACCCTCTATATACTCCTTCCACCTTTCTGCTTTCCCTTCTTTGCTTAGAACTGGGTTTCCATCTGAGCTCTTGATATTCATACAAGTCGTTCTCTGATCTCCAAAGGTCTCTTTAATTTTCCTGTAGGCGGTATCTATCTTACCCCTAGTGAGATAGGCCTCTACATCCTTACATTTGTCCTCTAGCCATCCCTGCTTAGCCATTTTGCACTTCCTGTCGATCTCATTTTTGAGACGTTTGTATTCCTTTTTGCCTGTTTCACTTACTGCATTTTTATATTTTCTCCTTTCATCAATTAAATTCAATATTTCTTCTGTTACCCAAGGATTTCTACTAGCCCTCGTCTTTTTACCTACTTGATCCTCTGCTACCTTCACTACTTCATCCCTCAAAGCTACCCATTCTTCTTCTACTGTATTTATTTCCCACATTCCTGTCAATTGCTCCCTTATGCTCTCCCTGAATCTCTGTACAACCTCTGGTTCTTTCAGTTTATCCAGGTCCCATCTCCTTAAATTCCCACCTTTTTGCAGTTTCTTCAGTTTTAATCTACAGGTCATAACCAATAGATTGTGGTCAGAGTCCACATCTGCCCCTGGAAATGTCTTACAATTTAAAACCTGGTTCCTAAATCTCTGTCTTACCATTATATAATCTATCTGATACCTTTTAGTATCTCCAGGGTTCTTCCATGTATACAACCTTCTTTCATGATTCTTAAACCAAGTGTTAGTTATGATTAAGTTATGCTCTGTGCAAAATTCTACCAGGCGGCTTCCTCTTTCATTTCTGTCCCCCAATCCATATTCACCTACTATGTTTCCTTCTCTCCCTTTTCCTACACTCGAATTCCAGTCACCCATGACTATTAAATTTTCGTCTCCCTTCACAATCTGAATAATTTCTTTTATTTCATCATACATTCCTTCAATTTCTTCGTCATCTGCAGAGCTAGTTGGCATATAAACTTGTACTACTGTAGTAGGTGTGGGCTTCGTATCTATCTTGGCCACAATAATGCGTTCACTATGCTGTTTGTAGTAGCTTACCCGCATTCCTATTTTCCTATTCATTATTAAACCTACTCCTGCATTACCCCTATTTGATTTTGTGTTTATAACCCTGTAGTCACCTGACCAGAAGTCTTGTTCCTCCTGCCACCGAACTTCACTAATTCCCACTATATCTAACTTCAACCTATCCATTTCCCTTTTTAAATTTTCTAACCTACCTGCCCGATTAAGGGATCTGACATTCCACGCTCCGATCCGTAGAACGCCAGTTTTCTTTCTCCTGATAACGACATCCTCTTGAGTAGTCCCCGCCCGGAGATCCGAATGGGGGACTATTTTACCTCCGGAATATTTTACCCAAGAGGACGCCATCATCATGTAATCATACAGTAAAGCTGCATGCCCTCGGGAAAAATTACGGCTGTAGTTTCCCCTTGCTTTCAGCCGTTCGCAGTACCAGCACAGCAAGGCCGTTTTGGTTATTGTTACAAGGCCAGATCAGTCAATCATCCAGACTGTTGCCCTTGCAACTACTGAAAAGGCTGCTGCCGCTCTTCAGGAACCACACGTTTGTCTGGCCTCTCAACAGATACCCCTCCGTTGTGGTTGCACCTACGGTACGGCTATCTGTATCGCTGAGGCACGCAAGCCTCCCCACCAACGGCAAGGTCCATGGTTCATGGGAGGGGCTGTGACTGGTACCCATGCAAATGTTCCACCAGGCTGCACTCATTATCTGGCATTGCACAGTACTTGGATAGAAAGCTAGTCACTGCATAGCTGCAGGACAAGTCAGACATGGACTACCTATTTTGGATCTTGAAAATTCAAATGAATCTCTCCACCTCTGAGTTAGAAGATGGTGATATATGGTGGTATCCAGATACTGGATACTGGATCCTGGATCCACATACTGGATACTGTTGCAAATGCAAAAAGTCTTCAAACAGCTGCAACACAAACCACTGACTATTATCGGATACAAGGATCTGGGGGAAGCCCTTGATAGCAAAAATAACTGACAATGCATGAACAGCTGCTGTTGATATCTTTTGCTACATATGGAAAATTGGACAATTAATCCACCTTTGACAAACATACACTTTCAAAAAAGGGTCATGATGCTGACATGCATCCTGTCCCAACGGGGCTCCAGGACTAGCCAAGAGGAAAACTGGCACAACCTGGTTCTCCACATAGGCTGTGCAAGCCCACACAAGACATTCAGTATCACAGTTGACAGCCAGCCTGTATCTGTGCTGCCACGCCAAAGCCTTCATCACTATGTGACCAAAAGTATCCGGACACCTGGCTGAAAATGACTTACAAGTTCATGGCGTCCTCCGGCGGTAATGCTGGAATTCAATATGGTGTTGGCCCACCCTTAGCCTTGATGACAGCTTCCACTCTTGCAGTCATATGTTCAATCAGGTGCTGGAAGGTTCTTGGGGAATGGCAGCCCATTCTTCACAAATTGCTGCACTGAGGAGAGGTATCGATGTCGGTCAGTGAGGCCTGGCATGAAGTTGGCCTTCCAAAACATCCCAAAGGTGTTCTATAGGGTTCAGATCAGGACTCTGTGCAGGCCAGTCCATTACAGGGATGTTGTTGTCGTGTAACCACTCCGCCACAGGCTGTGCATTATGAACAGGTGCTCAATTGTGATAAAAGATGCAATTTCCATCCCAAAATTGCTCTTCAACAGTGGGAAGCAAAAAGGTGCTTAAAACATCAGTGTAGGCCTGTGTCGTGATAGTGCCATGCAAAACAGCGGGGGGTGCAAGACCCCTCCATGAAAAACATGACCACACCATAACACCACTGCCTCCAAATTTTACTGTTGGCACTACACATGCTGGCAGGTGACGTTCACCCTGCCATTGGATCAACACATTGTGCACCATGATTCATCACTCCACACATTGTTTTTCCACTGTTCAATTGTCCAGTTTTCCTTACACCAAGCGAGGCATCATTTAGCATTTACCGGTGTGATAGGTGGCTTATGAGCAGCCGCTTGACCATGAAATCCAAATTTTCTCACTTCCTCCTTACTTGTCTTAGTACTTGCAGTGTATCCGATGCAGTCTGGAATTCCTGTGTGATGGTCTGGATAAATGTCTGCCTATTACACATTACGACCCTCTTCAACTGTCGGCTGTCTCTGTCATTCAGCAAACGAGGTCGGCCTGTACGCTTTTGTGCTGTACGTATCCCTTCACGTTTCCATTTCACTATTACATCGGAAACAGTGGACCTAGGGATGTTTGAGAGTGTATAAATCTCGCGTACAGACATATCACCATCCAGATACTTTTGATAACATAGTGTACATTCCAGGTGACACATGCAGCAGCTGGAGTTTGTGAGGATGAAACACTGGAGGGATGACAGCTTCACTCCTCCATGACAATATGAGGACCCCTTGGCCAATACTGAGTTGATCTCGTAGTAGGAAAAACATACTCCATGCTGTATCCTCTTCCAAAGCAACACACTTGCGATGGCAGCTGAACTGCAACTGTGCCACCACCACATGAATCTGACGTCCAAAATAACTTGTGAACAACTGAGAGAGTAACTCAAAGTTAAGCTTCTCAGACTTGGTAGAGGGCTTCAAATTTTGCATGGTTTCATACAAGCCTGCACTGCTGGACAATAACATGGACCCTTATCAACTGAATCAATGCTACATTTTACCTAGCAATGCAGCAAGAACTGGCACAGGTGTGCAGAATTATTATTTAATTTAGGGGTGACTAGACTTTTCAACAATAACAACAAACAACAGGATTAGTGTTGCTACAACTTAGCAAACAGCCTCTAGTTCTCTAATGTTACATCAATGCCCGTTCCCAACTGGCCATGGTTGATTGGCTAATGGAGATGGGTGCCTTCAATAACTGCTTACACAATATTACTAATTTACATAATTTATTAGTAATAGTTCACCAACAACAACAAGTCTTAAAACACTTCATAAAAGACTGATTAAATAACTGTTCCTTTGGGTAATAAATTCTCAACCAATAACAGTAGCAAACAACATCACTTCCAAATAAAAACTTACAGAATCATAATGGTAGAAAGGTACCTTTCAAACTTCAAAATTATCTTTCATTTAACAAGCAGATATGAAAACATGTACAAAACTCACAGTTAGTAGATATGATAAATTCCAGTATTTATAACCCACTGAACTACAGCACAGAACTGAATTTCAAATCTATCCAATGAGTAATACTGATAAAATTATGTTCACAAATAGGAAATATAATAACTTTATGACAACACCCATCCGGCATTGGCCACACTTTGACACACTTGTCAGTTCCTTTGAAAAGTGACAGTTGTTGCTCAGTCTCCATACAGTTAAGCAAACTAACACCACAGAAGTCACTGAAGGTTAATACATGTACCGTATTCCACTACTTTCTTCTCCAATATCGTGACGTCCGTACTGTGGGTGAACATGCTACAGCACAGCAGGTTCAGGTTGGGCCCAAGGTGTCTTGTTTATCTTCCATGGCAAAACACCCACAAACGACGTCAGCCACAGCTTACCGTAATTGCGACCATACAATTGCCCTTTTCAATAACATCAGCTCCTAGAATGCATGTCGTGGCAAACCTGCTTACCACTCGCATCCTCACCCGCCACGTGAAATCTCTAATTCTCAGTTTAACCCATGCGACACCCTTCACTCTTACACTGGACTGATTTATGGCCTTGTATTTAACTGTATCCTTTTCTATTTTACTCCACTTACAAATAGCACTGTTATGGTTATACCAATTTTCTTCAATCGCCATAACAGCACTACCAGAGTCCAACAAAGCACACACAGGATCGTCATTCACAACACAGCATACAAAACGTAAACCCTGTTCCTCCCCTCTACTTATCGCACAGATCTCTTTCTGTTCCATTCCTACCTCTTGTTGTAATTGTCAGGACGTCTCCGGCTTACTCTTCCAACAATTCCTACTAATGTGACCTAACTTTGCACAAATCCAACACCTTATCTTACTTTCCTTTTTCCACTGCTGATTCGTAGAAGTAATTTCCTTACTATTTGTATTGTTTGCCTGAACATTCCTATTCCATTCCGTCTTATCCAACCGGTTCTCCTGTCCATGTACCCTTTCATAATTAATGGCTTGCCCTGCCCTCCGTGAGTCTACATACATAATAGCCTGGACGTTCCTTACTAATTCATTCAGCTGGGCAAACATTTGTGGTGTCCCACCAAATACTGCCCTCTGTCTATCATCTGGTCCTAATCCTTGAACAATATGTAATACAATTTCTCTTCCACAGTATGGCAGGCACAAGACTAGCGCACTCTCTCTAACTCTCTCAACAAAGTCGACAATCTTTTCATTATCCCCCTGCTCTCGACCATACTCCCTATAAACTAATTCTTGCAATGCACGGGGTGGAATCAAGGTGCAAATTTTCCCTCTAAATTGTTCCAATGTTAGTCTCTCCTGAATCGCATTCAACAGGTGTTCTGGTAACTCTCCCTTTAGCCTGTCCAGTTGGCCGCGTGGTCTAACACACGCCTTTCCTGGCAGGAAGGAGAGCCTGGTCCCCGGCACGAATCCGCCCGGCGATTTGTGTTGAGGTCCGGTGAACCGGCCAGTCTGTGGATGCTTGTTATGCGGTTTTCCATCTGCCTCAGCGAATGCGGGCTGGTTCCCCTTATTCCGCCTCAGTTACACTATGTCGGCGATTGCTGCGCAAACAAGTTCTCCACGTATGCGTACACCACCATTACTCTACCACGCAAACATAGGAGTTACACTCGTCTGGTGTGTGACATTCCCTGGGGGGGGGGGGGGGGGGTCCACCACTGGGAGCTGAACCGCACAATAACCCTGGGTTTGGTGTGGGGTGGCAGAGGGGTGAAGTGGACTGCGGTAGTCGTCGTGGGGTTGTGGACCACTGCGGCTGCGGCGGGGACGGAGCCTGTCCGTTGTTTCTAGGTCCTCGATTAACATACATACAACTCTCCCTTTACCTTTCCAACTAAGAGTTTTAAAATTTCCAGGCCCATCATGTTAACAGCTCGCGCTTTCCGCTGAAAACTGTTGATAAAATACAAAAACTCCACAATATTCTCTTCTGAATCTAAACACCATTCCTTATATTGTCTCAAATAATCTTGCATGGGGTGAGGTAATTTCATATAAGGCCAATCTGAAAACGCATTCTACTCCACACACCGTCGCTCAACCTGCCCTGACACACTTTCCACTTCACTTTCCACTCCTCCGACGCAAGCCAGCCTATCATGATTCACTTTAAATAATCCCTTATTACATTCTCTTCCTCCCTCTCCATACCTACTAAATCATCCACCCAATTTAGATAATGGGCATATCTCGCATGTAACCTCCTAACCTGATTTTCGGTTAGTGAACCCACATCCAAACCACAACACTTTCCAAAATTTCCTCAAGCGGCACAACTATAGCAGCAGTGGTCAAACTCATTTCTTTTTTCAGTAATTTTTATCATTACTGGTAGGTGCATATTCTTCCTTAACAATTCAGTTACATTGCCTTGTGGTTCCAAACCCCTCCTTTGAAGTTCATACATCAGCTCACTTCTCCTCAATAAAGTTGCATCGTTCACCAGATTCGATGGCATCCTGGAATACTTATAGCAGTATCAGGTCCAAAATAATAGCGAGCAATCTTATACTACAACCTAATTTTTGACAGTTTGAAGACACTTCCCTCCATCCAATCAACCATGCTCTGCTACCAATGTGCAGGATTATTATTTAATTTAGGGGCGACTAGACACTTCAACAATAACAACAAACAACAGGATTAGCTTTGCCACATCTTAGCAAATAGCCTCTAGTTCCCTAACGTTACATCAATGCCCGTTCCCAACTGGCCATGGTTGATTGGCTGATGGAGATGGGTGCCTTCAATAACTGCTTAAAACACTTCATAAAAGACTGATTAAATAACTGTTCCTTTGGGTAATAAATTCTCAACCAATAACAGTAGCAAACAACATCACTTCCAATAAAAACTTACAGAAGCGTAATGGTAGAAAGCTACCTTTCAAACTTCAAAATTATCCTTCATTTAACACACAGATATAAAAAATATACAAAACTCACAGTTGGTAGATGTGGTAAATTCCAGTATTTATAACCCACTGAACTACAGCGCAGAACTGAATTTCAAATCTATCCAATGACTAATCCTGATAAACTTATGTTCACAAATAAGAAATATAACAACTTTATGACAATGCCCATCCGGCATTGGCCACACTTTGACAAACTCGTCAGTTCCTTTAAAAAGTGGCAGTTATTGATCAATCTCCATACAGTTAAGCAAACTAACACCAGAGAAGTCACTGAAGGTTAATACACGTACTGTATTCCACTACTTTCTTCTCCAATATCATGACGTCCTTATTGTGGGCGAACATGCTACAGCACAGCATGTTCAGGTTGAGCCCAAGGTGTCTTGTTTATCTGCCGTGGCAAAACACCCACAAACGACATTGGCCACAGCTCTCCGTAATTGCGTCCATACAATTGCAGAGCCCACGGCTTATCGTGCCACAGCAGCCTTGAATTCCCAAGCGTCTCGGTTTCACCACCAGTCCACAACCACAGAGTGCCAAAATTATTAAATGCACAATTCTGACCCCCAACACTTTGCCGTTCTGTCCTCCTCGCTTGGTACTGTCTAATCCTCCACTCCTCATCGCCAGAGGGCCCCTCGGCGCCCCCAGTATCTGTGGCAAGGCCAATATCGACCTTAACACTCACAGCCAGAACTCAATCGTGCCGATAATCGGCACACAGGTGATTCGTACCTGGCCTATCACCAGCACAGCAAGAGCACATACTGAGTCCACATTCTGTCTATGATAGCAGATAATATATGTCTGACACTGTATGTCAGTTGGTGGGATTAGTAAACACACAAAAAGTGGAGCAAAGTTACAGGCCACGTTCATTTATCATGACTGATCCAGCATCAGATTTTGTTCTGGCACCTTCACTGGCTCCTGCACCAAGCTCTGGTTTCATCTGTCACCTTTTCATACTCCTTTGGTCATATCCAATGCTCCTGTAGCTGAAGCCAGCCCTCCTCTCAAGGGTGGCTCTACACATTCCAAGCTGGTGACAAGGGTATTGTCCGTCCACACCGTACCTTGTCTTGTCCACTGCAGGTCCACTGCTCACTTCCAGCCACACCTGATATTGCCGATATTGCTACAAAAGTTGCATCCACAGTCAGTCCTTTTCCTGATGTTGGCATCATGTGGTCATCTGTTAGTGACAAGGTTTAAGTCCACATGCTGCAGCTCTTGGGGTCAGCAGACATTGTGGTCTTGCCAGCCACCGGGACCCGTCCATCAACTGCATCAGATGCTGCCCTGCCACTTGGTGCCTTCACCACAAAGTTGCAGCTGTAGCCAAACTTCCTCATGATGGTCGCACAGCTCAGGATACATCATCTGGCTCCTCCAACACCACTCTGATCTCACTGCAGCCAACCTCAAGCACCACCCATTCACCGCCACCTGCTCCTTTTGTAATCCTGCATTATCACCACAAAGGTACAGCATGACTGGCCTCCCTCATGAGGGCAGTGCACCACTTCATCTGGGACCGAAGTCTGCGCTTACATTCCTCATGCCGCATTCAACACTGCACCCATGCCTGGCTTCTCCACAGTACAGTAGCCATAGCCAGCAATCTTCACAAAGCACCACAACATAATTGCTGCCCAGCCACTGTTGTTTTCCAGCCACATGTGACACAGCTTGAATTCTGTGTCTTCACATTGGTACAGCCACAGGTAGCCTTCCATTAGGGAGGGGGGAGCAACATCTTCGCTGATGATAAATGTGTGGTCTTCAGTCCCAGTATCATTCTCTGGCTCTACTGCAGCCAAACCCGATGCTGTGCTCCCACAGCCGAGCTTGACGCTACTCACCAACATGCACTGCCACTTCAAGCCAATATGGTCAACCTCTTTCTCTTGAAGACAGTGCAGCACTGCATGCCTCTTCTTTTGTGTAACACACTTCCTTTTCTTCCCTCTCAGTAGTGTAGATACTTATATGCTCTAATGCACGCTGCAGTGGTGACCCTACCGGTTCCCCTGACCTCTCTCTGGCCAGCTGTTCTGTTGCTTCATACACACAATATGGCAAAAATCCTCCCACTGTCCTTGACCTCACTCCGGCCAAATTCTTGCCTATGCTCCTGCACCCATTACGGGACAACATTCCTGTCGCTCCCTGGCCACTTTGTGGCCAGCCTCTTCGTGTGCCCTTATGCATGACACATTAGTTGATGACATTTTCCATCACTTTGGTCTCTCCTCTCTTCCTGTTCTTTCCCGTTCCTTTTTGTCGTACCTCTCCACCTTCCGGGCTCCACCCTACAAAAAAGTAGCAATGTTCTTCTAATGTGCCCTTCCCTACTGCATTCCTGACATGGCCTATCATGCTCCTGACTTGCCCTACCATGCTTCTAATCTGTCCGTCCCTCTTCTACACTCTTACAGCCAGTGATCGCTGGTTCATCCATGCCCATTGTCACTATATCTATTGTCAGCATCACCGGCACTCTTATCACTCGCAATGGTTGAGCCCAGTCAGCCAGTGCCACCGTGGCCTGTCAACACCACATCTCCCATTCATGCCATCAATTTTCCAATGTCTGCATTGGTCAAGCAAGTCTCCCAGTGCACCCCAGTACCTGCCACCATCACTACTCAGCCATTGGCATCTTCACCACTCACACCATGCCACCACCTGGTCGCTGAGGCTGCCAGTATGGCCTTTGGCCAGCTCACACCTGTTTTCACTGCCTGCGCTGCTTATTCTCCTGTATTTCGCTTCACAACTCTGCTTGGTTCATCCACACATCGAAGAAGCTGCTTCACAACCTTGGGTACTGGGTTCCTGAGATAGGGCTGCAGCCACCCCGAGTTCCCCTTGCACCTCCCACATCGCATGGGGGAGCACCGATCCTATGGACATATAGGGCACAGCCTGTGAGTGGTGGGGTGCAAGATCAGCAGCCTTCATTGAGATGGCTTCAACCCCCCCCCCCCCTCCTGTGCTTTCTTAAGGGGAGGAATGCTGTGTATCACACGTACACCACTACATCACACTTCCAGTGCAACATCTTTGCCCTGCAGGTTTGCCTACCTGTAGCCCACAGGCATTTTTCTTCTGAGACTATTTACAAATATAACAAGAGAATAATGTGTTGTGGACATGATAATGTATATAAAAAACCTGTTGATACATGGATTGTACAGGTGCCATTAGGGGATACCTGCCGTGTGTGCATCAGCAGAATTGCAGCACTGCTGCTGTCAAGGAACCAGTTTTCATTTGCAGTTCATGTGGCCATCTTAGTTTTACAGGTATCCTTCAACCTGCTGGATATTTAAACCTCCAAGAGGCAGCATTCTGTTGCTCGATCAGCTCTGGACCAGGAGCCAGTTGCACCTTGAACCCCATCAGGCAGAACTTCTCTGAACCAGCTTGAATGCTGGCATCTACATTGCCACACCACACTCATCTCCACACCATATATGTGCTGTGTTGTCTACGTGTTGTGATGTTGCACTGCAAGCCCAATAAAGCACACTGCTACAGATGTCATTCCAACAAGCACTGAGGACGAGAATCCACAACAGGACTGGTATTATACCAGCACACATTACTTCTATTGCTCTTACATGATCATGGATGTTCTTTCAGTTGTTAGCAAGAACCAAACTTTATTGTGACCTTGTACTGTGAATAAAAGTGTTCTTAATTACAGCCAGGGAAACATCATTCACAGTAGTGTGCATCACCCACAAAGGGTTTCAACAGTATGTTTTGAATTGTCTATTGAATTGGTACAGATTTCCAGATTCTCAGTTTATATTAGCTAGGGTTAGTTGAATATCTTCGTAACAAAATACTTACTGCCCTATGAATCCAAGACAAGGAGAAAAAGTCTACATGAAAATTATTTTTGTGTCTGCTGTTATGATTGTGCAAATTGCAGACACCTGAAACTTTATTTTTATTATTACAACCAGAAAGTAGCAGAAGTAGTAAAGGTACTGTGAAGTTAGTGTAAAGATCATTAAATATGATTCTGCGATAGGTGTGGTCATCTGCCTTACAAAATACTTTTGCAGATTGATTTTGTTGAATAAATACATTATTTTTATTAGGTGCACCACTCCAGAAAGTAATCCCATAAGACAAAGGAAGCTGACAACATGCAGAATAAGCCACCTTTCTTATGTTTAGACCAACAAAATGAGAAACTTCTTAGAGCAAACCTGCTGAACTGTACATTGTGATTAGTTTATTAGTATGTTGATTCCAATTTAATTTACCATATAGTGGTATAGTGGTTAGATGTCTCAGAGGTTAAAGTGACAGACTGAGGCTGGTTCGATCCCCAATTGGTCATAGGATTTTTATCAGTCACGTATTACTTCTTTTGGTTTGAATTTTTTGTTGGTCCAGTTTTGTCATACAGCACAAATAGTACAAGTACGAGGGTGGTTTGAAAAATTCTCATTATTTTTCAGTGTAGTCTCCATGTAGATTAATGCACTTGGTCTAACAATGTTCCAGTGCCTTGATCCCATCTCAAAAATGAGTGTCCTAAGGTCTGCAAAATAGTTGTCAACTCTGGCTATCAAGTCTTCATTTAAAGTGAATCTTCGTCCACCAAGAAAAATTTTCAGTATTGGGAAGAGATGGAAGTCTGACGGAGCCATATCAGGTGAATTAAGGCGGGTGTGGCAACAATTCATACCATAGTTTGTGTAATTTTGCCATGGTGACGGCACATTTATGCGGGTGCGCATTGTGTTGATGGAAGATGACTTTCTTCCTTGGTAAACCTTCACGTATCTTTTGTTGTCCAGGAGGTTAGCATAATATTCTCCAGTAATTGTTTGCCCAGTGAAGAGATAATCTACAAACAGAACCCCTTTCGCATCCTAGAACACTGAACACTGATGGCATGACCTTTCCCAACGAAGGAATTGTCTTTGCTTTCTTTGGTGGCAGAGAGTCAGCATGTTTCTACTGGTTTGACTGTTGTTTTGTCTGTAGTCACAAACCAGCACAAAAAATCTTGTTGGTTTCTCTTACGGGCCAAACATTGTTCCGATATGTCCGTTCTCGTGCATTTTTGATCCAGCGTCAAAGAGTTGCAGTAGCCATCTTGCAGATAATTTTTTCATTTCTAATTCTTCAGTTAAAATGTGATATACCCTTTCAGAGGATATCTGGAAAGTGCGAGCAGTTTCATGCACCTTCAATCGGTGATCCTCCATGATCATTTTGTGCGCTTTTGCAATGATTTCTGGAGTAGTGACACATCTTGGCCGACCACTGCACGGATCATCATCTAAGCTCTCCCAACCAAATTTAAATTAATTTGTCCACTTGGCAACAGTTTAATATGAAGGAGCAGAGTCCCCCAGTGTATTCTGGAAATCAGCATGAATGTCCTTTGCTTTCATACCTTCTTTCCGAAGTACTTAATCACTGCTCGAATCTCGATTTTTTCCCATCTTTGCAAATCACTACGCAGGAACAACAACTGAGCCGCGTCACCGCCACAGCTCTCTCCCAAGAGCACCAATGTGGCACGTGTTTACAGCCAACAATCCAATGAACATCACGTGAACAACACGTTGCACTGGTGCTGACGTCTCATGGTGATTCTGAGAACTTTTCAAACTACCCTCGTAATATTGGACAGGTTAAAATGAAAATACAGTTATATTTAGTCTGGGTAAAAAAAAAGTGAAAGTAAGTGGATGCTCATTAGAGACATAGCACAAGGTCGGATTACAGAAGGATGCCCCCCTGTGGGTCTGGTGGTAAGAATAGGCCCGAGGTATTCCTGCCTGTCGTAAGAGGCAACTACAAAGAGTTTCACATGTTTTGGCCTTTAGGTGATGGTCCTCTGTAGTGTTTGACCTCCATTCTTCAAAATTTTTCCAAAGAGAAAGCCAATTGGGGAATGGTGCCTTATATGGTGCATCGTGTCCATCGTGCATTGAGATCTTTAGCCCACTTTCTCATTGTTGCATTTCAGTCCCACACATTCTCCATCTCTTGTGGGACAACAGCTTCCTGGGTGTGTTTTCCACCATGCACTATGCAGTGTCACTTTCTGTGTCGACGATGACCATGGACTTCTTTGCACCTGATATCCAGCACGGTAGCCAGTTCGTTGTGATGGGCTGCCATGTATCCTGTTGGTTGTAGGCCCCTGATCACACAGGGATCACTCTGCTGATGCTTGCGCCAGTAACTCCCCACGTATACCAAGGGGTAGAGGCCCATCCCTCTGGGACATCAGGACTCCCGGAAAGGCCATCCTGTCAGGTGGCCTTTGCTTCGGCTGGGTGGCGCCCGTGGGTAGGGCCCGTGGTCAGAGTGGGTGGCATCAGGGCAGATGACACGCAATGAAGCGTAATCTATCATCTCTTGCTGGTGGTGAAACACCAGCAGTCTCTAAGCGTTCATGAGCTCAATGCAACCCACAGAAGTACAACCCCAAATCGTTCCCCTCCCTGGCCACACCATGGGAGGAACTCAGACTGAAACTTATTCACCCCAGTACCTTGTTTGTTCAAGAGTTGATGGAGAATTTTTCATGATGATGAAGCCTCAGTTTTTTGTTGAGCATTTACGTTTGGGGAAGTGGAGGGACTGTCCAAAATGAGATCTGGGTCAGTCGTGATCAAAACAGCATCTGCTGCCCAGTCATGGACATTACTCGCTTGTGACAAGTGCCGCATAAGAGCTTAAATATGGTCCAGGGTATCATATTTCACAGGGAGCTTCTTTTGCAGTCTGACGATGAGCTGCGCGCCAGTTTAGAGTGGCGAGGTGTACATTTTGTCCGGCATGTCCACCGAGGTCTGAGGGATAATCAGGTTGCCCCTGGTGCCTTTATCTTGGCCTTCGAGGGTCATACATTGCTCGAGAAGGTCAACGTGATGGTCTACCGCTATGATCTAAAACCCTATATCCCTCCCCCAATGCGGTGCTGTAAGTGCTGAAAGTTCGGCCATATGTCTTCCTGCCATACTTCCAGCGTCACATGTTGAGATTGTGTACGCCCATCACATCCCAATACTCCATGTGCCCCACCTTCCTTCTGCATCAGCTGCAGAGAGCACCATTCGCCTTGCTCACCAGGTTGCAGGATTCTCCAGAAAGAAAGGAAAATCATGGAGTACAAGACCCTGGACCGACATCTACACTGAGGCTGAGAGAAAATTTGAATGACTGAATCCTGTACGTATGACATTGTCTTACGCTGCCGCTACAACAGTTCTGGCATCATCAGCTCCGCCACTGCAACCTATGAGCGCTGCGTCTGAAGATGGGGTGGAGATTCTGGTGTCCGCTGAGGACCTAGATCTCGCCAGACCCTCAGACACAATGGAGATATAGACTGCTCAGGCAAAAAGTCGGTGGCATCAGGTGACTCTGAGGCATAAACCACCTCATTGAATGTTCCTTGGCTTCCCAGTCTCATGATGACATCATCCTCCAGTGGAATTGCGGCAGTTTTTTACACCGCCTGGCTGAACTACGCAACTGTTAAGCTTTACACCTGCTATCTGCATTGCCCCTGAGGAAACCTGGTTCCCGGCAATGTGGACCCCTGCCCTCCGTGGCTACAAGGTATGTTACAGGAACTGTAACGGCTATAATATAGTGTCAGGTGGAGTTTGCGTTTATGTCCTAAACTTAGTCTGTAGTGACACTGTGCCCCTTCAAAAACCTCTTGAAGCTGTGGCTGTCAGAATAAGGACAATGCAGGAAATACACTCCTGGAAATTGAAATAAGAACACCGTCAATTCATTGTCCCAGGAAGGGGAAACTTTATTGACACATTCCTGGGATCAGATACATCACATGATCACACTGACAGAACCACAGGCACATAGACACAGGCAACAGAGCATGCACAATGTCGGCACTAGTACAGTGTATATCCACCTTTCGCAGCAATGCAGGCTGCTATTCTCCCATGGAGACGATCGTAGAGATGCTGGATGTAGTCCTGTGGAACGGCTTGCCATGCCATTTCCACCTGGCGCCTCAGTTGGACCAGCGTTCGTGCTGGACGTGCAGACCGCGTGAGACGACGCTTCATTCAGTTCCAAACATGCTCAATGGGGGACAGATCCGGAGATCTTGCTGGCCAGGGTAGTTGACTTACACCTTCTAGAGCACGTTGGGTGGCACGGGATACATGCGGACGTGCATTGTCCTGTTGGAACAGCAAGTTCCCTTGCCGGTCTAGGAATGGTAGAACGATGGGTTCGATGACGATTTGGATGTACCGTGCACTATTCAGTGTCCCCTCGACGATCACCAGTGGTGTACGGCCAGTGTAGGAGATCGCTCCCCACACCATGATGCCGGGTGTTGGCCCTGTGTGCCTCGGTCGTATGCAGTCCTGATTGTGACGCTCACCTGCACGGCGCCAAACACGCATACGACCATCATTGGCACCAAGGCAGAAGCGACTCTCATCGCTGAAGACGACACGTCTCCATTCGTCCCTCCATTCACGCCTGTGGCGACAACACTGGAGGCGGGTTGCACGATGTTGGGGCATGAGCGGAAGACGGCCTAGCAGTGTGCGGGACCGTAGCCCAGCTTCATGGAGACGGTTGCGAATGGTCCTCGCCGATACCCCAGGAGCAACAGTGTCCCTAATTTGCTGGGAAGTGGCGGTGCGGTCCCCTACGGCACTGCGTAGGATCCTATGGTCTTGGCGTGCATCCGTGCGTCGCTGCGGTCCGGTCCCAGGTCGACGGGCACGTGCACCTTCCGCCGACCCCTGGCGACAACATCGATGTACTGTGGAGACCTCACGCCCCACATGTTGAGCAATTCGGCGGTACGTCCACCCGGCCTCCCGCATGCCCACTATACGCCCTCGCTCAAAGTCCGTCAACTGCACATACGGTTCACGTCCACGCTGTCGCGGCATGCTCCCAGTGTTAAAGACTGCGATGGAGCTCCGTATGCCACGGCAAACTGGCTGACACTGACGGCGGCGGTGCACAAATGCTGTGCAGCTAGCGCCATTCGACGGCCAACACCGCGGTTCCTGGTGTGTCTGCTGTGCCGTGCGTGTGATCATTGCTTGTACAGCCCTCTCGCAGTGTCCGGAGCAAGTATGGTGGGTCTGACACACCGGTGTCAATGTATTCTTTTTTCCATTTCCAGGAGTGTAACTGTTGGCAATGTATATCTTCCTCCAAATGATGCAGTACCCCTGAATGTATTAACTGCACTGATTGATCGACTCCCTAAACCTTCCCTACTTTTGGGAGATTTTAACGCCCATAACCCCTTGTGGGTGGCACCATGCTTACTGGCCGAGGCAGAGATGTCGAAAATTTTCTGTCTCAGTTCAAACTCTGCTTCTTAAACACTGGTGCTGCCACACGTTTCGGTGTGGCTCATAGTAGTTACCCTACCTTTGATTTATCAATTTGCAGCCCAGAACTTCTCCCATATATCCACTGAAGAGTGCATGACGACCTGTGTGGTAGTGACCATTTCCCCATCTTCCAGTCACTACCCAGCTTCAGGCCAATGCACGCCTGCCTAGATGGGCTTTAAACCAGGTGGACGGAAAACTTTCACCTCTGCTGCCACCATTGAGTCTTCCCCACACAGTAACATCGATGTGATGGTTGAGCAGGTGACTACAACAATTGTCTCTGCGGAAGCAAACGTGGTCCATCGCTCTTTAGGGTGCCCGTGGCGTAAGGCAGTCCCTTGGTGGTCGTCAAAAGTTGCTGAAGCAATTAAGGAGCATCGTTGAGATCTACAGCGGCATAAGCGGCACCCTTCCCTGGGGTGCCTCATAGCCTTTAAACAGCTTCATGGCTATGTTCGCCAACTCATCAAACGATGGAAGCAGGAGTTTGGGAGAGATACGTCTTGACCATTGGGTGCCATACGTCACCTTCCCAAATCTGGGCAAAGATCACAAAGATCAAACATCTTTTCGGGTACCAGACCCCAACAGGTGTTCCCGGTGTTACCACAAATGGCGTGTTATCTACCGACGCAAACATGATTGCCAAGCACTTTGCTCGAGCCTCTGCGTTGGAGAATTACCCCCCCAGCCTTTCGCACTCTCAAACGGAGGCTGGAAGGGAAAGTCCTCCCATTCACTTCATGCCACAGTGAAACCTATAACGCCCCATTTACAGAGTGGGAGCTCCTCAGTGCCCTTGCACATTGCCCCAACACAGCTCCTGGGCCTGATCGGATCCACAACCAGGTGATTAAACATCTCTCATGTGACTACAAGTGACATCCTCGTCATCTTCAACCGGATCTAGTGCGATGGCATCTTTCCATAGCAATGGCGGGAGAGCACCACCATTCCGGTGCTCAATCCAGGAAAAAAACCACTTGATGTGGATAGCTATTGGCCCATCAGCCTCACCAACATTCGTTGTAAGTTACTGGAATGTGTGGTGTGTCAGCAGTTGGGTTGGGTCCTGGAGTCACGTGGCCTATTGGCTCCATGTCAGGGTGGCTTCTGCCAGGGTTGCTCTACCACTGATGATCTTGTGTCCCTCGAGTCTGCCATCCAAGCAGCCTTTTCCAGACGCCAACATCTGGTTGCTGTCTTTTACGTAAGGCATACGACACGACCTGGTGACATCATATCATTACCACATTGTGTGAGTGGGGTCTCCGAGGCCTGCTCCCGATTTTCATCCAAAACTTCCTGTCGCTTCGTACTTTCCGTGTCCAAGTTGGTGCCTCCCATAGTTCCATCCATATCCAGGAGAATGGAGTCCCGCAGGGCTCTGTATTTAGTGTCTTTCTATTTTTAGCGGCTATTAACGGTCTAGCAGCAGCTGTCGGGCCCTCCGTCTCGCCTTCTCTGTATGCAGACAACTTCTACATTTCGTACTGCTGCTCCAGTACTGGTGTTGCTGAGCGGCGCCTACAGGGAGCCATCCACACGGCTCAGTCATGGGCTCTAGCCCACGGCTTCCAGTTTTCAGCCGCAAAGTCATGTGTCATGCACTTCTGTCGGTGTCGTGCCATTCATCCGGACCCAGAACTTTACCTTCATGACGAACCACTCACTGTAGTGGAGACATATCGATTCTTATGACTGGTTTTCGACGCTCGATTGACATGGCTTCCTCGTCTTCATCAGCTTAAGTGGAAGTGCTGGCAGCACCTCAATGCCCTCCATTGCCTGAGCAAAATCACAACTCTGTTTACCTGTGCAAGTAGGAGTTAAATTGTCATGTCAAAACATTATCAAGAAGGACCTGCATCTGTTTCCTTACAAATTTATTGCTGCGCACAAGTTAAAGCATCCTGACGAACTCTTGCATGTTGAGTTCTGGCAGTGTTTTCTGAGTGAAGTAAAATTAGGGCTTTTGGACCCCCAGTTTCTCATTTCTTCAGATGAGGCTTGGTGTAGTCTGCTGGGGTATATGAACTCATAGAACATGCATGGTTATCCACCAGAAATTCCCCCTCACTACTGTGAACAGCTGTTGCATAATCTGAAGATAGGCATTTGGTGTTCAATGTCTGGTGTCCACATTGAAACATGATTCTTTGACCAAACTGTTAATGCTGACCTGTATGTTCAGAAACTGTTTAACCAACATGTGGATAAACTTGCAGAAGATGAATTACTTTTACAGATATTTTCAGCAAGAGGGAGCACAACCAACCTTGACACACGTCTCACAACTGCATTAGTTGTTCAGTGAGGAGAAGACAATCAGCAGAGGCAATGCAGTCTCCTGGCCACATCAATCTCTTGATCTCAGTTTCTGAAATAAACTGCTTTCAGATCCCAATCTCCCCTTCTGTGATTTTTACCCTGGGACAAACCGAAGGATCAATGTATTCTCAAATAATCCTCACACACCAGAAAGTTACAACAAAACATTGAAAATGCTATTGCTGCTATCCCTCACCCAGAGCTGCTACGCATATATGTTAGATAAATCAACTGTAGTGCTGCATTGACATCAGTGGGGGCCATTTACAGCATTATCTATGATGTTCATTAACAAGAGTCAATCCTGTGTCAATATTATGGGAAATGTTTTCTGGGCCAATTTTATTTTGTTCGCCTTGTAGTGTAAGTAAAGTAAGAAGTTAGATTAAAATTAGGTATCCATTCTTACAATCTTAACAGTAACTGTTTAACAAACATGTATTTTTACATATTTAGAAATTCTTTTACAGAACAGAAACAGTGCTTTATTAAAAATGCCTTTAGTTTTATTTTAAATACTGGATGTGTAGCAATTTTAATTTCTACATCTACATCTACATACATACTCCACAATCCACCATACGGTGCGTGGCGGAGGGTACCTCGTACCACACCTAGCATATTCTCTCCCTGTTCCACTCCCAAACAGAACGAGGGAAAAATGACTGCCTATATGCCTCTGTACAAGCCCTAATCTCTCTTATCTTATCTTTGTGTCCGCGAAATGTAAGTTGGCGGCAGTAAAATTGTACTGCAGTCAGCCTCAAATGCTGGTTCTCTAAATTTCCTCAGTAGCGATTCACGAAAAGAATGCCTCCTTTCCTCTAGAGACTCCCACCCGAGTTCCTGAAGCATTTCCATAACACTTGCGTTATGATAAAACCTACCAGTAACAAATCTAGCTTCTATGTCCTCCCTCAATCTGACCTGATAGGGATCCCAAACGCTCAAGCAGCACTCAAGAACAGGTCGTATTAGTGTTTTATAAGCGGTCTCCTTTACAGATGAACCACATCTTCCCAAATTCTACCAATGAACCGAAGACGACTATCCGCCTTCCCCACAACTGCCATTACATGCTTGTCTCACTTCATATCGCTCTGCAATGTTACGCCCAAATATTTAATCGATGTGACTGTGTCAAGTGTTACACTACTGATGGAGTATTCAAACATTACAGGATTCTTTTTCCTATTCATCTGCATTAATTTACATTTATCTATATTTAGAGTTAGCTGCCATTCTTTACACCAATCACAAATCCTGTTCAAGTCATCTTGTATCCTCCTACAGTCACTCAACGACGACACCTTCCCGTACACCACAGTATCATCAGCAAACAGCCGCACATTGCTATCCGCCCTATCCAAAAGATCATTTATGTAGATAGAAAACAACAGCGGACCTACCACACTTCCCTGGGGCACTCCAGATGATACCCTCACCTCCGATGGACACTCACCATCGAGGACAACGTACTGGGTTCTATTGCTTAAGAAGTCTTCGAGCCACTCACATACTTGGGAACCAATCCCATATGCTCGTACCTTAGTTAGGAGTCTGCAGTGGGGCACCAAGTCAAATGCTTTCCGGAAGTCAAGGAATATGGCATCCGTCTGATACCCTTCATCCATGGCAAGATATCATGTGAAGAAAGGGCGAGTTCCTCTGGTATCTTATTGTGTAATATGACATCAGTATTTCCTATGCTCCGGTAGGATGTTCTGGAATATGTTTGGTGTATACAGTAGTTGTGTGCTTTCTTGTTCTGCAGTAATTTGCGGTAGGTGGTCCATAAGATAACTTCATAAATGAACAAGCATGGAACATTCTAAACATCAAGCTCAATAAAGTGAAATTTACAGGACTTCATTTTTTAAGGCTACAAATTATTCTGGGAGCTCTTTCTTGCATACTAAAACAATTTATGCTATGAGTTGGGTGTTTGCAGAAAATGAGCCCATATCAGAACACTGAGTGGAACTGTGCATAGTATGCCTGCAGTACTGTTATCTTTCTTGTTATAGATTTTGATATTCCTAGACCATAGAACATGGATGAGAGCTCCTTTGACGAGTTATTTACATTTGTGTCCCATTTTAAATCCTGCTGAATATGCAGACCCGAAAATTTTGTCACACTTACATTTTTTAGAGGATCATTTTTTTTTAAACCTTCCTTGAATAAACATCTGGCTAGAAGTCGAAAATAAATGAAAGTTGATATGTAACAGTTTTTTCAGCATTTAGAATGTGTTTGCTTTTGATGAACAGCTCTTAAAGTTTTTTAGGAGAACTTTCTGCTGTTGACTGCAAGGTCTCTGGAACCAGTGAAGCAATATGCTGATGTCATCAGTAAATAGGGTAGTTTTTGGAGACTTGCATATTCAACAAGGTCATCCTCATAAATCAATAAGAATAGTGACCCTAGGACTGAACCATGAGATACATTTTATTTTAATGGTTATTTTCTGGAAAGGAAAGACTTGTTTCTTTTTATTCAGAGTGCCGAGCCATACAGAAGTGATACGTTCTGCCTGCAGTTTTTTTTGTATGAATACAACCAGCTATGTGCTACACCTCTTATCCTTCATCCTTCTAACTTTTTTAACAGGATTTTATGACCCAGGACATCAAAACCTTTTGAAAGATCTATAAAAATACCTGCAGCTATTTTTTGTTGATTAAGGGATTTTAAAGTACAGCCTAAGAATTTAAAAACTGCTGTTTGTGTAAATTCAGACTTTCTAAAGCCATGTTGTTGGATGGTAAGAGATAAATATTTATTTATGAAATTTATGAGCCTGGGAAAAGTTTTTCTACAATTTTAGGAAAGGAACTTAACTATGATACAGTTCTGTTGTTTGATATTACATTAGAGAACTATTTTTAGCAGTTACTAAACTTCTGCTATTTTCAGAACATCTGGAAATATACCTGTTTCTAAAGATAGGTTGAAATTTTTTGCAGTTATTGGTGTGTGGTGAGCACATGCTTTCAATATGAAGTCAGGTACTTCATCATGGCACTTGGCATTTTATTAGTTAATAATGTCATTTCACTCTTAATTTCATCAGGATTTTGAATTTTTTCACAACTGATTTTGGGTCTGTAACTTTGGAAACTTCTAGTGCTCACAATACATTCTTCCTTTTGGGTACAGAACTACAAATTTCTTTCCTTATAACTGTCCACAGGAGTCTCATTTTGTCTGATGAGTTTCTTATCAAATTGTCAGTCCGCATAATTTTAGTCCACCTGATTACTCCTAGATCCTTTAGTAGGCTTTATAACAATTTGGAAATTTTTGGGTAATTCTCTATTTTTTGCAGTAGTATTGAAGCCTGTTTCTTTAAATGGAAATTGCTCATTGTTCTTAGATTTTATTGTTTTTACTTAAATAGGAAATGCTGCATTAAATTAGCAAAGGAAGGTGTTCAAAAAACCCATGTCATGCTATAAACATAGTTCTGAATGGAAATGCTTTCCCAATTTTTCCTGTACAGTAAAAAAATAAATTTTCTGTTTTTTCAGTGACTGACATTGTGAGAGTCCTACGATTGTGTTATAAACTATGTCATAAAAACAGTTGCAAACAACAAATTTAAAGATCTTCCCTTTTCAATAATGAGCAAAAGTTCAAAACTGGTAATGGAATAGAAAAATAAAATGTATTGAAAAAAAAGTCTTTGAATTAGTGATTGTTATCTGTTTTTATAACCTAGATTAAAAATTCTAATGTAGTCTTTGCAGGAAGTCCTTTGTTTAACTACCTTATTGCAAATGCTGTTACTTGTTTTTATTCTTTATACATATGAACTGTGCCATATGATCCACTGTAACCCATGCTCAGTAGCTTGCGTACGTGATGAATATTTGGTCAATGATGGAATTTGCACATTCTGTTGATTTTGTTGGGCAGCGTATTGTGGATATCATACTGACTGTATTGGCCATTTTTATCAAAAAATTTGTGGCATTGCTGTCTTTTGAAAAATTAATGTTGAAATCACCACAAAACACTAGCTTCGTATTTAGTGCACTGATCCTTTTCAGTAGAACCTTTATTTTGATCATGGAGATGCATATTCCACTTGGTGTCCTCTCCAGGGGACACCGCCTTGTAGAAGCACTTTCTGTGCAGGCAGAGAGGGATGTGTTTTCGCAAGAAGCTGAATTCTATGCCGGCAGTAGCACAGTTGCTGTAAGGTTTCACATGCTGGACAGGCCTTGGTGGATGAACCAGATGAAGAGTGTCCCACAGTGCCTTATCTCTCCCATATCCAGCCCCATAGACCTACCCCATTTCTACAGATACCTAACTCAAGGAGTGATATGATCTATACCAAGGGATGCATGGCACATGGGAAGATATCTCATTAAAAGAACCTCACAGATTACTGTGTGAGCTCTCAAAATAATTAGCCTTATACCACATGGGGTTCCATTATGTTAACTGAGTCTATCCCTTGTTGTTGTTGGGATCTTCAGTCCAGAGATGGTTTGGTGCAACTCTCCATGCTAGTCTATCCTGTGCAAGCTTCTTCATCTCTGAGTAATTACTGCAACTTACACCCTTCTGAATCTGCTTAATGTATTCATCTCTTGGTCTCCCTCAACAATTTTTACCCTCCACACTGCCCTCCAATACTAAATTGGTGATCCCGTGATGGGTCAGAATGTGTCCTACCAATTGATCCCTTCTTTTAGTCAGGTTGTGCCACAAATTCCTTTTCTCCCCAATTCTATTCAGTACCTCCTCATTAGTTATGTGATCTACCCATCTAATCTTCAGCATTCTTCTGTAGCAACACATTTCGAAAGCTTCTATTCTCATCTTGTCTAAACTATCTATCATCCATGTTTCACTTCCATACATGGCTACGCTCCTACAAATACTTTCAGAAAAGACTTCCAGACACTTAAATCTATACTCGATGTACCAAATTTCTCTTCTTCAGAAACGCTTTCCTTGCCGTAGCCAGTCTACATTTTATATCCTCTCTACTTCGACCATCATCAGTTATTTTGCTCCAAAAATAGCAAAAACTCATCTACTACATTAAGTGTCTCATTTCCTAATGCCCCCAGGATCACCTGATGTAATTCGATTACATTCCATTATCCTCTGTTCATGTTATGTCCTCCTTTCAAGACACTGTCCATTCAGTTCAGCTACTCGTCCATGTCCTTTGCTGTCTCTGACAGAATTACAATGTCATCGGCAAACCTCAAAGTTTTTATCTCTTCTCCGTGGATTTTAATTCCTACTCCGAACTTTTCTTTTGTTTCCTTTATTGCTTGCTCAATATAAAGATTGAATAACATTGGGGATAGGCTACAACCCTGTCTTACTCCCTTCTCAACTGGTGCTTCCCTTTCATGCCCCTTGACTCTTATAACTGCCATCTGGTTTCTGTACAAATTGTAAATAGACTTTCGCTCTCTGTATTTTACTGCTCCCACCTTCAGAATTTGAAAGACAGTATTTCAGTCAACATTGTCGAAAGCTTTCTCTATGACCACAAATTCTAGAAATGTGGGTTTGCCTTTCCTTAATCTATCTTCTAAGATAAGTCAAAGGGCCAGTATTGCCTCGCGTGGTCCAACATTTTTACGGAATCCAAACTGATCTTCGCCGAGGTTAGGTTCTACCAGTTTTTCCATTTGTCTGTAAAGAATCCGTGTTAGTATTTTGCAACCATGACTTATTAAACTGATAGTTTGGTAATTTTCACACCTGTCTGTGGAGCTAGCTCGCGTATAAACTTGTACTAATGTGGTAGGTGCGGGCTTCGTGTCTATCTTGGCTACAATAATGCATTCACTATGCTGTTCATAGTAGCTTATCTGTGCTCTTATTTTTTTATTCGTTATTAAACCTACTACTGCATTACTCCTATTTGATTTTGTACTTATAACCCTGTATTCACCTGACCATAAGTCTTGTTCTTCCTGCCTCTGAACTTCACTAATTCCCACTATATCTAACTTTAACCTATAAATTTCCCTTTTTAAATTTTCTAACCTACCTGCCTGATTAAGCGATGTGACATTCCACACTCTGATTCCTAGAAAGCCAGTTTTCTCTGCCGCTCTTCAGGAAACACATGTTTGTCTAAACCCTCAACAGATACCTCTCCATTGTGGTTGCACCTATGATACAGCTATCTATATCACTGAGGCAGAAAGCCTCCCTACCAATGGCAAGGTCCATGGTTCATGGGGGGATATTTTAGTTTCCTCAGTTTTATAAGTATATCCCTTATTCTTATAAAATGGAGGGAACTAAAATGTCTTGATGTAAGACCTCCAAAAATAGACTGTCTCAGAATGAAAGGGCTAAACAGACACCTTCTATCTTTAAGACAAGAAACCAGAGAACAAGGGAGAAATCTAACACTCCCACTTTTCAGGATAATTGAACCCAGAAAAATCTGAGGCAGAAAATAAGAAAACAAACCTATAGTAATATGGTCTCAATTTTCAGGATGGTGGTTATCTAACAGGGATATCTACTGGTCAACATCACCTTACAGCATATGGAGCTTGTTCAGATGGCTCTCTCTGAGAACTCTGTGGGGCTGTAAGTCCAGAACATAAATTCAGGAGGGTCTTTCTGAACAAAAGTGCTCTTATCTTTGCCCATCAGGGGGTGGGGTGAATTAACTATAGGAATGGTGCCGAAAATAGTTCTGTAGGAGGAGGCAAAACTGCTGGTCAAAACAGAGAGTGGCTCAGCTCTTCAAGACTGCAAAGGTTTCAATTTGGGTGCCAAAACTTCTTAAGAATACTCCTCAAAAGACTCTGTTCAAGAAAGTAAAGGCACAGAACCATAAAGTCTTGACAGAGGACGAGTGTAATCAACACAAAGGCTGTACCAGATGACCAAACTCTTGTGGTGGAAGTCAGTGAAAATCCCTGAGCACAATGTGGGAGCAGGACCTGAGATTGTACTTAGGGCACAGGTTAACTTCAGGATAATCAAAAATATCAAAAGCAACCACGGCAGCTAGATAGAGACTACAAGTGCTGCAGATAAACCTGCATCACGTTTAAGAAGCAACTGTCATTCTGAGTTGTCTTCTAGGAAGTCAGGAGGTGGATTGCCCCTGACCCGAGAACCCTGTCTGTAAGAAGGGGTTATACTAGAAATTAAGGAGCTCCAGAACATGCATTTAAGCCATAAATGGAGTTTCATTCATGCTGATGGTGGACTCTTGTTCCAGGGTCTTAGTGACTATCAGGATGAAACAGCTGGAGAAAGGAAGTGTGAGGGAAACTGTATTGACCTCAGCTTACTTTCCCTACAATGACAGTACTCCTCCTCCTCTGGAAGTGAGCAGACTGGTAGACAGCTGCTCACAGCAGATTAAAAAACTGCTGGTTGGTTGTGATACCAATACCCATAAGCTGGTGGAGAAGCAGGGACATCAGCAACAGGGATCTACATCTACATCTACATTGATACTCCGCAAGCCACCCAACGGTGTGTGGCGGAGGGCACTTTACGTGCCACTGTCATTACCTCCCTTTCCTGTTCCAGTCGCGTATGGTTCGCGGGAAGAACGACTGTCTGAAAGCCTCCGTGCGCGCTCTAATCTCTCTAATTTTACATTCGTGATCTCCTCGGGAGGTATAAGTAGGGGGAAGCAATATATTCGATACCTCATCCAGAAACGCACCCTCTCGAAACCTGGCGAGCAAGCTACACCGCGATGCAGAGCGCCTCTCTTGCAGAGTCTGCCACTTGAGTTTATTAAACATCTCCGTAACGCTATCACGGTTACCAAATAACCCGGTGACGAAACGCGCCGCTCTTCTTTGGATCTTCTCTATCTCCTCCGTCAACCCGACCTGGTAAGGATCCCACACTGATGAGCAATACTCAAGTATAGGTCGAACGAGTGTTTTGTAAGCCACCTCCTTTGTTGATGGACTACATTTTCTAAGCACTCTCCCAATGAATCTCAATCTGGTACCCGCCTTACCAACAATTAATTTTATATGATCATTCCACTTCAAATCGTTCCATACGCACACTCCCAGATATTTTACAGAAGTAACTGCTACCAGTGTTTGTCCCGCTATCATATAATCGTACAATAAAGAATCCTTCTTTCTATGTATTCGCAATACATTACATTTGTCTATGTTAAGGGTCAGTTGCCACTCCCTGCACCAAGTGCCTATCCGCTGCAGATCTTCCTGTATTTCGCTACAATTTTCTAATGCAGCAACTTCTCTGTATACTACAGCATCATCCGCGAAAAGCCGCATGGAACTTCCGACTCTATCTACTAGGTCATTTATATATATTGTGAAAAGCAATGGTCCCATAACACTCCCCTGTGGCACGCCAGAGGTTACTTTAACGTCTGTAGACGTCTCTCCATTGATAACAACATGCTGTGTTCTGTTTGCTAAAAACTCTTCAATCCAGCCACACAGCTGGTCTGATATTCCGTAGGCTCTTACTTTGTTTATCAGGCGACAGTGCGGAACTGTATCGAACGCCTTCCGGAAGTCAAGAAAAATAGCATCTACCTGGGAGCCTGTATCTAATATTTTCTGGGTCTCATGAACAAATAAGGCGAGTTGGGTCTCACACGATCGCTGTTTCCGGAATCCATGTTGATTCCTACATAGTAGATTCTGGGTTTCCAGAAATGACATGATACGCGAGCAAAAAACATGTTCTAAAATTCTACAAGAGATCGACGTAAGAGATATAGGTCTATAGTTTTCCGCATCTGCTCGACGACCCTTCTTGAAGACTGGGACTATCTGTGCTCTTTTCCAATCATTTGGAACCCTCCGTTCCTCTAGAGACTTGCGGTACACGGCTGTTAGAAGGGGGGCAAGTTCTTTCGCGTACTCTGTGTAGAATCGAATTGGTATCCCGTCAGGTCCAGTGGACTTTCCTCTATTGAGTGATTCCAGTTGCTTTTCTATTCCTTGGACACTTATTTCGATGTCAGCCATTTTTTCGTTTGTGCGAGGATTTAGAGAAGGAACTGCAGTGCGGTCTTCCTCTGTGAAACAGCTTTGGAAAAAGGTGTTTAGTATTTCAGCTTTACGCGTGTCATCCTCTGTTTCAATGCCATCATCATCCCGTAGTGTCTGGATATGCTGTTTCGAGCCACTTACTGATTTAACGTAAGACCAGAACTTCCTAGGATTTTCTGTCAAGTCGGTACTTAGAATTTTACTTTCGAATTCAATGAACGCTTCACGCATAGCCCTCCTTACGCTAACTTTGACATCGTTTAGCTTCTGTTTGTCTGAGAGGTTTTGGCTGCGTTTAAACTTGGAGTGGAGCTCTCTTTGCTTTCGCAGTAGTTTCCTAACTTTGTTATTGTACCACGGTGGATTTTTCCCGTCCCTCACAGTTTTACTCGGCACGTACCTGTCTAAAACGCATTTTACGATTGCCTTGAACTTTTTCCATAAACACTCAACATTGTCAGTGTCGGAACAGAAATTTTCGTTTTGATCTGTTAGGTAGTCTGAAATCTGCCTTCTATTACTCTTGCTAAACAGATAAACCTTCCTCCCTTTTTTTATATTCCTATTAACTTCCATATTCAGGGATGCTGCAACGGCCTTATGATCACTGATTCCCTGTTCTGTACATACAGAGTCGAAAAGTTCGGGTCTGTTTGTTATCAGTAGGTCCAAGATGTTATCTCCACGAGTCGGTTCTCTGTTTAATTGCTCGAGGTAATTTTCGGATAGTGCACTCAGTATAATGTCACTCGATGCTCTGTCCCTACCACCCGTCCTAAACATCTGAGTGTCCCAGTCTATATCTGGTAAATTGAAATCTCCACCTAAGACTATAACATGCTGAGAAAATTTATGTGAAATGTATTCCAAATTTTCTCTCAGTTGTTCTGCCACTAATGCTGCTGAGTCGGGAGGTCGGTAAAAGGAGCCAATTATTAACCTAGTTCGGTTGTTTAGTGTAACCTCCACCCATAATAATTCACAGGAACTATCCACTTCTACTTCACTACAGGATAAACTACTACTAACAGCGACGAACACTCCACCACCGGTTGCATGCAATCTATCCTTTCTAAACACCGTCTGTACCTTTGTAAAAATTTCGGCAGAATTTATCTCTGGCTTAAGCCAGCTTTCTGTACCTATAACGATTTCAGCTTCGGTGCTTTCTATCAGCGCTTGAAGTTCCGGTACTTTGCCAACGCAGCTTCGACAGTTGACAATTACAATACCGATTGCTGCTTGTTCCCCGCATGTCCTGACTTTGCCCCGCACCCGTTGAGGCTGTTGCCCTTTCTGTACTTGCCCAAGGCCATCTAACCTAAAAAACCGCCCAGCCCACGCCACACAACCCCTGCTACCCGTGTAGCCGCTTGTTGCGTGTAGTGGACTCCTGACCTATCCAGCGGAACCCGAAACCCCACCACCCTATGGCGCAAGTCGAGGTATCTGCAGCCCACACGGTCGCAGAACCGTCTCAGCCTCTGATTCAGACCCTCCACTCGGCTCTGTACCAAAGGTCCGCAGTCAGTCCTGTCGACGATGCTGCAGATGGTGAGCTCTGCTTTCATCCCGCTAGCGAGACTGGCAGTCTTCACCAAATCAGATAGCCGCCGGAAGCCAGAGAGGATTTCCTCCGATCCATAGCGACACACATAATTGGTGCCGACATGAGCGACCACCTGCAGATGGGTGCACCCTGTACCCTTCATGGCATCCGGAAGGACCCTTTCCACATCTGGAATGACTCCTCCCGGTATGCACACGGAGTACCTTCTTGAATTTTTGGCAACCTCAGCATCCTGAATAGGGGTGGCGAACCTGTATTAAGTAACATAAGAAGGGATGAAGTAGTTGACATAACAACCGGCCCATTTTAATGAGCAGCTGTGTCAAGCAGAGACATGTGACGCTGGAACCATCGTTATGTGACGACATGTATATTTAGTTTGAGGTTGAAATGGGTATTAAATAGACCATGGCCTACAGGAAACCTAGGAAAAAAAAGACTGGGCTTATCTGCAAAAGACTTCAACTCATACTTATCTGAAATCCAGCAGATTTTGAGGAAATGTAAGATGCAGTGCTGTCTGCCACTATGACCTTGTATTCAGAAAACTGCCCAATCACCAAGAAGTGCACAAACAGGAATGTTCCTTGGCAGAACAATAACCTGGAACTGCAAAGGAAGCAGGTAAGACAACTGTTCAACCTTTCAGGAAGGAAAGGACAACAGGGAAAATATCAGGAGACCCTTACCAAATATGACCTTGTGATTAAGCAAGCAAAACTACCATCCTGGAAGATATTTTTTGAGGAAGTGGAAGGTACAGCTACTTGTGTTAGGCTTCACAAAATCCTCACCAGAATACTGACTGCTCCAGGAAATACTATAAGAAAGGAGGATGATGAGTATACAAAGAAAGCAAATGAAACCCTGGATGTGTCCAATGCAATGTGCTCTAATCCAACAAACAGGATAGAATCTAATTAAACTCTAATATAGGCTTTTTATTGTCTTGCTTAGCAGCAGGAATCATTCCCAATGCTTGGAGGACTGTGAGGGATTTTTTTTTTTTTTGTTCTGAAGCAAGGGAGAATTGATCATATCGTGGTCAAGAATATGAGACCAATCAGTTTGTCGTCCTTTCTTTTACAGACAGTAATAAAAACTGGTTTATGTGCACAGTAGCGAAAGGAGGCAAACTAAGGTTCCTCTAAATGTACAGCAACACACATATCAACCAGGCAAATCATGTGAAACATCACTTCACCAGCTTGTTGGGAAGGTGTGAAAAGCACTACACTTTCAGGAAATTGCTCTCAGCATCTTCCTGGATATCAAGGAGGTCCTTAGCAATTCAATTCCGTGTTAAAATCCATAGTTAGAATTGCAGAAGAGCATGACACTGAGACCGCCATGTGTAGGTGGATTAAGATCATGTTGAGTGGAAGAAAGGTAGAGATCATCATGATGAATGACAAAATGGTGATCAATACCACCAGATGATGTCCACAAGCAGGGGTTTGTCTCCACTACTGTGGAAGCTCATTGTGAATGAACTCATAGAGCTAAACACTAGAGGCTACTTTACCCAGTTAGTTAGTTACACGTTCCATGGATCATTTGAACGATTGTCTTACCAAAATTATGTGTGAGTCAGTTTAGAGGATATGTATACATGATTAGTATTAATATCAGTGAACACATTTCTTTAGTCATACTCATCTATTACACTTAAAAAAATAGTTAAAAATTTGTCCAGGAGTAGAAGGAGCTGTTCAGGAGAAATTATTTTAAGTTACATTTAAAACTTGCTTTGCTACCTGTCAGACTTTTGCGTCATTGGGCAAAAGATAAAAAATTTTTGTTGCTACATACTGAACTCCTTTCTGGGCCATAGACAGCTTTATAATGGGTAATAAAAGTCGTTTTTATCTCCAGCATTGTAAGTTTGGACTTCACTGTTCTTCTCAAATTGTGTTGTGTTATTAATGATGAATTTAATTAGTGAATATATTTATTGTGATGGTGTAATCATATCGGCTAGCTCCTTGAAGAGGTAGTTAGATGACTACATTGGTGAACATCACATTATTCTTACTGCTCGCTTTTGTGCAGTCAATACTGTTCCAGCGCAACAACAAGCACCAGCACACTGATGAAGAATGGAAGAGCAAAGAGAGCTGTGAGATGACGTCAGCCAATAGTACGCTGACTAGGACGACACCAAGACAGGAGCGGCATCTATACAAAGAGAATACAAGTGCCGCATCACCTAGCCACGGCTGCAGTAGATGATGAGCAGTCATACAAATGCCGCAGCAGTGATTTATGAACTGAATTGTTTCGCTTGCATTAAAATTATATATTCCAAAGAACATTGATTATTTGCCTGTCACCATTTGCTTGTGACACACCTTTGTGAATATGCAAGGTTAAGTATTGTCAATTTAATTTACTTTAATAACTCCTTTGATATTATTTGCTTGAATTGTTGTCTAGTGATCTGAGAAAACAGCTTTCCAGGCACCCTATATTAGATGAGTGGGCAGAATACTACGTTGGCGACAGGTTATACGAAGAACCCAGTGCCTGGCAGCCATAGACATTTTTTTTTTGGTGGCTCTTAATTCTCTCTTGTCTTTTCTTTGCAGGGGTATTTAATTTCTTTCTGCCAGCACTAGATGCAATGCAACTAGTGCAGATGTTTGTTTCAGAGTCAGCAAATATCCTCGTTGATAAACACGGTACAGCAGGTCCTGGTCCACCAAACTACTAAAGCAGCACATGCAACACCTACTCCAAGTTCTGTACCACCTTTTCGCCAGTTTCGTGAACTAGAAGAGGATTGGCTCGAGTGGTTGCAACAGTTTGAAGCTCACTTAATTGCTCACAATGTACCAAGTACTGTGAAAAGCCATTACTTTCTCTCAACAGCAGGAAGTGCAATGTTTGGGCTCCTACACAAAAAACACCACTCTGAGTAAACTTTTGTATCATCTGGTTGTAGATTCACTAACTAACTAACTAACTATCATCACCAACAAGTGAATGTGGTAGCAGCTGGGTATCAATTCTTTATTTGCAAAATATGGTCAGAACAAACTTATCGTGAGTGGGTAACCGATTTGCAGTGTATGATGAGGAAATGCAAATTCAGATGTATTTGTGGTGCATTATATTCAGATGTTATGTTGCGTAATGTGATCGTGTACAATGTAACTGCTGTCAAACTCAGAGAATGGATTTTGAAACAGCCCGATCCATCATTTCAGCAAGTAGTGCAAATGCTAGATCAATACAATTCAGTGCCCTGTCAGCCGATACATTTGAATGGCCAGCAGTTTGTTGGGTTGAGTCCCTTGTTTGTGACTGGCTCATTTGGCAGTGGCAGCTTGCACTTGCCACGCTGCATAAACAACTCTCCATGCCATGGAAGCAGCTTGCTAAACAAGCAGCTACACAGGCGAACAGAAGTAAGTCATGCTCTCGGTTTTATTCACGGCACAAACGCCAAGACTGCCCCTCCTGACACGCTCAGTGTTATGCTTGTGGCAGGAAAGAACATGTACAATCCATATGTTTGCAACGGAAGAGACATAAGAATTCCGCCCACTCCCAAAAACTAATCACATGTCATTAATGCAGTATATTCAAAGTCTGCACCAGAAATTAGCAAAACTAGCAAGCGAGCAGTTTCTTCAGTGCTACGCCAGTCCAACAAACTTTTTCTTCATTTGCGTCTTTGTGGGAAATTTCAGTTGGACACAAGTGCGTCTGTTACATTGCTGTGGACACGAGTGCCTCTGTTACATTGCTGAATCGTCACACATATGAAATGTTAGGCTTCCCACGCCTGTCTAAAACTAGCATGCACCTGATGGCTTATAATGGACAAGACATTTCCGTTCTTGGAAAATGTACTTTGCCTGCCATGTATCGCTCCCATATGCGAACAGTGACTTTTACAGTGCTGCAATCACACAGGTGTGAGAACATATTTGGTCTTAATTCATTTGATTTGTTTGGCTTTAATATTCAGACCAATGTGTTGTCAGTGTCTGCATTCCATGCAAAAGACAGTGTGGCTAGCTTGCTGAAAGAATTCCCGGAATTATTTTCTGAAGGTTTAGGCAAGGCTAACAATTTTGTTGCAATATTACTCCGAAAGACAATGCTCATCTGAAATTTTTCCAGGCCAGAACTGTTCCCATTGCATTACGGGGCAAAGTCACTGCTAACCTTAAAGAATTTCAATATGGCAAAGCTATTGCACCCATAAAGTTGGTCAATGGACAAATCCACTGGATTTGTTCCCCAAACCTTCAGGTCACATTCGCCTCTGTGTTGACTTTAAGTCTACGGCTAACCCACAAACTGTGATTGATACTTACCCATTGCCATGCCCAGAGGATCTCAAGGATAGGTTAGGTGCTGGTCGCTACTTTTCAAAAATTGATTTACACAATGCGTATCTTCAAATACCGCTGAATGAAGAATCTCAAAAAGTGTGTGTAGTGAATACACGTTTGGGCTTGTTTAAATATTTGCTTCTGCACCTGCCTTTTTCCAAGGGTATTTGGAACAGCTGACTGTTCACGTGCCAAACTGTTCAAACTATTTGGACAACATTGTTGTAGCAGGTCGCACACCTGAAGATCATATTGCAAATTTGCGTCCTTTGTTTCGTGTGTTATCTGATACAGGACTTAAGTGTAGACTGAACAAGTGTGATTTTTTTAAAAACCGGAGTTGAAGTATCTTGGTCATGTCACAAACAGTCAAGTTGTACATCCTCTTCAGTCACATTTGTCAGCCATACGAGAGTTGCCAGTCCCTTGCAATGTGACAGAATTGCAGTCAGTCTTAGGGAAAATGAACTATTACATTTGGTTCATACCGAATGCTGCACAAATCGCAGCTCCATTGCATCGCTTGCATTGCAAAAATGTTCCCTTTTTTTGGACAGGTGAGTGCCAAGTAGCTTTTCAAAAACTTAAAAGATGCATTGCTCAATGGTTGATGCTGAGTTCACTTTGATCCTGACAAACCAGTTATATTGCAAGCTGATGCTTCCGCTTACAGAATCATTGCAGTGCTTTCGCACAGAATTGGTGATAAAGACAAGCCTATTGCTTTCACATCAAAAGTGTTGTCCAAAGCACAGTGTAACTATTCACAAATTGAAAAAGAGGCTTTGGATATTGTGTGTGGTGTCACCAAATTGCACCACTATTTGTATGGTAGAAAATTCTACTTAGCAATGGATCACAAGCCTTTTCAGTCCTTGTTTCATTTGACAAAACTGGTTTCTGTACAAACTGGCCACAAATTGCAAAGATAGGCTTTGTTGTTGTCTTAATACCACTATGAGATTGTGTATTGTCCAACAGCACAACATGGTAATGCAGACACACTTTCACGTCTTCCGATTGGCCCCGATACAGACTGACGCTTCTGCTGCAGCTTGTTGTCATATCGATGCTCAGGATTCTGAATTGCTTCAATCTTTTCCATTGAACTATAGGAAAATTGCACAAGTTGTGGAAGATGATTCAGATTTGAACATATTTCTAAAATACATTTGCACATCTTGGCCTCATTCCTTGCATAGCATAATGAACTCTGCAGTGTGCCGATACTTTGCATGTTGGCATAGCCTCACTGTACAGAAAGGTGTAATTCTTGTTCGAAATGGCAGTGGACAGTCATGTGTGTTGATCCCTAAAGCTTTGCCAAAAGAAGTGTTGCAGTTACTTCACCAAGGACACTGGGGGATTGTTCATATGAAATAGTTAGCCCCTCAACATTGTACTTGGCAGGGTATGGACTCCCGAATAGAACAGCTGATGTCACAGTGTCACATGTGGGGCAAATCAGTATGCTCCACCACAAAAATTCTCTGCTTGGCCTGTCACAATCATCACGTCAACATGTGCACATAGACTTTATGTGACCTTTTTGGAACACTTGTTGGTTGATAGTGGTAGACTCGTGTAGCAAGTTTCCTGTTGCTGTGCCAATGAACTCGACATTATCACATAGCACAATTCAGGTGTCGGCTTCTATTTTTTGCCTCGAAGGTTTGCCTGAAGTCATTGTGTCGGGCAACAGCCCTCAGTTCATTCCACGCTGCCATCGGACACTGCTCCACCCTCCTCAGCGTCTGGCGCTGAAGGAAGGGTGCAAGTACCACTTTGCACAGCACGATATTGTGTTTTATAGGGTTTTTAGGCATGGAGAGCTGCATCAAACCAGTCTCAGGACTGAAGACCACAACAACAACAACAACAGGGTTTTTAGTGGCAGCAGACGGTGGGCATGAGGCGAGATCATCTGTCGACTTGGCACTTGCATGTATCTTATTTCAGGACTAGAAGGATTGCAGTGCTGACATCACGATCAACTATGTCACTGTCATGTGCATGGTGATCCTTCTGTGCTACTTCCCCCAGATTCACCTATCCCAAGGACACCAAGGCCACAGCAGCCACCAGAGGGTGTTATCACGACACTACAGGACAACCCCACAGAGATGGAGCCTTCGCCTCCTCTTGTCCTACTGATGGAGCTGGACCCACTCACACTTCAGCAGCCGATGCCTTCTACATCTGGTTATTGGCCTTTGGAGGTTGACGCATACCCGTCTGGTCATTTTCCGGGACATGTTTTCACCACAGCAAATGCCAGATTTCAGGGTACAACTGGAAGCTTGATGGCCCCTGCAGTCACACTCCCTACACAACGGCTGTCCGTCACTTTGGCAGGGAGGAATGTTCCGGCATAACGACAAGCACCAGTGCAATGATGAAGTATGGAAGAGCAGAGAGGGCTGTGAGACACCGTCAGCCAATAGCACACTGACTAGCATGACACCAACACAGGAGCGGCATCTACACGAACAGAATATGTGTTGCATCACCTAGCCATAACCACAGTAGAAGACGAGCCATCATACAAACACCACAGCGGTGACTTTTGAACTGAATTGTTTTGCTTGCATTGAAATTGTATATAACGAAAGACATTGATTATTTGCCTGTCGCCATTTACTTGCAACACACTTTTGTGAATACACAAAGTTAAGTATTGTCAATTTAATTAACTGTAATAAACTCCATTAAAATGATTTGCTTGGTTGTTGTCTAGCGATCCAAGAAAACAGGTTCTGAGCACCCTATATTAAACCAATGGGGAGGATACTACAAATACTTTCTTTCTAAGTGATGGATTACCCCAGGAAATTATTCCATAAGACATTACTGACTGGAAATAATGCAAACTACATCAGGAGACTGACTTGTGTGTTTCCAAGATCAGCAATTACACGAAGAGCCAACGTAGCTGAACTTAATTGTTTGAGAAACTCAATAATGTCCTCCTTCCAGTTCAAGTTTTCATCAATATGTACACCCAAAAATTTGGAGCACTTTATCCTATTTACTGACTCCTGCTCATGTGCTACATCAATTGTTGGTATGTATAAAATTAGGACTGTAGATTTATTTACAAATACCATTTTCTGTAGATATACAAACAAAACCATGAAATAACACCAAAATGACATCTTCCCACAGCCAGAATAGCTCAACACATGTTACTGCATTAATTGTTGCCTGTGTGACTGCTAGAAGCTTCAGGAATTTTCACCTTTTTTTTCAATCTGATCTACAGATTGCAGCACTTGCTAGACATGGGAATGTTGAATCCGTTGGCCCCTGGAGGAGATGTGGGAAGGTATCTTCCCATTGCATATGAAAGGATTAATTGTTTGAGAAACTCAGTAATATGCTCCTTCAGTTCAAGTTTTCATAAACAGATACAGCCAAAAATTTGGAGCATTCTACCCTATTTACTGACTCATACTCGTGCTACATCAATTGTCAGTATAACTCTATTTGTTATGTAGAACTGAAAATAGTGTGTTTTTTCAAAACTTAGAGAGAGTCCATTTTCTGATAACTACTTCATAATTCTTTTAAAAATATTATTTACTGTCTCTTCTGATGCTTTCTCACTAATGGAATTTATTACCAATTCTGTTTGTTGAATGTTAAATGAAAGCGCCTTCACAGATACATGGAATAGGAGTGGACCCAAAATTGAAAAATTGAACCCTCCCTTTGTTATTTCTCCCCCGCAACTAATATTGTCTACGCTTCCGACATTGTTTGAATTGTAAGAACACACTTGGTACACCATGAGCACAGTGTACATACTTTTTTGTTTGACAATAACCAGTTTCAGTAGTCTTATGCTGCCATCATCTGATCTTTTGGAACTGCCATATTTTATTACATGAAGTCAAAGCATAAAATGACTCCACAGATACACATATCTTGATCAAAACCCAGTTGGTAAAATCACAAATTGATAAAATCCTCATACCACCCATGCATATCGCTCATGAACATGACTCTCCCAAGCTTGTTGCACAGCACTAAGCTGCTGCTGGAGAGTTATCATAGAGGTGGCAGATGTTCACACTCTGCCAGCAGCGTAGTGCTGTGCAGCAAGCTTCGGAGAGTCATGTTCACCACCAATGTGCATGGATGGTTGAAGATTTTATCAACTGTATGCATTTTACCAACTGAGTTTGATCAAAATATGTGTAAGTGTGGACTGCCTTTATGCTTTGACTTCATGTAATGTAACATGGCAGTTTTATAACGAGTTCCATAAGATCAGATGATGACAGCATAAGACTGTTTGAAACCAGTCATCTTGGAACAATAAAAGTGTCTACACTGTGGTCACAGCATACGAAGTGTGCTCTTCATTTCCAGCCATACAGATTGCAGCACAGTGCAGCATGTGTATCTTAATTATTGGAGTCATTCAGCACAACTTTTTTCAAACCAGCTGTGCATAAAGCCATCAGTTCCGTAAAACTTGAGTTTTTATAAGATAGTAACATGACCTACACAATCAAACACATTTGAAAGATCACACAAAGTACCAACTATTGATATTTTATTATTTAAGGCCTGTACTACTTGATGAGTGAATGTGTAAATAGCGTTCTCAGTTGAACAACCTTTCTGGAGTTCAAACTGTGATATGCTAAGTAAATTGTTTCCACTTAAGTGTGGGACTACTTTTGAGTACTTGAATACTTTCGAAAAAGATATTGTTAAGGAAATTAGATGATAATTGTTTAAGTCTGTCTTGTCACCTTTCTTATGAATAGGTTTAACAATTCAACATTTTAATCTGTTCAGAAAAATTCCCTGTGCCAGTGATGCATTGTGTATTTTACTAATGACATCACTTATTAAATTGGAGCAACTTATAAGAATTCCGTTTGAAATTCCAACACCATATGAGCTTTCGGTTTTCAGAATTTTTATAATTCTGTTAATTTGACCATTGTTGCTACTGCTAGTTGCTTAACATTTTCTGAAATGATATTTTTAATATAGTCTCTTGGATCTTCAACCGAACCATTTAATCCCATTTTTGCTGCTACATTTAGAAAGTGATTGTTGAAAGTACTAGCAACTTGTGAATTACCAATCATGTAGTCTAATTGTTATGGTATTTTGTACACTGACTTTCCTTAAATTTGTAGTATGCAAATAATGTCGGATCTTGACTTAGGCCTACTTTGGTCTTTGTCTAAATTTCCCTCTTCCTTTTATGTGACATTTTAATTCCTATAGTTTTTTATCTTCTGGATAAGCTTTTAGGAAAGAGGAAAGCAACTTTCAAATATTGACATGAGTTTAATATGGAATAAATTGAATTTCACATTATCACCTCTTTCAGTGTGTTCCTCATCTCACACCGCCCCTTTTAACTTAAAATATTGTATCCTGTTCTCATTAATAAGTCTCAATGTTCTGTATGAACCTGCCTCATGGCTGTGAGGTGCCATATTGTCTATTTCCATTAATTGTGCATCATGGTCAGGTAGTCCTTAAACATATGGGTACATATTAATTGTTTCAGCCTGAGCACTGTCAATTAAAATGTTATCAGTCATTGTACTGCTAGCTTGGTGCATGCGAGTTGGAAAATTAACTAATGAAATTAGATTGAAACACCCAAATAATGATTCTAGTTCATTCATTTTTCCTGCCTGTATCTTTTAAGAAATCCATTTTGAAATCTCCACAGCTACTAACTGTTTCTTCTTGTCTGACAGATAGCTCAATAATGCATCCAGATTTCACATAAATAGCTGAAAGTTTCCTAGAGGAGATCTGTAGATTACAGTTCTCACAGAAATATTCTGCAATAATAACTCGCAAACACGAGGAGACGCAGACAATTTAGTCAAAGAAATTCTTGGAAAATTTGCTACTATTGTTAGAACAATTATACACTTTGTGTTGAATCTTGTGCAAAACTAGTGCAGGAAAAAGAACCTAAGGGCCAGCCGCAAAAAAACCACTGTAGTACCATTTATGAGGAAGCATATCCAGGACGTGTGCTGGAATCTTAAGCTTTTCAATGAAACACTACCTGTAGAGGGAATAGTGAAGTATCTATGGGTAACCCTAGATGCGAAACTATCGTGGATGCCTCATATAAGGAATTCATTTTATAAGGCAGAATGTATTCTTATGAGCACTAGAGAAACCTGTGGAAAAAACTGGGGACTAAACCCCAAGTATATGTACTGGATATACATCACTGCTGTAAGAACTATGGTTTTTATGGAGCTACATTATCGTAGAACAAAGTAGAACAGAAGGTGGCTGCTAAGGAGCTTGTCCAGGCGGAGAGACTGTCCAGCTAAGCCATGTTGTTGTTGTGGTCTTCAGTGCGAAGACTGGTTTGATGCAGTTCACCATGCTACTCTGTCCTGTGCGAGGCTCTTAATGTCCAAATAACTGTTGCAGTCTACATCCTTCTCAATCTGCTTACTGTATTCATCTATTCATCTCTTGGTCTCCATCTATGATTCCCCCCCCCCCCCCCCCCCCCCCCACACACACACACACACACTCTTTCCTCCAATGCTAAATTAGTGATCCCTCGGTGTCTCAGAAGATGTCATATCAACTGATCCCTTCTTTTGATCAAGTTGTACCAAAAATTTCTTGTCTCCCCAATTCTATTCAGTACCTCCTCATTAGTTACATGATTGATCCATCTAATCATCAACATTCTTCTGTAGCACCACATTTTGAAAGCTTCTATTTTCTTTTTGTCTAAACTGTTTATTGTCCATGTTTCACTTCCATACAAGGCTACACTCGAGACAAATATCTTCAGGAAAGACTTCCTAACACTTTAGTCTATACTTGATGTTAACAAATGTCTCTTCTTCAGAAATCCTTTTTTATGCTTGCCAGTCTACTTTTTATATTCTCTCTACCTTGACCATCATCAGTTATTTTACTGCCCAAATAGCAAAACTCATCTACTACTTTGAAGTGCCTTGCTTTCTAATGTAAATCCTTTAGCATCACCTGATTTAATTTGACTAAATTCCATTATCCTTATTATGCTTTTGTTGATGTTCAAGTTATATCCTTTCAAGACACTTTCCAGTCTGTTCAACTGCTCTTCCAAGACTTTTGTTGTCTCTGACAAAATTACAATGTCACCGGAAAACCTCAAAGTTTTTATTTCTTCTCCCTGAACTTTAATCCCTACTCCAAATTCTTTGGTTTCCTTTACTGCTTGTTCATTGTGCAGATTGAATGATATTGGGGACAGGCTACAACCATGCCTTCCTTCTCAACCATTGCTTCCCTTTCATGCCCTTTAACTCTTATAAAAGCCATCTGCTTTCTGTACAGGTTGTAAATAGCACTTCGTTCCCCATATTTTACCTCTGGTATCTTCAGAATTTCAAAGAGAGTATTCCAGTTAATATTGTGAAAAGCTTTCTATAAGTCCACGAATGCTGTAAATATAGGTTTGACTTTCCTTAACCAATCTTCTAAGATAAGTCGTAGGGTCAGTATTTCCTCATGTTATTACATTTCTCCAGAATCCAAACTGATTTTCCCTGAGGTCAGCTTCTACCAGTTTTTCCATTCTTCTGTAACGAATCCATGTTAGTATTTTGCAACCGTGAGTTATTAGACTGATAGTTCAGTAACTTAAGCACCTGCCGGCTTTTGCTTTCTTTGTAATTGGAATTACTACATCCTTCTTGAAATCTGAGGATATTTCACCTGTCTCGTGCATCTTGCATACTGGATGGAAGAGTTTTGTCATGGCTGGCTCTACCAAGGCTACAGTAATACTGACAGAGTATCATCTACCCCGGGGCCTCATTTTTACTTAGATCTTTCACAGCTCTGTTAAATTCTTGTAGCAGTATCATATCTCCCATCTTATCTTCATCTACGTCCACTTCCCTTTCTATATTATTGCCTTTAAGGCCACTCCCTTGTACAGACCCAGACTGGTTTTCCATCAGAGCTCTTGATATTCATTCAGCTGATTCTCTTTTCCCCAAAGGCCTTTTTAATTTTCCTTTAAGCAGTATCTATCTTTCACCTAGTCAAACATGCTTCTAAATCCTTACATTTATCCTCTAGCAGTTTCCGGTTAGCAATTTTTAACTTCCTGTCAGTCTCATTTTTTAAACGTTGGTATGCCCTTTCACATGCTTCACTTTTAAATTTTCTCCTTTCATCAATTAAATTCAATATTTCTTGTATTTTCCAAGGATTTCTACAAGGCATGGTCTTTTTATCTATTTGATCCTCTGCTGCCTTCACTATTTCATCTCTTCAAGCTACCAATTCATCTTCTACTGTATTTGTTTCCTTTGTTCTAGTCACCTGTTGCCCAATGCTCCCTCTGAAATGCTCAACAACCTCTGGTTCTTTCAACTTATTCATATCCCATCTCCTTAATTTCCCACCTTTTTGCAATTTCTTCACTTGTAATATCCAGTTCATAACCAATAAATTGTGGTCAGAGTCCACACTTGTCCCTGGAAAAGTCTTACAATTTAAAACCTTGTTCCTAAATCTCTGTTTAACCATTATCTAATCAGTCTGAAATCTTCCAGTGTCTCCAGGTCTTTTCCATGTATATAACCTTTTTTATGATTTTTAAACCAAGTGTCAGTGATGATTAAATTATGCTCCTTGAAAAATTCTACCAGATGGCTTCCTCTTTCATTCCTTTCCACAAAACCATATTCACTTACTATTTTTCCTTGTCTTCCTTTTCCTACTATCAAATTCCAGTCCACAATCACAATTAATTTTTTGTCTCCTTTGACCATGTGAATAATTTCTTTTATCTCATTATACACTTCTTCAATTTCTTCTAACCTGCGGAGCTGGTTGGCATGTAAACTTGTACTACTGTGGTAGGTGTGGGCTTTGTATCTATCTTGGCTACAATAATGCATTCATTACACTCTTCATAGTAGCCTACCTGCATTCCTATTTTCTTATTCATGTGTTAAACCCACTTCTGCATTACCCCTATTTGACTTTGTATTTATAACCATGTATTCATCTGACCAGAAGTCCTGTTCCTCCTGCCACCAAAATTCAGTGATTCCCACTACATCTAACTTCAATCTGTCCACTTCCCTTTTTAAATTTTCTAATCTATGTGCTCGATTAAGGGATCTAACATTCCCCCTCTCTGATCTATAGAATGCCAATTTTGTTTCTCCTTGATGATGACATCCTCCTGAGTAGTCTCCAACCATAGATCCAAATGGCAGACTATTTTACATCTGAAATGTTTTACCCAAGAGGAAGCCCTTCATCTTTTCATACAGTAGAGCTACATGACCCCAGGAGGAATTACAGCTGTACTTTCCTCTTGCTTTCAGCCGTTCACAGTAACAGCACAGAAATGCCAACCAGTGGCATGGTTTATGGTTCGTGGGGGATAGAACTGTCATTGTTTTTAATCTTCCTGTTTAAGTCAAATCAAATAAATCCACTTGCTGCTCCTATATATGTTAATAATCATAAAATTTAAGTTATGCAAGTTTAATTATAAAAAGTTAGCCATAATGGGTGGAATTAACAGCACATCCACTTCTGGGATGGAGACTATATACATCTACATGTACACTCTGCAAACCATTGTGAGGTGCATGGCAGAGAGTATGTCCCATTGCACCAATTATTAGGGTTTCTTACTGTTCCATTAACGTATGGAGTACAGGAAGAATAATTGTTTCAATGCCTTTGTGTGTACAGTAATTATTTTAATCTCATCTTCGCCGTCATTATGTGAGCAATATGTAGGAGGTTGTAGTATATTGCTACAATAATCATTTAAAGCTGTTTCTTGAAACTTTGTTAATAGACTTTATCGGGGAAGTTTACTTCTATCTTCAAGGGTCTTCCAGTTCTGTTCCTTCGGGGGTTCCACACACTTGAGTAATATTATAGAATTGTTGCATGACTGATTTGTAATCAATCTCCTTTGTAGATTGATTGCACTTGCCCAGTATTCTGCCAGAAAACTGGAGTCTACCACATGCTTTACCCACAACTGAACCAATGTGATCATTCCATCTCATATCTGAACAAAGTTTCACACAGGTATTAGTACGAGTTGACTAATTCCAACAGTAACTCATTGATATTATAGTCATAGGATACTACAATTTTTAGTTTTGTGAAATGCAAAATTTTACATTTCTGAACATTTAAATCAAGTTGCCAATCTCTGCACCACTTTGAAATCTTATCAAGATCTAACTGAAAATTTATGCAGCTTCTTTCTGACATTACTTCATTATAGATGACTGCCTCATCTGCAAAAATTCTGAGGTTACTATTAATATTATCTGCAAGGTCATTAATATACAAAAAGGATAGCAAGGGTCCCAGCACACTTCCCTAGGGCATACATGTAAAAACCATGCTGAACATGCTCCCATTACAACTATTGTTCATCCCATTACAACTATTGGTCAAAATAGAACGCCTATGGGTCAAAATTGAGGCAACGGCAAGGGCATGCAAGATAAAAACAGGAAATAACTGGACACCTGTAGGATATCCCTAATCCTACATCAATGTAGAGAATATGGTAAATATAGGAGTAGTCAGGGAAACGCTGGCTGATGGTACAGTAACTTCCAGCTGCTTCAGTGAACCTTACAGTGTAATAACTGGAAGAAGGAAGCAAGGGAAGAATGAATCACTAGACAATGCAGGAGGTGTATCCTGGTTTACTGATTTGTTGAAGACAGAAAAAGGTGCTGGGGCTGGGGTGTAGGGGTACAGTCTAGACTAGAGAACACGGAAATATCTGCTATCAAGGTGTGTGTGTGTGTGTGTGTGTGTGTGTGTGTGTGTGTGTGTGTGTGTATGTGTAGGAGAATTTGCACACGTGCTATAAAGATCGTAGCAGCTAGAGCTGCCTCATGGTTTGAAGTCCATGTGAAACTCTTGATGCCCCAAAAACTGTTTATTAATGAGGGTTGTAATTTTGATGGAAGACAATACGTACATTTTCTTTAACATCTATGGCTGATTCCAAGCTGTAGTATTGCTCAATGTTGCTTCAACTTAGCTATTTTTATCCAGCAGCTATATCTTCTTGATGAATGTACCTTAAAATAACCGCTCAGAACACAGTGGAAGTCACTGAACTAGGATAGATACTTCTTCAGTCAAACTAGGATAAATACTTCATCAATCAAACTGGATACTTCTATTAATGAGCTCTGTATGCGGGCTCTTACCAGAAGCATTTGGATGCAAAACATGGTATGTATGATGTGACCAATTGAGTGATGATACAACAGTTATACCTATGTCTATAGGCTCCTCTTCCAGGGGTGCAAGATTACATCAACACTGCACTGAAAGAGTTCATAAAATGTAATGTATGTAACATGTAAAACTGACCAGATGTATCCAACCACCCAGTACCCTCAAAATGATAGTACAACCAACTTATGTGCATTACACAAATATAGAGTAAGCATATTCTATCTTAAACATAGAGGAATAATCTTATTGAGCAAATATGTCCCCTAACAGAACAGCAACAAACTAGAAGGGGAATCTACAGCCAACTTGAGCTCAGTTTATCTCTGAGGCGTTTTTATCACTGTTAAGTAGATAACATTAAAAACAGTTTCCCAAGTGTTCTATCTCTCTCTCTCTCTCTCTCTCTCTCTCTCTCTCTCTCTGCGTATCTTTGAGAATATGTCCAACAATAATTTGAAAATTAACAAAATAATAATGTAAGTGACACAAATAACCTCCTGATGAGTGAAAAGATGCTGACATGCAGTGATCCCTATAGAGAAAAGAAGTTCTGAAACAACTAGCTGCTTCATAGCTAATAGAGTTGCTGCAATAAAGTTTGAAGACTTAATGTACATACTTTTGGACAAAAGGAGACCACTCATCGAAAATCATAAGAGTCATTGATAGGCAAACACAAAAAGAAAGAAAACTTGCTATCTTTTGCAGTAATCCTTTTTTGAGCTAGGGTAAAACAAACACGCACACACACACCTATGCCACTGCATGGTGCCAGCTGGACTAGGCTGTGGTGGGGTTAGTGTTGGGTGAGGTGGGTAGAGGGAGAGAGAGAGGCAGGAGGCAGGGAGATGGACTGGGGGTGGGTGGCTAGTGGCTTTGGGGGAGGCAGCTGGTTTGTCTGTTAGGAATGCTGGAGGCAGAGGTGGCTGCTTTCACAGGCAGCCCGCCCCCCCCCCCCCCCCCCCCCAGAGGCTGGGCCACCTATGAAAGCAGCCACGTTGTATATCAACTTTGCTGCAAACACTGGTGCCTTTTATGTCAGTATGATTACCAAACAGCTGGGCACCAGGATGAAGAGCCAAACTGTTGCCAAGAACAAAGTTGACCACCCCATGGCGCAACATGCAGCTGAGCACAACATGCTAAAAGTCATTGGCTACTTCACAACCTGGGCCACCTGGATCCTTCCCTCCACTACCAGCTTCTCTGGACTACACAGCTGGTAGTTATCCTTACAACGCATCCTTCGCTCCCATAATCATCCTGGCCTCAGTCTTCAGTAACCCACTGTCCCCGCACCCTCCACCCGACAATTTCCCCTTAAACTGGCTGCCTCCCTCCAAGCTGATAGTTAATTACTCCCAGTCCCTCTCCCTGCCTCTGTCTCCCTCAACCCATCTCACCTGACACTACCCTCGCCATAACCTAGTCCATCTGCCGAAATGCACCAATGGCACTGTCTGTCCAACCGGCACCATATAGGGGCATAGATATATGTGTGTGTGTGTGTATTACTCTATCTTACGAAAGGGCTATTCCAAAAGCCAGCAAGTTTTATTTCTTTTTGGGAGTGCCTATCAGTACCTCAATGCTTCTGCTTTTTGCTGAGTGATCATCTTTAATCCTAATATTAAATCTTAACTTTCAAACGTTAGGGCCTTTTTAAGGCTCTTCAAACACACACACACACACATGTGCTTTTGACACACACTGGACTTACATGTCTATGCCTTGTTGAAAGTTTCTGCATGAAAGGTATAAGCTAAGTAAAGACATTCTTCTTCCTCTTCATTTCAGAATTTTAGGCTCTTGCTTCTTAAAATGTTACAAAACGGTTTGCTGCCTCTTTTGTCTTCCTAAGCATCTTCTTTCAAATTTTTAGCAACAGAAGGCTATTTTTATTATTTCTTCAGGTGGGCATAAGGGTTTTTTTTTTCCTTTATTCTTGTTGTTGGTAGTCGTGGTTTCTATTTTCACTTCAATTCACATATCTTTATTATTTTACCTACCATCATTGTTATATCTTATAGCCATGCTAAAAATCTTACCTCTCTATTCAGAAGCATTGTATTTATGTTGTTTCTTGTCTTATTATACTCCAGTTTCAGCACTGTACCCATTGTCTTCTAAAATCTCATTCTTGTTTTTCGTAATGTCTGGATTTGATTTAGTTAAGTTATTTGCACGTGCTATAACCAATTTACAAAATTTCATTATACCGTGGAATCTGTCAGTAAGTTCACAAATGTTACGTATTTTCTCAGTGAAAATATTGTTAAATCCTGACCATTTATCTAATAGTATTTTAACTTTAAATGTGAAACTAAATTTAACAAGTGTCCCAAGTACATACAACTATTATCTACTCAAAAATAATTTACAGAGTAAGATTTGTGAAGCAGAAATGCTTTCAATGTGTCAAAAAATGTTTTCATTGTATGTCTGCACCTTTAATTCATAATGGGGCTGGTAAAGTGTTTTTAGGAGTGCTCCTTTCTCTGCAAGAGTAAGCATAAATCGTTGATAGTTGGTGTGAATTTGTAGTGTTCCATTTGTAATGCTGCTATTGTTTTCAGATTTAGACTGATTCTTCACAATAAACCCTATAAGAGCGTAAATATGTTCTGAGGCTCTTGTTAGTGTGCCTAATTTTTAAACACTTGCATAAGACATTAATGAATGGAAGAAATAAGCCAACTTTCCAATGAATTCATCAACAAAATCAGCAATCGCAAACAGAATAAGTGTTCCTGAACTCAAAAATTTGAACAGATCTATAATACACGTCATTTCAGATTCAAATTCTGATCAATATGCACACTCACGACTTTTAAGCATTTTTTATCTAACTTTTTACACAGAGACTTCAAGAACCCTGCGTAAAAAATCCCATGCTAAGAGCATTGCGCAACAAGAACGACACATTGTTGGAGGAGAGTTCATGTCCCTTGTTTCCTGCAGATAAAATTCTGATGTGGCACTGATAACAGGTACTGGACAATGTGGCAGTGAAATGCGTAGCAACTGGAAATGTGCTCAAAAGTTGAAGTGCTCAGGACAATATGATTCTTATGGATAAAATGTCTATACTGCTCACAGGTTCACCTGTGAAATTCTGGTGGTATATAAAGCAAATGCAATGTTGCATTCAGTTTCTCAATGAGAAACTGTCTCAGGAGATATTTGCAGCACACCAGGCTCCCGCTGTACAGACAGCACATTATCAGGCCCCAGAGAATCATAAAGGAAAAGATACAAACATTTAAAGCCACGCAGTGGGGCAACGCACTTGCAGGGCTAGATTCTAGGCAATCTGGTATGTGGAAACTAGCCTGTCACATCACCAAGGAGATATATTAGTTACCAACTTTACATGGACCACCATTCTCTGCGGAGGAGAATGCTGAACTGATGGCCAGAACACTAGCAACATCTTTCACACCGAATCTGGTTCCCTCCGACCCAGCTTTCACACTTGAAATGGACCAGGAGATCACACGACTTGTTGCATACCCCACGTGCGACAAACTAAGACCTACTAGCACACATGGAATCTCACAGGTCATCAAGCATACCACAGCTAGAAAAGCTCCTGGTCCCAATGGTTCAAAATCATGTTCTGTAGGATTTCACAGATAAAGCTATCAAGTGCCTAACACACACTGCGAATGCCATCCTCCGACACCAACACTGTGAATGCCATCCTCTGACACCAACACTTCCCTAACTATGGGAAGGCAGCTAAGATCCTGATGCTCAGGAAGCCAGGAAAAGACTACTCCCTCTCACAAAACTACCAACCCATCAGCCTGCTGTGCTCGCTCAGCAAGGTTGTTGTGAAGGTAGTTCTTAAACATTGCACTACGCCAGAGTAGTTCGGATTCAGAAATCACCACTCAACAACACAACTCCTCTACATAGCGGAACATATCACAGACAGCTACAACAGGGCCTATGTTCCTGGACATCGGAAAGGCCTTCCATCATCTATGGCACAATGGTCTCATTTGTCAACTCATTGATGCTGGCTTCCCTGATGGACTCATACTTCTCACACACTCATATCTCACCAACAGACGCTTCTACAATGATGTTCTGGGCAAACAGTCAACACAAATGGGTGTACCCTAAGGCAGCATCCTTGGAGCTCTCCTGTTTAACCTGTTCATCAGTGACTTCACGGCTACAAAAAACACAATGATAGCCAGCCATGCGGATGACATGGCCATCCTAGTGCAAGACTGGAAACCGTCAAACATTAATTCAAGGTTACAGACAGCACTCAAAACTGCCGAACCTTGGTTGAAATGATGGTGTGTTAAAGTAAATGTTGACAAGTGTGAGGCTATTCTGTTTGCAAACCAAACACCTGCACAAACACCAAAACTGCACACAAATAACACTACACATACGCCCAATGCATTTCAGTAAGAAAGTAAGATATCTCAGTATCTGGCTGGATCAGAAACTTACAAGGGGGGCCACACTAAATATGTAACCAACTAAGCAAACGCAATACTCAAACAGCTTTACCCGATGCTCAACAGGCAAAGCACACTGAATAGGTGGGACTCGAGGTCCATGTACATAAGACTAATTAGACCACTGATGATGTATGCAGCTCCAGTTCAGAGGTTAAGCAGCTCCAACATGTCTACAGTCTGCAGATAATTCAGAACAAATTGCTACGCATGATAAGTAACACTCCACGATACACACACACTGTGCACCTTCACAGAGAATATCACCTTGAGACTCTCATGGAGGTATTTAAAAAACTTGCAATATGACTGTACTAGAAAACAAGACAGTCAAACAGTCCTTTCATCTATTACCTGGGTAACTACAATTACAACCATAATTGGAAATACAACTGCCCAAAACCACTACCACAAAGGGACAATTAACCATCTATGGATAAAACCAACACACAAAAATGACAAATACTTGTGGAACTCTGCAACACAGTGAAATTAACTGGCACTGCCAGGTGTAAACTAGCCGACCAACTGGCAATGCAGGGAAGCCATATAGCACACTAAACGCAAACAAACCCAAGCAAAATGCTTACACAGTGATCAATTTATGACCAATTGACCACTTATATGATGCTCTTGGCATGATACAGGTACAGACACTGCAGGTGGCCCAGGTGACTGCAGGTGCCCTTCCCACCAGTGCCCCTCCTCGAATGGATCTGACACAGATGGCAAGAAAACCACTACTGCTCTCACCACCCGACCAGACTATCGCAGAGGTTTTTCTCCCTTGGTACTTGTGTTGGCACTATTTTCCCTCTGCCCTTGAAACTGCTACCCTTTGTTAGATTTTCATCCACTATCTGTCTCCTCAATGCGACCATGTTAGTGGGTAATCCAAACCAGATCCACAGATAACATCACGGCCCCACATTCCATGAAGTCTTCAATTAGTAACTACCAAATACGGAGGTGACAGTACATCTATTGAGATGGTCACAATGTTGATGTCATCATGGAGGGGCTCCACCCTTTAAAAAAAAATTGTGTCCAGCCACAATGGGACAGTGCCAACAGTTTGACCAACGCTGCAAAGTTGTGGGTAATGCTGATTGGAAAGGAAGCAAGATTTCGCACCATGCATTTTCCACCTTTTTGGCACCTGAAAGAACATCTGGGGGAAATTAGATTTTTCAATGAAGAGGACTTTCAAATAGTGGTTCTCAGATGATTCCATGATGAAGGAGCAGAATGGTAGAATGTTCTGACCATTGTTTACAGAGACTTGGTGATTATGTTGGAAACTAGTGTCGCATATGTGTGTCACTTTGAAGTTCTACTGTCTGCAAACAGTTAAGTATAAAGAAGAAATAAGAAAAGAATGTGTTGATCATTAGAATTCCTCAGAGTAATTTTAGCGTTTGTACTATTATTGTCATATAATTTGTTACAGTGTATTTCCCATTTCTCCTAGCCTCTAGCAGCATTACTTTTCAACCTCAGATCTTCTGCAACTTCCCTTTCCTTTGAAGTTTTTCCATTTCTGCTTTTCCCTCTTATGGCAAATACCAAATTTTGGGTTGTGTAATCTCAAGATTCAGTTTTTATTGGTAGCTGAATCCATCACTCCAACTTTCATCTTCAGTTCTATTTCACAAATTTGATATCCTTCTAAGTATGTTCTGCTACTAATTCTTATTTAATTTTTGAACCTTCTAAAGTAATACACTGCTGCATACATAAAAATGCTATATTCTGTTTTATTTGCAAAAAATAGAACTGTAAGTGAAATCCAGGCATCACTTCCATGTTTTCACACTCCATTAAAGCCACAATGCAAAATACAAAATACAGCTTCTCATTTCAAATATTAGGTACAAAAGATATATTGGCAGCAATCACACAGAAGCAGTAGAGACATTCAAACTAGGGATAACAACCCTCGGCTTCAGTTTGTATAATAACCATCGAGAAATTTCTCCAAATGGAGAGCGATAAGTACGAACAAACTTCTCGTCTAAATGTTGTGGTGCAGGAGGGTGCCTACTTAACAAGTGAACTGCAGATAAAAGTCTCCACTGTGGCCATGGAGAAGCACCATACAGATTGGCACCCAGATTAGTAACACCAAATGCGAAATGTTCACGGTGAGCTAGCTCAGGATGCTTCTGTAATATCTGTTCTGTTGGTACTTTCCCAGCATTATAGTACCATTCCCTTGGGTGATAGCTCCTGTAGCTATTAAGCCACATTGACAGAAACCTTGCATTCTTGCTGGCAATGAGAATCTGAAAAAAGACAAGAAATTTATTTATTTATCCATGAAATCATGTTCATGAAATGGGATACCAGTTACAGCAATTGTTGAAGGAGCATATTCCTTTTTGTTGTACTGATTTCCAAATACATATGTGTTTGTTACAGTAATTTTTAGACAAGAATCTCCATTTTTAAATATATGTGTCTGATGTAGAGACAAAAGTGTATTAGTTACCGAATTGGCTGGCCAATATTAATACATTTTGGACAAAATTAAAGATATGCATGACATACATTGATCTCCACAAATTCAACACCAGAATAAAAACAATGCTGAAGCATCACACTGGTAACATTCCTCCTGAAGGAGTTCTTATTATTTTTGACTGAGCAAGGTAATTTAATATCAAGTACGCTGGTTACAGGCTCAGACTGTCATTGCATTTACGCAGTCTCTCATTTGTCAGATGAATGTTACCATCATCACATGTGTGGTGATCACGTACATCATTATTTCTTTTACAGAGATGGAGAGTCTTATTTATGAATGAAACAGTCTCTAGGATGTACATGCACAGCTCAGGTGATTCCCATTTCTATGGAGATTGGTTTGGTAGGTGTATATGGTGGTAATCATATCATAATCTTAACAATGAGTTTTTGCATAAAAAATATTTTCATCTGTATCAATCACCTGAAAGGAATGCCTAATGAGATGACCAAGTTAACTGGAGCAGTGTACACAGATAGTCAAGTCATACCTTTGACTGAGAACTCTAAAGGCATAGCTGAGGCTACTCACTTTATAAAGCAGTTTATCTACATGGATACACCACTGTAGCATGTTGTCTATCCTAAGTCCCAGGAATTTAGTCACACTGACCTGTTCAATAACTTTCTTGTCTATGACTAATGATTCTATATGGGTGGTATGGTTTTTTGATGGGCAGAACAACATATGAGCTGTTTTTCTTTTTCATATTAAGTAAAAAGTAATCACACAGGCAGTACAGAAGCCCTGCACTGTTGTCAACTAAGTCAGTCGTCATCTGCTATGGAGGAATGTAACAAGGAGGAGGTTCGTATCATCTGCAAATAACATGGGTAATGTCGAGGATAGGTGTTTTGGGAGATCATTAATAGTGAGGAAAGAGGAAGGTGCCTAATGCTGAGCCCTGTGCATCTCCAGATGTGTCTGATATTATATGTGAACTGGCTGTTATTCTATCATGTGCCATTATTCCTACTAGCTGCCCTCTGTTTTATAGCTAAGACTGAAACCATTTATTACAGACTCCTGCTAGAACATTAGCATAGGTGCAGTGTGTAATTGATTACATCAAAGTCATTTGTACTATCAACAAAAAGCCAGACACATAGGGCTTTCATTAAACCCAAGTATTATCTAGTCAATAAATGAAAAGCAAGCCTCATTGATGGATTTATTTTTATGAAAGCCGAACTGCTGTGTTGTTTGTAATGAGTCAACTTTCAAGAAAGGATATTCCTCAAGTATAATTTTTTTCTATTATTTTGCATACAGTTGGGTGGACTTGTTGAACCTTATGATTTTTCCTTTTTTGTGTGTGGAACTATTTTCCAGGTTTTGAGTGGTTGGGGGGGAAATACCAGTATTCCTGGAGCAGCCACTTACATAGCACAGTAGTCAAATATTACATCAGTAACATGTTTTTAGCTACGTGAATCATAAAGACCAGATGAGAGGGAATTTTTCATATCCCAATAATTGGGAGAACTTCCCTCAAAGTCGAAGGCATCTGAAAGGTGATTTGTCAGATGTTATATACTTTGAAGGGAAAGATTTTTTTGGTGGAGAGCGACCAACTGAACAAATGCTAGATATTCCAGAAAAAACGTTTATTAAATGTATCACAAATATGTTTTACTGGTTGGCCAATATATGGAAGAGGTTCTGGTGTTTTCTGTTTGACATCAGTTTATAAAGCAGAAGTATATAAAAATGTGTACAAACATTTTTAACATACCCTACTTCTATACACTTTAGGAATATCATTTTAAAAAGTCTTCATAATGCAATAAAACTAGACAGTGTTTGTTCCTTTTTAATTATGAGTGTTTTCCATGGAATTATACCTGATGGTGATAAAGTTAATCTCAGACTTATCTGGAGGTCTAAAAAGACTTAACAGCAGTCAGTTTCTTAGATACATCGTCCTATAGAAAATTTTCATATCTGCTTCGGTAAAACAATTATATATTCCTTCCACACTATCAGTAATTGTCATCAAAATAAGACCACTGAATAACAAAGATAAAACCTAAGAATAGTTACTTAATTTCAGAACTAATTTATTATATTATGATATCAGCAGAAATTACTTTTGTTTTGTGGGAGATGGTTATTCAGGGGCTCTTTGCATTCTAGATTCTCACATGTCATGAAAAGGAATTTGGCATCACATTATTACCGACTGGCTTGTATCTATTTACTTTCATGGTCACTTTTACAGCTTTTCAGTTCACAGTTTTTTTAGTGCTATCATGTATTGTTCAAATGCAAATCTTCGGATTTTCACATTGGTGTATTAATTCCTGAGTCACTGAGTAATATGGGGTATTCCACTTATGGAAATAATATTCTGGTTGCCAATTATGGTTGCTAACTGTCACACAAACGTACAAAACTACACAATCACATATTGCTGGTATATGTCATGACTCTTTTTGAAGGTGACCCTGCCCTTCATTTATAGTTTTTACAGACAGTACCCTGCCTGCCTGCTCCACAAACAGATGTCCTGCATCATTTCTGCCCATGACACCAATAAACCTACCACAACTGCTTCCTAATCAAGACTCCTCTCATCACCTAGGCACTGAAAAACTCAAATGTATCCTTCTCTAGGGCTTCGACTACCTATTTAGGTAGCCTAGAGCGACAAGTATAGTACTCAAAGCTCTACCTTTATTCCTAAGAGTGTTATTCTGTTGCATACCAAACCTCCACAATATTTCTGTCCATCCTTAGTTCAAAAATCATTCTCCAAGAGTAAAACTTATGCCATATACCTATAAACCATGTCCAACAGCAACCACTCAGAGGCAGGGCTATGTGAGCAGGGCGCTACATGTTATATCGGCACCTGGGGCTATGTGAGCAGACATTTTATGCAGGTATGTCAGATTATCAGCTGTCTACCGATGTATGAGCTTGACCACCCAGTTACCGAAGCCAGTATCTTGCATACAACACTTATGAACTCAGAACAGCTGCATATAATTGAGCTGTCTTTTTCAGCATATCATTTTTCTTGCATAGTCCACTTCATCTCAACTTTCTCTAACCCACATCCCTGAACAAACCCTTCCCACTGTCTTGCCTCACCCTTCCCTCTCACAATTTTCTATTCCATTCCATTCCAGGTCTGACACTGTACTCCCCTGTGCCCTATCGTCTCTCTCTCTCTCTTTCTCTCTCACTCCCCCTCTCCCCCCCCCCCCCTCCACTAACTTCTGTCTCCCAATCTTTTCACCTACCCCTGCATCTGCCTCTCCAGACAGCTGCTCATAAACAGTGCTTCCCTGACCACACCAATGTGTGTTTAGCGTCTGTGTGATAAAATGTTGGTACTTCTTTTTTTCTCTTAAAATAGCCACCCTTAGGTATGTATCTTCTTGTTCTTTCACTGATTTTTCTCAAGCAATTCCTTCTCAGCTCTCCCCTCCCCCTCTTGTTTGTGCCTCCACCTCCCCCTTATATTGTGTATGAACTCTCCAAACTCGTTGTACTTTTCAACATAATTGTTTCCCATTACTGTTTGTTTGTACTACATTCCTTTTACTATGGCATCCATTTATCATATTTAATCTTTATATAAAAAACAGATTTACTTTAGTATGCACGGAATAGGTTTTTAACTTTAAAAAGTCCTAAATAGTGCTCTCATCATTTTTTTTGCTTTCATTTCCTGTATTTAATTTTCATCTTAGAATGATGATATTTAAATGATAATCTACTCCAACAACATGTTTCAATATAAATTTTTTGTACCTGATTTCCAATGTATTCACCATAAGGCCATGCAACAACCATTTCGGAATTCCTGTATCTATCTAGAGAACGTAGAACAAGCATGTCTGTGTCCAGATAAATTCCTCCATGCTGCATCAGTATCTGAATCCTTGCAACATCTGCAGAATGGTACACTGAACTCAATCGCTGACCAAACACATGTGTTGGTTGCTCAAGAAGAGACACATGGATACTGGTGTCATTAAATGGTGCTGACTTAATAGCCAGCCAGTAATTCCCTTCAAAATCTGGGCTGTCAGAATGTATTATGAGCTGCTCTGGTTTCTGCACCTAAAATTGGAAGCCATAGTATGAATTAACGCTAAATTTTATTTTGTTATTTGTGTGTTGAGAAAAAATGTTATTACTATTATCATTATTTATTATTATTAATGTGGATGTATAATGAGTAGTGATATCTCACAGGGAAATTAAAATAAGAATTGCAATGACCAAAGAAATTCTTATAGAAAAAAAATTACTCATGTATCCTCAGATATGGTGAAAAAAATGTGATCAGTGAAGTGTTTCATTTGGATAATCTTAAACATTGGGAAGATGTGAAATGCAGTGTCCAGGATCTTTCAAACCATGAATGTAGAGGAAGAAAGAGAAAGTTTGAAATGAAAGGGCAGACTAAGAAATGAAGAGATATTAAAAACAGTGAATGAGAAACAGCATTTATTAAGAACATGTAACAACAGTATGGGAAGAAACTGGCTAGGGAATTTTACTGTGTCTGTTTCTTAATTTATTTTGTAATTTATTTTTGTGAAAGATGTAATTACATGCATAGCAATTGGTAGTACAATACAACAGTATACAATCTAATTTTACTTTATAATAGGAACTTCAGAATGTAGTCCAAATTATTTGATATAATAATACTTTAGATTTTAGTTTCTGCAGTAGGCTATAGAAGCACTGCTCAATGAGCCATGATTTTAGATGTTTTTTGAATGTCTCTCCAGTTATTACCTTCAGTTCATTTGGCAGTGCATTGAAGTATTTTGCTCCATTAATATATGGACTGTTTGCTGTTTTTTTTTTTTTTCACTCTTCTGTGTATCATGTGGTAATTTTGTACTTGTCTAGTATTATGATCATGAATTTCTGCATTATGACATGTATATTTCTTATCTTCTACACTTAATACCGTTGTTTCAAACATATACATACAATAGATAGTCAGAATTTTAAATTCTATAAACAATCCCTTACATGATGTTCTAGCATCTTTTTTGCCTAATATTCTCAAGGCTCTTTTCTGGAGTTTAAATACTCCGTCCACACGAGTTTTGGAAGCCCTGCCCCACAATGAAAGACCATATGCTAGAAATGGATGTATTAAACCAAAATACATCATCATCATTGTTTGGGTATTGACATATGGAGCTATTCTTCTTAAAACATATAGGCTATATGATAGCCTTGCACATACATTGTCAATTTGTTGTGTCCATAGTAGTTTGCTATCTATGCATATACCTAGGAATTTACACTCACTGCATATTTTCCCTAAAATATTACTATCTTGTGAATCAGTACAAGTTTGCAAACCACCAACATTGAAGGGGATTATATTTGTTTTTTGTAAGTTTACTTTTAGATTGTCATTTTCAAACTTTTCCTTTGCAATATCTATATTTTTTTTACCTCTATGCAGAAATTAAGAATATCGTTTCCCCAACAAAGGCCTGAAGTGTCATCTGCATACACTGTAATAAGGTATAATTTTTTACTATCTTTGGGAAGTCACTAACGTAACATATAAAAAGGAAGGGACCGATTATCAATCCCTGAGGCACACCAAATTTAATATTCCTGACCCTTGGTGTATAACTTTTTAATGTCTTTCCATTATTGTGTGTGACTGAGGTACACTGTCTTCTGTTTTTTAAATATGATGTGATGAGCTGCAATAGTTTTCTACTTATGCCATCTCTGACCAGTTTTGACAGAAGTACCTTATGATCAACCCTATCAAAAGCTTTTGTTAGGTCTAGGAAAACTCCAGCTACTTGCATGCCTTCATCAATTCTGTCAAGAGCTTTCAGCATAAATTGAAGTGTTGCAGTCACGGTGCTACAACTACTACTGAAGCCACGCTGAAAATCTCCCAGGATGTTGTGCTTATTATAATGCTCTAGCATATATTTCAGAATTATTTTTTCAATTAACTTGCTAAAAACGGAAGTTAAAGTGAGTGTTCTGTAATTTTCTACTAGTTGTTTATCACCTTTTTTGTAGAGAGGTTTAACAATGTGGATTTCTGAGATATCCTTTGTACCTTCCAATCCTGAGTGTACACTGAAAAATCTGTGGATTTGTACCGGAGGTGGAGAGTTGCAAACAGCTGATGAAGTCATCCCATTCTGGCTTTTTGTATGGAATTGCTACACTTTACTACCTGACCCATACATACCAAGGCAGTGTGTCCAAAACATTTGCATTTGTAGCAGTCACAGTGAATTAGAAATAGTTGTTTATGCCTTCATCTGTAAAAAATCAGCCTTGATGTATTCTTTGGGAGACTGACACACTGAATGAGAGTTTGAAAGGGGCTGCCTCCTTTAGTTTTCCATTGATGCACTTCATTATTTTCCTTAAATTTGGCATTCCTTCACCCTGTCATTATTCTTTTTACTGCAACCTACATCCTTCTCAATCTGCTTATTATATTCATCTGTTATCTCCCTCTGGCAAAAATCAAACACACAAGTGTGTGTGTGTGTGTGTGTTATTATTGTTGTTCTTGTTGACGAAGGCCTTAATGGCTGAAAGCTTTAATTGTGAGTCTTTTTGTTGAGCCTGTCTACAACTCAGCATCTCCGCTATATGGTGAGTAGAAATTTTCCTTCTCATTATATTATTTTATCTCCCTCTACAGTTTTTAACTCCCACACTTCCCTCCAATACTAAACTGGTGATCCCTTGATGTCTCAGCATGTGGCCTGCCAACCAATCGCTTCTTTTAATCAAGTTTTGTCACAAACTTCTCGTCTCTTCATTTCCATTCAGTACCTCCTCACGTTACATGACCGACCCACCTGACCTTCAACATTCTTCTGTAGCACCACATTTCAAAAGGTTTTATTTTCTTTTTGTCTAAACTGCTTATTTTGTTTGTGATTCACTTTCATATGTGGCTACACTCCAGACGAATGTTTTCAGAAATGTTTTTTTTACCATTGCCAGTCTACTTTTTATATCCTCTCTACTTTGACTGCCCAAATAGCAAAACTATTCTACTACTTTAAGTATCTTGTTTCCTTAACTCCCTTAGCATCACGTGATTTAATTTGACTACATTCCATTATTCTTGTTTTGCTTTTGTTGATGTTCATCTTATACACTCCTTTCAAGACACTGTCCATACTGCTCAACTGCTCCTCCAAGTCCTTTGCTGTCTGTGACAGAATTACAATGTCATCTGCAAACCTCTCAATGTTTTTTATTTCTTCTTCCTGAAGTTTAATTCCTATTCTAAACTTTTCTTTTTTTTCCTTTTTAGCTTGCTCAATTACGTAATGAGTAACATAGGGGCTAGACTACAATCCTGTCTCACTTCTTTCTCAACTGCTGCTTTCCTTTCATGCCCCTTGACTCTTATAACTGCCGTCTGGTTTCTGCACAAGATACGAATAGCCTTTTGTTCCTTGTATTTAACCCTTGGTACCTCCAGAATTTCAAAGTGAGTATTCCAGTCAGCACTGTCAAAAGCTTTCTCTGAGTCTACAAATGCTTCACGCAGTGAATGTGGACATTAAACACAAAAATCTTTTTGAAAGTGAGGGTTGCTCAGCAAGCAATAGTGATGTGTGTGTTCGTAGGGAAAGAAAGACCTATAATTGGCTCATGGAAAAAAGCCAGAGTGGAAGACTTAATTATTCCTGAAATGGAAATGAAGTGAAGGTGGGTAGAATACATGGTCAACTGACCGAGTAAGTTCCTTGTTAAATTACCGCAGATTAGGAAAAAGGAGGAAAGGAAGGTAAGTTTAATGTCACCCCGTTGGCGTGGTCATTAGAAAAGGCAAACAGTGGTGAAAAATATTTGCCTTGTACTTTTCAAATAATCATCCTAGCATTTACCTTAAGTGATTCAGGTAAACTACAGAATACCGAAACCTGGAGAGCCAAGTGAGGATTTGTATAACTGTTCTCTTGAAAGCAAATCCTGTGTCTCAACCACTGCACCACCTCACAGAGAACAGACCAAAAAAATGACATTGATAAACATGCAGGAGCACCATGGATCTGTGTAGCCTCTGCCAGGCACTTGAATGTGATTTGCAGAGTACCCATGTAGACGTAGATGTAGAAGATATTAATATGTGGAGTTTGGAAAAGGCCTTCATCCAGCAGTGGATATCAATTTATTGATGATGATTTATAATGTCCCTGACCCTTTCCTACTGTCCCCTCAATTGGGAGGGGAGATGGGTCACTAGCAGCCCATTTATTTGTGATACGGCTTGGCAGCAGTGATCACCAGGGATTCCATTTTCTCTTTGACATGCCGGGACGGGGTGGGGGGTATTCATTGACAGGAGACTACATAATGAAGAATTCTTACGAGGAAGCATGGATGGACAAAAGGTCAAAGAGTGAATATAATACCAACTAACAGAATTTCAATAGTATAGTAGAGCTGGTGAAAGATGATTCCTGACAGCTGGCAGCACTGTTCCCAGCTGGCAACTGCTAAGTGCAAATTGCTGTAGATGAAAACAACAGCCATTTAGAGACATGCTACAGCACTGTGGCTTTACCATAGAGGAGTTTACAAAATAACTTTCATCAGTCGTTGATCATCTTGTGAATGTTGCAGTTCTTCTTATTTCCGTGCTTGCTAATAAAATTGGAGAGGAATTCTACCTTACACAAGACATCTTTGCAGTTTTGTTTTCACCCAGAGATGTTTCAGCACTTTCTGTGCTATCTTCAGTGTGTTTATTTGTTTATTTTCCTTGTCACTTTGAGCTACTGGATATTTATGTTAGTAGCTTTCCATCTACTGCCCAGTCTTAAGCTTGTCATAGTTTTTGACATTGGCATGTTTTTACTTTTTTTGTATTGAGATAAAATGCTTATTTCTTTCGCTTTTGTTGTTACATATTCATTTTACCTGGTTTCTTGGTAATGCTTGGTGTATACAATGAATGTGTAACAACAAAAGCAAAAGAAATACGCACATTATTTCAACACAAAAAAGTAAATACACAACAACATCAAAAACTATGACAAGTTGTTGATTGCATAGAAAACCTAAAGCTACTAGCATAAATATCCAATAACTCCACATGAGAAGCAAAATAAAAACACTGAAGATAGCACAAGTGCTGAAACATGTCTGGGTGAAAAGATGGAATTCCTCTCCAATCTATACTGTGGCAGCGGTAATTAGCACACTGCAATTGTCAGGCTCTTGTTTTGCCAACTCTACTTCAACACTTAAAACTGCTAGACATTATTACTTTTTATTGTGGAGATAGTGTCTGATGTTCTCAAAATGTCAATAAGGTTAATAATTATTGGAATCTTGTATTTGTAATTTTTAATTTCACATCGTGTGGATTGATGGCTTAGACAACAAGGTTTAATATTCAACCCCTGACCCAGGCAATATTTTTTTTTTCTCATCACTTATTGGTACTTTTACACTTCCGACTGTTTTGTGTACATGGAAAATGCAGACTTGAATAGTGATTCAGATTCCATGTTGAATACTGTCTCTATAACAGGGCAATTGAATTAAAAATGATGGAAGGCATGGGCATATCAACTCCAACAAGGGGGTGTGTTAGTGAAGCCAATGAATTTGAATGTGAAATAAAGGTTCTGAAAACGAGATGATCTGTAGCTTAGCCTGAAGTCAGTGTTAACACACTAAACTCAGAAAATTTGTATTAGATAGTAAACAGTCCTACAATATTTTTGTATCTATTAACATCTGTGTATCATACATAAACCACAGAAATGCATCTGGGCACAACTGTGTAACTTTCAGCTTGCTTTGCTTATCAGCTTTGTTTTATTTAATTATTGATAAGGGGACACCACTGTGTATGTGAGTAACTTTATCATCCTTTCTTGCGTAAGGACTGTTTGCTTCACACAGATCTCAGTAGGAAAAAGAAAAGATGGGCAAGTGAACTCTGAATGGCTGAATGTTTATTTGGCAGCAGGATTATTACATAACATGGATTTCAATTAGACATTTGTATAGCACATGAACAGACAGATAAATGTGGTGATGTATTTAATTTCGTGAACATTCATAGGTAATTTATTCTTTTTCACATAAACATGATTTGCTTAATCCTGTTTTTAGAAATACCAGGAACCTTTGTCAGCACCTTTGGATGATAAGCAGCAGCAGAGGACTTCTGTTTAGACAAGTATGTGGCACACAATTAACTGTTTTTCCTTGTGCATGTATTGCTTACTCACTGGTGCTGGGGCTGACACATGTAGTGGTGCTAGTAGTAGTAGTAGTAGTAATCTTACATTTCTGTAATGTTAATCATTTGTTAGCAACAAACTCCGAAATGTCTGAACTATTCTGAGTACACCTAGCCACAGAACAGTCGTCCAGGTCTGTCGATGTGAACATATTATTCTTACAAAATGTTTATGCTATGAATTGATTTGTGTGTTCTGGTACGTGCTGAACGTTGGGTCACGGACGATAGTTGTGTAAAAATAAAACGAATTAAAAAAACAGAATCGCCTATTGACGATTGCTTTTGTCTATATACTTACCTTTAACACAGACAGGATACTCAGATACGATATAAAGTCAAGTGATTTTTTACCAAATATTATGTAGTGTACAATGTTCGGCACACAGTCTTTAGTACATGAATTAGTGTCACGTAGTTCAAACCGGTCATTATTTGTCCAGTAAAACCATGAAACTGCAGACACCAGAAATAGTACAAGACTCACAGCCTGTAAAATAATTTTTGATCGAGGCAGCATTTGGCTTCACCAAATAAGCAAACCAGCGAAATGATCTATTTTTTATAATTACAGTTCTAGTGTTACGTTGATCTCATTGTACTAAAAGTATTTAAATTGGTGAGCAACAATCGCCAGACTTGAACTCAGCTACCTTCAACTACGGTATATAGTATAAACACATTTCCAGTCTAGTTTACTTTTTTTGCGACGTGACATAGCCATCTTTTTTTCAAATATACCCGCTGGAATCGAATATGTTTCTCACACGTAGTTGTTACTTCTTCAGGTCTAATATTATTTAGTTGCAGTTCGTAGAGAAATAAAAGTACATACACATCTCGCAACAACCAATATTAATATATCTCTCAATTAAAGGTACGCACACTCGTTCACAGATAGTGAATGAGCTTTTACAGACACATTAAATAACAGCAATGTATATCTCTATGTGTGTGTGTGTGCTACAATGAGCTCAATATAGTTAAAATTAGCTGACATTTGGCGTTTAAAAACCCTTTTAATACGATCGACTTATCTCAATTGGTTACTCGAAACGAAGGTGTCTAGTACAGCGCCCCTGGCGTTTTATTTCTGTACTAGAGCACTGCATAATGCCCAGCATAAGCGTAGCTGAAGATCGTGAGAAGCACTCAGTGCCCACAACTCGGTTCGCACGCATTTGGTTGTGTGAATAAAACGGAAAATGTAATTTATTTTCGGAAGTAAGGGGAATATTCTCAGGTTCGCATGAATAAAATGTGTTGGAGAATATACGTCACTTGAGAAAGTTCTCAGTTTGCGTAAAAGGGTGGCGGAAGTCGCTCAGCGCGAAGAACTTCCCCCGATTTCGCTTGAATCTTATCTTAATTTAAGAAATTATCGTGTCACAGTGTTAGTTGCCATACTCCTCCGAAACGGCTCTATCGATTCTGATGAAATTTTACATGGTATGTTCGGTAGGTATGAGAATCGGTCGTAATCTATTTTTCATACCCCTAAGTGATAAAGGTGGTCCACCCCAAAAACTATTTTTTTTTTTGGACAGACCTTTTTATTTTTATTTTTTTATAATGTGGTATTAAAAAATACACGCAACCTGTAGCGTTGCTCTTGGGGGGCAAAAAGAAAAAGAATTGTTATTTTATATTTTAAAAAAATGTCGAAAAAGTGAATATTTTGGTGGGCCACTTGGCAACAGAATCAGGGATTGATTACACTATTATAATAACATACGTTGAGCATTAAATACCTGAATAAGAGAAACATTATCATTTCCGTGCATTTTTATATTCGCGATGTAGTCATACCTGGAATAACACTAAGGGACCAGAAGATTTATAGACTTTAAAAGAAATGCAACACTACACAATTAAAAAAAAAGGTTCAGAAATAATAGAAAAACGATCATGTTCCTTCTGACTCATGCTGCGTTCGGCCCATCAGCGTGATCGTAATTTCTGGTGATGAGCTTTTCTTATTAAATTACAGTAGATGACCATTGTGGCTAAATACTTTATGCATAACAGTCAAAATGTCCTCTTGAAGCTGTCTGTTCGTAATCAGTTACAAGAAACTACATGTTTTCTGATTGGAAAAATAACAATTAGCATATTCACTCAATATTTTCACATGAAATATAAAATAACGTTGCAGAACGTAGCAAGTCCGCGTCCGTCTTTCATGGAATACAAACAGTAAATGGTGAGGCGCCAATTGCCTCATTTGTCTTGAAATAACAGAATTCTTTTTTATATCATTAATCGATACATATACATAGAGATTTACAAGCACCACGCAAGAACGGCAAAGATAAAGAATAATACATTCTGTCACTGCTATGCGATGGTTAATTTCTTTTACTTTACAATTGTTCGATAACTTTAGGCCATCTGGCGTGTACTAATGAACGTATATTAATGTTTGTTAGGCGAAAATTACTAATATTACACTGCCTCCCATGAGGAGGGAAGGAATACCGAAGGTACTTTCATCCTCATGCCCATTGGAATATTTGTAATTTTCCAGTGTAACATACAGGTTATTAAAAGTTTTCATTTCACACTCATTCCATAATAAAAGAATTAACGTTACAATTTGTAATTACTGACGATAGATCATTGTGAATTTGTTCTGTTTTTCTATCAGTCTTTGTATGGATTAAGTCTTTCTTGATGATTCTTAAAATTAAGGTTGTAAGTACACATATTTACAAAATTTATAAGGAAAAAGAGTCACACTTCATTTTTCATCATTGCAAAAGTAATTTGACTACCACAACCGGTACACAACTTTCTGTTTTGACTGTATTAATTATATTGTCATCATCTTGTCAGTTGATTGCTGTGTCTGTTATCGCACCTAATTATACATTTATTTTCGTCGCACATACACTATTTATGATAGACTTGGATTGTAGAGCAGCTACTGGTGATGGCTTTGACAAGGAAGTCCGTATCTTTCACTTTCAGGGCTCGAGAGTGGCTCTCCGAATTATTTCACAATGAAACAGATAAAATATCTTATATTAGAATAGCTTATAAAACTAATTTTATGTACATGTGGGATGGGATATATTAAGGATCGGATACTTTGACGTATTTTCGTGTGCTTATTTTCATTCGCATTGTGACCTCTCGTTAAAGTTTACATGTCAACAGTGTTCAGAGGTGACCCCGTGACTTATCTCTGTGTATAATCAGTTATTATACTAATTACGCTAACTTCTCTATCTTAGAGTCTCTCAGAAGGTTTATAATACGTACAAAAAAAGTTTTCAGTACTGGATGTCAATGTTTTTTTGCTACAGAATAGAGCGCACAGCAACTGCTGTTGGCAGTTGAACGTTTACATTATTACGTCACATGGGGGCTGTCCGCCACCACAGCGTTGCCAACCATACGATAAATTATCGCGATATACGATAATTACAACGTGAACACGATATACGATAGTACATTGCTGATGATTGCGGAATCTACGATAATTTTTGTGACGATTTAAAATGAAATTAAATTGATACTTGTGACAACAGTGATGTAGATTCTCCACGGACCCCACAGAAAAATTGAGGCTGCTTGGTGAGTTGAAATTAAAACGTTTGAAACAAAAGTTCAGAAAGGAATGCTTGACTGATTTATCTTTAAAGGATGGGCTACAACATGTTAGTGATGATGCATATAAAACTCCGTGTAAAGTTTGAAGATGTGAATTCAGTGCTGAGTAGACTGTAGAGAAAAATCACGCTAAGGGGAAAAAACACTTAAGTGCCGTAAAATGTGTCGGGCCTCTACAAAAGAAACTTGACTTTTCATCACAATCAAAATCGTCTGATGCATTTGATAAGCAGGGCAAGAGGGCTGAAATATTGCTATGAGGATTTTTGGCAGAGCATAACATCTCTATTAATACAGCCAATCACATAAAAGATGTAATTAAAAGTGCCTTTCTAAAGTAGTTGAGAACTTGCAGTAGGGTAGAACAAAACCCACAGGCGTGATAAAGAATGTCATAGGTAAATGTCATTTGGGTGAACTGAATGAAGTTTTACGGAAACAAAAGTTCAGTTTCATAATTGATGAATCTATCAACATTTCCGCTACGAAAAATTTGTGTATTTGTGTGCGGTATTTTGATGAAGATAGCTCCAAAATACATACTAAATTTTGCAGTTATTACAGCTGTTTGACGAGAAAAATGCAGAGGCCGCTCATGAAGGTGCCACTGCTAATCGTTTTTACGATCTCGTACGTAAAGCCTTGTCAGTACATAATATTCCTCCTGAAAATTTAGTAGGATTTACTTCGGTAGGGTGCAACACAATGATGGGGAAAGATATTTCTGTTGTTAGTCGAATAATAAGAGATTTCCCTGGTATTTCTATACAGAAATGTATATGTCATTAATTCCACCTATGTGCAAGTGAGGCTCGTAAACAATCACCAAGACTGTGTGAAGACACAGCAAGGGATACATATTCATTCTTTAAGCATAGTTCAAAAAGAATAGTCCAGTTTGTGGAATTCCAACAGTTTTTTAACGTCGAACCTCACAAGATACTGCATCCGTCTCAAACAAGATGGTTATCTTTGTTAACTGTTGTTTCACGTATTCTAGAACAATGGAATGCATTGCAATTATTTTTCACTTGCAAATGGGAAGAAGAAAGACTGTATGCAGCTGAACAGTTAGTAAAGGCATTCAGGGATAACTTTGTACGTGTATTTTTTATATTTATCGAGTGGATTCTACCGAAAATTGTGTCTCTGAATCAATATTTTCAAAGCAAGAAATTAGTAATTTGCTCTTTGCATGATAGAATGTGCAAAACGTACAAAGAAATCCTTCTCTGCTATATGTCTCCTGATTATATCAATAAAATTGATTTGACAGACATAGATCCAGCAAACCCAGCCCAACTTGTGCCTTATACGAAAATGTATTTAGGTGTAGGTGTGATGGATTTCTTGAGCCAATCTGAAAACATCTCACAAAAATCTAAAGTGACTGATTTCTACTACAGAGTGCAACAGTTTCTTATAGTATCTTGTTGTGAGATAAAAAAGCGGTATGATTTCAACAATTCTGTTCTAAAAATGTTGAGTTGGTTAACACCAGAAATAGCATTGTCAAAAAATGCTGCAAGGCCGTCAACGCTTGTTCCACTTATAAAGTCGGTTCAGAGGATTTCTCCAAAAGACAAAAGGCTTATGCAAATGATTGATGATCAGTGGAGAGTATTGCCACATGCATAATATCCCGAAAATCTACGGTCTAAAGAGGTGGACGAATTTTGGGTGTTCATAAAGAACCTAGGGACCCTCATCGTAACCAAGAGTTCCTCCAAATAGGAATCTTTGTGCTAGATATATTAGTTTTACCACATTCTAGTGCTGATTGTGAGTGGGTCTTTTCAAAAATGAATCTAGTGAAGACACAATTGAGAAATAGGTTACATTCGGGTACAGTCAGTGCAGTAATGCTCACTTCCCAGCATGCGAAGAACTGTGTACAGTTCGAACCAACCAGTGATTGCATCAATGAACACGTCGAACATTTATGCTAAGAAGAAGGAATCTCATCGGGATAGTGACGCCGATTTCGCTGATGTGGAGTTCGACAACGATGCTTATTAGGGTGAGTTTAATTATATTATTATTTTTAATTATATTACGTACAAAGTGCTACTTTTCGATCGGGGTTAGCGAATTTTCCTTGCATAAAATCTCTGATGCTTTGGACACTTCCGAGTTTATCTGGTTCTGAACGTATTTTTAGTACTTAGCATCGCGATTAGAGATGTTCTGGTTCGTAATTAGGAGGTTTTATGGATAAAAATTTTAAAAGATGAGAAGACTTTGCCATTCACGATTGAAAACAAACACATTATCAGCATTATTTTTTTGTTTTTTTAAGATTATCAATATACGATAATTTTAGATAATAAACGATAATTTTAAATACAAAATGCCATAATTTTATCTTTTGGGGTTGGCAACGCTGCTCCAGTGTTGCAAGCAGTCTTGAAATTCAGTCTGCGCGCGCACATGACCGGAGCTTACTTGCAGAGCATTGATTTCGCGTTCGTGGGGCCGTGCGTCGCTTTAGTTCGTCGGATCGTGGCTTTGTGCTTTTTAGATTGCTGGAGGGAGCTTCTGCCACCGAAACTGCCTCACATCACTTCCTGTCCACTATCCAGTTACGGATTCACAGGTAAGTGGTAGCTACCACTGCAACTGCATGTGTGGAATGACACCGATTATGACACACTGCACACATCAATGAATTTTTCACACATATGGTGCAGTAGAATACTGCCACTGAAAATCGTCTAACTTTACAACTTCACTTGCACTGTGGTGAGCATCTGCATGAACGTTGTATTCGATGAAATTCTCACTTCATAATATCGCACTGTGTTTACAAGTTGATTTACATACTAATATTTACAAGAGTTCATTTAAATCGAGAAACAATGTAATTGACCACTTTGAATCAGAACAATTGTTTCTTTATTAGTCTTTTCTTTTACCATTTATGCCTACGGTCACAGGTAAGCTATTAATAGTCCTTTTTCTTTGACCAAATTCATTCCAATCTCCTTTACAAATTAATTTCATTCACAGTAATCTTTATCACCCTTGCTTATTCATTTTGTAGGCCCAATACATTTTTTAATACTCATCTTATTTAGTGACTTGTGAGTGATGCCTCATTTATGTCAAAGTTTCTCTCGTATGTGCTTGTCTTTAAAGAAAATTCGAGGACAGATTTGAAAATAGCAAATCCGCCTCTGGATTTCGTGTAGAAATACAAACAGTCGAAAAAAAAGTGGTCAAAGCGGGCCTACTCGCGGATCGTCGACCGAATTTAAATTACTCCTCAATGAGGTCGAAAATTTAATCTACATTGCGCAATACAAAAGCAATTTGCACATCGCGAACCTACTCATTTTTATACATAGTGCCTCACTTCCCAAGCACACGTGCAGCTTCACAAGTTGATCCTGGGGAGTGGATAGGATCAAGGGTCTTATAGGATTTGCACTTAGGAAAGGGATTCAATAATCACAGAGAAAACAATAAATATTGCAGTGCACACTTAAAATAAAATCATTTCAAGCATGTATATCTAATATGTATCTTGCTGCAGCTTGCTTACTGCTCTTTGTTCATTTCTTAGACTAAGTCAAGTTTATGCTTTACCCATTTGGGTATTAATTGTAATTTGTATATATAAGCCTCTCACTAGAGAATTGTTGTTTGCTGCTGTGGCGATCTGTGAAGCTTGGGAGAGATTCTTATTCTATTTGCTGCTAGGTTGTGAATCTGCAGTATCGCTAATGCTCTATAGTAGCGTGAAGTTAAATAATAAACCATGTTACTCATATGTTCTTTTACTCAGCTTGTTTATGGTCTGGACTCATCTTACTTTGCGTTATATAATAAACTTCCTTTTTATTCCATTACGCTTTTACTTAAGGTTAACGTCAGGTCTTTTTAGAACAATTGCACTGCGTTATCAATCTGTTCATGCTTAATCCTAGGTATCTGTTTACCTTAAAGAGATGTTATTTTATCGCTGGTACAGCACTGTGCTGGAACTACCAAGTTAAATCTACTGACCGTTTTGCGCTAACAGGTGGTCCCTTATTTACTTCACATTTGAAATTAGGGAATAACTTCATGGAATAGAATGTTTTCACACTACTTTCCTCCTTTGTCTGGACGTTAAGTATTTTCTTTCAAAACAGGTCATTAATTTGTTCAAAAAAATGGTTAAAATGGCTCTGAGCACTATGGGACTTAACATCTGTGGTCATCAGTCCCCTAGAACTTGGAACTACTTAAACCTAACCAACCTAAGGACATCACACACATCCGTGCCCGAAGCAGGATTCGAACCTGCGACCATAGCGGTCACGCGGTTCCAGACTGAAGTGCCTAGAACCGCATGGCCACACCGGCCGGCCATTAATTTGCCCTCGATTAAATTTCACTTACTAATACTAAGAGCACATAATCATCATTTTTATATTTACTATTTAACGAGAGAAGTGCATTATTCACTCCTTCCTCTTTCCTCATTTTAGTACCTTGGGGATAATTAATACCTCTCGAGTTCATCATTTTTCTTACTTATAACTAAAATTGGAAATCGCCTCTAGGACATGTCCTCCTGTTTACATAAAGATTATTCATATAAATACTTGTCTACAACTTATTCATTTCATTTTCCAGACACGTTGTTTTAATAATAAGGCTTCCTTTTAGCACCGGTTAACATCTGTAGTCAGTTCAGTTCAGTTCTTGTCACTCATTGGTTAATCCTGATCTCCAATACCTTACAATTTTCTTACAGCTTAAATTAACTTAATTCCTGGCGTTATAAAAGTTTCTTAAATCATGATGGTGGAACAATCCTTTGATTTTATTCGTGGCAGGGTCAGATAAAAAATAGCTACCAATGTGTGGTTTCCTCATTATCACAAAGGGACCTTCATAAATGTGTTGCCACTTACGATTCTTCTTTAAGAACAGGAATGGTTTAAGGCGAGTCCTGACTAATACCTTTTCTCCTTCTTTGAAATCGATAACTCTGTTTACCTTCTTATCAAATGCCTTTTTTCGGAGGTTAGCATACGTTGTCAATGATATGAGAGCTTGCCTGATTTTTGCGTCTAGGTCCAATTCTTTGTCTTGTAACTGTGGAAGGGGGTCTATCCACTCAGTCCTTTCTTTTGATCTTGACATTAACTCATGTGGCGTGAATCCGGTCGACAGATGAGGAAGGTGGTTTACAATGTGATCGAAAGGTGTTACGAAGTCTACCCACTTAGATTGCTTATTTCGAATGTACGTCCTTATAAATCTGTTAAATTCTTTGAAGATTCTCTCTGTCGGATTCGATTGCGGTCGAAACCGGGATATCAAAATTTGTTTGATTCCATGGCGAGCAAGAAATGCACGCCACGGGCGTGATGTGAAATTTGAAGCATTATCGGACAAGATTGATTCAGGAACCCCGAATCGTGGGAAATAATCATTTTCAATGCGACGAATTATCGGATTTGCACAAGAAGATTTCACTGCGTACAGTCTTATGTGCTTAGAAAAATTGTCCAGGATTGCTACTAAGTATTTAGCGCCCCCCTGACCGGTGGGTAGTGGACCTGCCAAATCAATACTAAGAAGCTGGTTTGGCCTTTGAGCAATTATTGGATTTAGTGGGATTGAAGTGGAAATGTTTAAGGATTTTGCCTTTTGACAGATGACACAGTTGCTCAATAATTTATGGATTCTCTGAGGTAGATTCAGAACATAACAGTAAGTCGAGATTTTCCTTTTACATTTCTCTGGTCCGTAGTGACCCCATGAAATGTGAGTGTACCACAGAAGATGTTCGATTAAATTTCGAGGGATGCAAACACAACACCTCTCAGATGACTCTGACATCTTATGAAATAGCACTTGGTTATGAACTTTATGAAACTTCGACAACTTGTGCGCTTGATTTTCGTGAAGAATTTGTCTAATCTTTTTTCCATTTTGGATCCGTGTTTTGAAGAATCTGAATCTGCCTACATAACTGAAGAAAATACTTTCTGCGAATTGGATCTTTCACTAGCAAAATTTTATAATTAGACATTTGTTCCACCAGTTCACTGGTTTCTGGTAATCCCTCAGGTGAGCGAGAAAGTGCGTCTCCTATAACATTATCTTTACCTTTTACATATACAATGGCAAAGTCATATTCCTGCAGGAATAAGCACCATCGAGTAAGACGAGGATGTTGCAACTTGCATCTAAGGAGAAATGATAAGGCTTGATGGTCTGAATAGACTTTAATTTTTCTTCCATAGATATAATAGTTAAATCGCCTAAAATCCCATACAATGGCGAGTGCCTCCAACTCCGTAACCGAATAAGACTTTTCACACTCAGATAACACTCGACTCGCATAGCTAATCACTTGGATTTGCTCGTGTCCATCTACTAATTGAATCTGGAAAAGACAAGCGCCGATACCTACAAAGGAAGCGTCTGCAGTGATGCAAAATTCATTATCCATCTGAGGATGATGGAGAATGTTACTGTTAAGCAAACTGTCTTTAATTTTCTGAAATTAATCTTGGCATTCCGGCGTCCAATTCCAATGTGAATTCTTTTTTAAAATATTGTGAAGAGTGGGATTGTTCAATACGTGATTGGGAACAAAACGTCTGAAGAATGACGTAAGACCGATAAATCCTTTCCGTTGCCTTTTTGTAACTGGGGTTGGAAAGTTTTTTATAGCAGACAGTTTTTCGGGGTCAGGTTTAATTCCTTCAGGGGTGATGATGTGTCCTAAAAATTTAATTTCACTTTTTTCCATACTTGGATTTCTTAAGGTTTGCTGTAACACCATACTCTCTGAATCGTTGAAATTCCTTTTGCAGAAGGGCCACACGATCTTCCCAATTTATCGATGCTACAAGAACGTCGTCCACATAGACTGTTACCTCATCTAAAAGTTCAGTATCTAGTACGTAGTCAAGGGCTGAAATAAAAATTCCGGAACTCACATTTAGTCCAAACGGTACAACTTTGAAATGGTAAGATCTACCTGCAAATATAAATGCAGTGTATTTCCTAGACTCCTGCGCAAGTTTTACTTGCCAGTAATTGCTTTTCAAATCAAGGGTGCTCAAATACTTAACTCCATGAAACTTCTGCAGATGCTCTTTAAGAGCCTCAAGTCTCGTTCTTATGGGTACTATAATTTTATTGATTGCTCTTGCATCTAGGACTACCCTTACCCTACCATCTGATTTTAGTACAGAAAATAAAGGACTCGAATAAGGTGAATGAGATGCTACTATCACTTTCCAGCATAACATTTTCCTACCCTACCATCTGATTTTAGTACAGAAAATAAAGGACTCGAATAAGGTGAATGAGATGCTACTATCACTTTCCAGCATAACATTTTCCTGATCTCACGTCTCGCATACGGAATGGAATAGCTTGTTCTACAGTAGGTTGAATGGGGCAGGACATCCATTCGATATTCAAAGCCTTTTATTAGAAAATACTTGAACATAATCTGTTAACAAATTGTAAAGCTCATTTTTCTGTTTTTTGGATAATTCAGTGGACTCACTAGCTTTACCGTATAATTCATTCTGACCGGGAATTAGGTCTTCATACTCATCGTCATTAACACTTTCAAGATCTATCATGTCTTCTGTCTGACTGTACTGTTGTCTTTTAGTCCATGGCCATACTGCTATTTGAAACACACCGAAGTTTGTCTTCACCTTACTTCTTAACAAATGTACTGTTTCTTGTTGCTGACCCGCTACTAGAGTACAGATTCCACACTCGATGTCAATTTTAACTTTCGTCTGTCTCAAGAATTCCATACTCAGGATACATGCCACTGATAGATTTTTAACAATAAGAAAAATGCATGTTACTGAAATAGACTCTATCTGGATTTGAAGTTAAGTCTGAAGATTAACACGTTGTGTTAGAGGACCAATTGCTCCCGAAACAGTGCAACCTTGAATTGGAAGTAATAAAACTTTGCATACAGAGGATATTTGCTTACATAAACATAAAGATAAGACATTTATATTAGCTCCAATATCTACAATGGCTGTTACTGGTATGTTGGCAATTGATATCTTATGGAAGCTTGAACTTGTTCGTCCCATGCGCCATCATTGTCTTTCATCTCAGTGTCTGCTACTAGGTCATCCCGTAAGTTTGTCTCTTTGTCATACCTAATTGCTTTAATGTCGTGTGGACTAATGAACAGGGTGCCCCCATTCAAACTTGCAGCATCCTCTAGGAGGCTCAAAGGTGCTACTTTCAATTTTCCGCTTGGCGCTTGCTTTCCTGCTGATTTAAATTTCTTAAAGTTTCTTCGTCAGTAGTTCCAATGGAATGTTGTCTACTCCGGGTGCCTTGTTTCGACTCAGGTCTTTCAGTGCTCTGTCAAACTCTTCACGCAGTATCGTATCTCCTATTTCATCTTCATCTACATCCTCTTCCATTTCCATAATATTGTCCTCAAGTGCATCGCCCTTGTATAGACCCTCTATATATTCCTTCCACCTTTCTGCTTTCCATTCTTTGCTTAGAACTGGGTTTCCATCTGAGCTCTCGATGTTCATACAAGTGGTTCTCTTATCTCCAAAGGTCTCTTTAATTTTCCTGTAGGCAGTATCTATCTTACCCCTAGTGAGATAAGCCTCTACATCCTTACATTTGACCTCTAGCCATCCCTGCTTAGCCATTTTGCACTTCCTCTCGATCTCATTTTTGAGACGTTTGTATTCCTTTTTGCCTGCTTCGTGAGCAAGATGTATGAAACAGGTGAAATACCCTCAGACTTCAAGAAGAATATAATAATTCCAATCCCAAAGAAAGCAGGTGTTGACAGATGTGAGAATTACCGAACAATCAGTTTAATAAGCCACAGCTGCAAATTACTAACACGAATTCTTTACAGACGAATGGAAAAACTAGTAGAAGCCGACCTCGGGGAAGATCAGTTTGGATTCCGTAGAAATACTGGAACACGTGAGGCAATACTGATCTTACGACTTATCTTAGAAGAAAGATTAAGGAAAGGCAAACCTACGTTTCTAGCATTTGTAGACTTAGAGAAAGCTTTTGACAATGTTGAGTGGAACACTCTCTTTCAAATTCTAAAGGTGGCAGGGGTAAAATACAGGAAGCGGAAGGCTATTTACAATTTGTACAGAAACCAGATGGCAGTTATAAGAGTCGAGGGACATGAAAGGGAAGCAGTGGTTGGGAAAGGAGTAAGATAGGGTTGTAGCCTCTCCCCGATGTTATTCAATCTGTATATTGAGCAAGCAGTAAAGGAAACAAAAGAAAGGTTCAGAGTAGGTATTAAAATCCATGGAGAAGAAATAAAAACTTAGGTTCGCCGATGACGTTGTAATTCTGACAGAGACAGCAATGGACTTGAAAAAGCAGTTGAACGAAATTGACAGTGTCTTGAAAGGAGGATATAAGATGAACATCAACAAAAGCAAAACGAGGATAATGGAATGTAGTCGAATTAAGTCGGGTGATGCTCAGGGTATTAGATTAGGAAATGAGACACTTAAAGTAGTAAAGGAGTTTTGCTATTTGGGGAGCAAAATAACTGATGATGGTCGAAGTAGAGAGGATATAAAATGTAGACTGGCAATGGCAAGGAAAGCGTTTCTGAAGAAGAGAAATTTGTTAACATCGAGTATAGATTTAAGTGTCAGGAAGTCGTTTCTGAAAGTATTTGTATGGAGTGTAGCCATGTATGGAAGTGAAACATGGACGATAAATAGGTTGGACAAGAAGAGAATAGAAGCTTTCGAAATGTGGTGCTATAGACGAATGCTGAAGATTCTACATCTACATCTACATTTATACTCCGCAAGCCATCCAACGGTGTGTGGCGGAGGGCACCTTACGTGCCACTGTCATTACCTCCCTTTTCTGTTCCAGTCGCATATGGTTCGCGGGAAGAACGACTGTCTGAAACCCTCCGTGCGCGCTCGAATCTCTCTGTTTTACATTCGTGATCTCCTCGGGAGGTATAAGTAGGGGGAAGCAATATATTCGATACCTCATCCAGAAACGCACCCTCTCGAAACCTGGACAGCAAGCTACACCGCTATGCAGAGCGCCTCTCTTGCATAGTCTGCCACTTGAGTTTGCTAAACATCTCCGTAACGCTATCACAGTTACCAAATAACCCTGTGACGAAACGCGCCGCTCTTCTTTGGATCTTCTCTATCTCCTCCGTCAACCCAATCTGGTACGGATCCCACACTATTGAGCAATACTCAAGTATAGGTCGAACGAGTGTTTCGTAATCCACCTCCTTTGCTGATGGACTACATTTTCTAAGGACTCTCCCAATGAATCTCAACCTGGTACCCGCCTTACCAACAATTAATTTTATATGATCATTCCACTTCAAATCGTTCTGCATGCATACTCCCAGATATTTTACAGAAGTAACTGCTACCAGTGTTTGTTCCGCTATCATATAATCATACAATAAAGAATCCTTCTTTCTATGTATTCGCAATACATTACATTTTTCTATGTTAAGGGTCAGTTGCCACTCCCTGCACCAAGTGCCTATCTGCTGCAGATCTTCCTGCATTTCGCTACAATTTTCTAATGCTGCAACTTCTCTGTATACTACAGCATCACCCGTGAAAAGCCGCATGGAAATTCCGACACTATCTACTAGATCATTTATATATATTGTGAAAAGCAATGGTCCCATAACACTCCCCTGTGGCACACCAGAGGTTACTTTAACGTCTGTAGACGTCTCTCCATTGAGAACACCACGCTGTGTTCTGTTTGCTAAAAACTCTTCAATCCAGCCACACAGCTGGTCTGATATTCCATAGGCTCTTACTTTGTTTATCAGACGACAGTGCGGAACTGTATCGAACGCCTTCCGGAAGTCAAGGAAAATAGCATCTACCTGGGAGCCTGTATCTAATATTTTCTGGGTGTCATGAACAAATAAAGCGAGTTGGGTCTGACACGATCGCTGTTTCCGGAATCCATGTTGAATCCTACAGAGTAGATTCTGGGTTTCCAAAAACGACATGATACTCGAGCAAAAAATATGTTCTAAAATTCTACAACAGATCGACGTCAGAGATATAGGTCTATAGTTTTGCGCATCTGCTCGACGACCCTTCTTGAAGACTGGGACTACCTGTGCTCTTTTCCAATCATTTGGAACCTTCCGTTCCTCTAGAGACTTGCGGTACACGGCTGTCAGAAGGGGGGCAAGTTCTTTCGCGTACTCTGTGTAGAAACGAATTGGTATCCAGTCCAGTGGACTTTCCTCTGTTGAGTGATTCCAGTTGCTTTTCTGTTCCTTGGACCCTTATTTTGATGTCAGCCATTTTTTCGTTTGTGCGAGGATTTAGAGAAGGAACTGCAGTGCGGTCTTCCTCTGTGAAACAGCTTTGGAAAAAGGTGTTTAGTATTTCAGCTTTACGTGTGTCATCCTCTGTTTCAATGCCATCATCATCCCAAAGTGTCTGTATATACTGTTTCGAGCCACTTACTGATTTAACGTAACAACAGAACTTCCTAGGATTTTCTGTTAAGTCGGTACATAGAATTTTACTTTCGAATTCACCGAATGCTTCACGCATAGCCCTCCTTACGCTAACTTTGACATCGTTTATGTTCTGTTTGTCTGAGAGGTTTTGGCTGCGTTTAAACTTGGAGTGAAGCTCTCTTTGCTTTCGCAGTAGCTTCCTAACTTTGTTGTTGAACCACGGTGGGTTTTTCCCGTCCCTCACAGTTTTACTCGGCACGTACCTGTCTAAAACGCATTTTACAATTGCCTTAAACTTTTTCCATAAACACTCAACATTGTCAGTGTCGGAACAGAAATTTTCGTTTTGATCTGTTAAGTAGTCTGAAATCTGCCTTCTATTACTCTTGCTAAACAGATAAACCTTCCTCCCTTTTTTTATATTCCTATTAACTTCCATATTCAGGGATGCTGCAACGGCCTTATGATCACTGATTCCCTGTTCTGCACTTACAGAGTCGAAAAGTTCGGGTCTGTTTGTTATCAGCAGGTCCAAGATGTTATCTCCACGAGTCGGCTCTTAATTGCTCGAGGTAATTTTCGGATAGTGCACTCTGTATAATGTCACTCGATGCTCTGTCCCTACCACCCGTCCTAAACATCTGAGTGTCCCAGTCTATATCTGGTAAATTGAAATCTCCACCTAAGACTATAATATGCTGAGAAAATTTATGTGCAATGTATTCCAAATTTTCTCTCAGTTGTTGTGCAATTAATGCTGCTGAGTCGGGAGGTCGGTAAAAGGAGCCAATTATTAACCTAGCTCGGTTGTTGAGTGTAACCTCCACCCATAATATTTCACAGGAACTATCCACTTCTACTACACTACAGGATAAACTACTACTATCAGCGACAAACACGCCACCACCGGTTGCATGCAATCTATTCTTTCTAAACACCGTCTGTGCCTTTGTAAAAATTTCGGCTGAATTTATCTCTGGCTTCAGCCAGCTTTCTGAACCTATAACGATTTCAGCTTCGGTGCTTTCTATCAGCGCTTGAAGTTCCGGTACTTTACCAATGCAGCTTCGACAGTTTACAATTACAATACCGATTGCTGCTTGGTCCTCGCATGTCCTGACTTTGCCCCGCACCCTTTGAGGCTGTTACCCTTTCTGTACTTGCCCGAGGCTATCTAACCTAAAAAACCGCCCAGTCCACGCCACACAAGCCCTGCTACCCGTGTATCCGCTTGTTGCGTGTAGTGGACTCCTGACCTATCCAGCGGAACCCGAAACCCCACGATTAGATGGGTAGATCACATAACTAATGAGGAAGTATTGAATAGGATTGGGGAGAAGAGAAGTTTGTGGCACAACTTGACCAGAAGAAGGACATGTTCTGAGGCATCAAGGGATCACCAATTTAGTATTGGAGGGCAGCATGGAGGGTAAAAATCGTAGAGGGAGACCAAGAGATGAATACACTAAGCAGATTCAGAAGGATGTAGGTTGCAGTAGGTACTGGGAGATGAAGAAGCTTGCACAGGATAGAGCAGCATGGAGAGCTGCATCAAACCAGTCTCAGGACTGAAGACCACAACAACAACAAAGTTTCTTCCGTCTCGAACTGGTGTTGGTTTTGTGGTACGAACTCGGGTGGAAATGGATCTTGTTGTCCCGGCGTATTCGCTTGCGCATAATAAATTTGGGTATTATGCGGGCATTTAGGCTTCAGACTTCCCGAAGGTCCGTTCGCTTGTTGCGTGAAGCGTATATTTTGTGGCTGAAAAGTATTTTACTGTGGCTTGTGTTGATTGTAATCGTTACTGAAAGGTGTACGTTGGTCTCCACCTTGATTATGCCATTTATTTCCTTCCCACTGACGATTTGAATCGTAAGACAGATCGTTTTGACAATTACCGTTGATCGGTTGCGTGTTTTCATATTGCTGGGGATGTGTATTATAATGTGCATTGCTGTGTTGATGTGGTGACGGATTATATATTGGATTGTATGTCTGGCCGTTATTGTACTTATTTTTGTATTTACTGTTGGAGTACGTAGTGTGTTTGTTTTTGAAACCTTTGTGGGGTTGGTACTGGCCGTCGCTGTGACGCGCTTTCGCTCGACCACCATTGTTGCCTGCGTATTCTGTATAGTGCTGGCCGCCTGCACTGAAGTGGGCGTTGCCAACATCAACTCTAGCGTCCTCGTAAATCAGATCTAATGAGTCTAACACAGATAGGAAGGTGTCCGTATCGTCCTCAGACACGTTTACTAACTTTTCTCTGATCGCAATCAGTAGCTCAGTTTTTAGAATCATAATAACGTCTTTGGCAGTGATCGGCGAATCCCAGAACTTGATTTTCGCTAAATACTTTTCAAAATATCTCCTCAGACTACCGCGCTTACTGTTAAACACTTCGGCGTTGTAAACATCTTTTCTCGGGCGCTGCTGCACACCAAAACTCCAGAATTTAGCTAGAAACATCTGTTCAAACTCTTTGTAACTTTTACAAGAGTCGACCATTTCGGTTCCCCTTAGCGCAGCATCGCCTACGATAAATCCAGTAACGAATTGAATTCGCTGGCGGTCACTCCAGCTATTCGGAGAAATTCCTGAAAAATTTCGGAGGAATACTATAGGAAGAATTTCTCTTTTCTGTAGGTGAAAGGTCGGAAAAACACGATGTTTGATCACGCTTTCCCCCTGCATCAAACTGACAAAAGTGGGTGGGCTGGTACTCTGGTTAAATTGTGCTTCTATAGAACTATGAGTCTGAGCGTTATCAAGTGGTGAACGGTAATGTACCTGCTGTTGTTTATTACACCGTGGTGAATTATTCCATTCTCCTGAGGTGGGGAATTTTCAACTTGACATTTTAGAGCATGAACTTCATCAACTATCTGTTGACGCCATTCAGGTAAATCTTGAGCTAACGTTCGTCTTATCTGGCTTAATTCTGACATGACAGTGTCTTCTGTTTTTACAGGGGCTGCCAATATTTCAAAGGTTACATTTTTGACAGTTTCCCTGAGTTCGTTCTTGACCTTGTTTTCTATGAATCCGTCTTTGTTTTTAATCCACTCTTGGTAGTGGTCGGACAATGCTTCAGCATGTGCCTTAACAGAATTCTTTTTTGATCCTCTACATTGAGAGTCTCATTCTGTTTGGAAAGATCATCAACGACATTCTCGATCGTGTCTACTGCGATTTTAATTCCCTTGACCTCATCAGATATTGCATTATAATCTTCTTTTAAGGTCGCAGCTTGTTGTTGATATTCCATCACTTTTGAATTTATCTCTCCCTTGGAGATCGAAGCGATTTTTTCGTCTAACCGTTTTGAAATATCCTCTATTTTTGACTCTACTTGTGTGTCAATTTCTAATCTCATGGTCGTGATCTGACTACTGATTTGGTTTTGGACGTTACCCAACAGGGTATTTAAATCAGCTGTTATGTCTGCCTTTAGTTCGGCCTTTACCGAATTTAACCATGTATTTAGGTCATTTATCTCCGTTTGCAGATATGTTTTTACTGAATTTATGTCTGTTTTTACTGAATTTATTTCTGTTTTTACTGAATTTATATCTGCTTTTACTGAATTCATGTCTGCTTTTACTGAATTGCACATATTTGTAAGGACCTGATCTTTATAATATGCCGTCTTTCGGCGTCCTCCTTTTCTTCGCGGGCCTTTTCAGCTAATTTTTCCTGCTTTTCACGTTCTTTTCTTTGCGCTTCTCTCTGTCTTTGACTTTCGAACTTGCGTTCCATTATTGCTTCGATCATTACAGCCAAGTCATTTTTTTCAAAAGCGGGAATAGTTTGCACTTCGGTCGAGGCTGCTTCTGCCTCCGCCCGTGTACCTATCGCGCGTGATCGTAATGGATAGTGAGGTCCATTCGCATCACCGCTGTTGTCTGCTTTTGTTTGTGTCCGTTGTTTACCGTCAGCCATGTGCATGAATTATTTGTCAAACGTCAAAATGCTACAGATATTGTTTGTCACTGCCGTCAGTCGTTTCTCTGTGACTTAGTGCTATGGCTTACTGTGACCTAAGACGAAATTTTAAGTCTGGCTAACAACTGACGTTCACTTACGCCAAGAAGACAAGATGGTTCCTACTAATTACAAAGAAATAAAATACCACGTTTTACCAGTTTTGAGCGTAATTATTCGCCATATTGTAAAATTTTTTTGATGCACTGACAATAATGGTACACTTTCATTGAATTTAAATACATAAGAATTGACTATGGACAAATCGAAATAAACCTGTTTCAAGGCAAGGAAAGACAGGTTTACGTTCTGATCAACTCGAAAGATGCATCGTCACTACGAAAGCTTGGCTTCTGCATATGAAAATTTCACTTACTATGGCTGTCTTGTGGTGATACGGCTGGATACTCGCTTTTTTTTTTGGTAATTTCATCAATCGTTCTTCTGAATTAATTAAAAGATTTTCCCACTTCTCTTTCTCGGTTGAATTGCATCCACATGAAAAAATGAAACAATTATTAGAACAAACACTGAAAAATTTTTAAACACATACATGAAATGATTTCTATTCGAGTCCCTGTTCGGGCGCCAAGTGTAGCGTTGTTCTTGGGGGGCAAAAAGAAAAAGAATTGTTACTTTGTATTTTTTTTTAAATGTCGAAGAAGTGAGTATTTTGGTGGGCCACTTGGCAACAGAATCAGGAATTGCTTACACTATTACAATAACATACGTTGAGCATTAAATACCTGAATAAGAGAAACATTATCATTTCCGTGCATTTTTATATTCGCGATGTAGTCATACCCGGAACAACACTAAAGGACCAGAAGATTTATAGACTTTAAAAGAAATGCAACACTACACAATTAAAAAAAATTGGTTCAGAAATAATAGAAAAACGAAAATGTTCCTTCTGCCTCATGCTGCGTTCGGCCCATCAGCGTGATCGTAATTTCTGGTGATGAACTTTTCATATTAAATTACAATAGATGACCATTGTGGTTAAATACTTTATACATAACAGTCAAAATGTCCTCTTGATGCTGTCTGTTCGTAATCAGTTACAAGAAACTACATGTTTTCTGATTGGATAAATAACAATTAGCATAATCACTCAATATTTTCACATGAAATATAAAATACCGTTGCGGAACGCAGCAAGTCCGCGTCCGCCTTTCAGGGAATACAAACAGTAAAAGGTGAGGCGCCAATTGCCTCATTTGTCGTGAAACAACAGAATTCTTTTTTATATCATTAATCGATACATGTACATAGAGATTTACAGGCACCGCCCAAGAACGGCAAAGATAAAGAATAATAGATTCTGTCGCTGCTATGCCATAGTTCATTTCTTTTACTTTACACTTGTTCGATAACTTTAGGCCATCAGGCGTGTACTATTGAGCATATATTAATGTTTGTTAGGCGAAAATTACTAACATTACAAACCCTAAATTTTCATCCTTCTACCATCAACCCCTATTTTTTAATAGCGATTTTAGTAATTTAATAATTTTCAACCCCGGCCGATAACTGATCAATTATCACTTGATGAGTTATCCCCGCCAGGTGTCTACCGGTGATAGTCTTTCACTATTCGATAGATAGGTAATTAAAGAAAACGTATCAAAAGCAACGACTCGAATATCCCTCTTTGAATCGACGTAAATAGACCGAGAAATTTAACTATGTAGCACGCGTCATTCGCCAAATCGACATTTAGATCTAGCGCACACGCATCGATGCGATCAAATTCTTTTAGTGGAACAAAGAGGTTCCTATGCTGTCCTTTGTTCCTCTAAAAGAATTTAATCGTACAATATTTTTACGTACGAACCAAAAACATCCATGCCTGTGTGCTTGACCTTATTCATAATGCTGGCGATCACGTTTCGACACGAAATTGCCGCTATGTTTGTATGCTCATGGACGAGCCGTGTATCGGCTGCAATTGCTAAATCCGCGTGATCTACCGTAGAAGCGCTGTAACTAATAGTGGCCAATCGCGTTATCTACCGTAGAAACGCTAGAACTAATAGTGGCCGATATACAATTAAAGAATAAATACATTATTACTATACTGTTTTTCATCATTGAGTTATTCAGTTTGTTCTATTTATGTGTGTTTTGTGCAGTGAACAATGCCAAAAATACGCAAAGGGGCTTCTTTGGGCCGTCAAACACGTAAAGCTGCAAGCATGCGAAATACCAGAGCCCAAAGGAGAACAAATCCAGCAAGGTAATAGTAGTGCGCGTGTGAGCATGCCTCAATTGCGTCAAGCAGAATCAGAAGATGCACGAGTTGAATGGAATGAACAAAGAAGATAGAACAAAGACAAGCACGTCGTTTCATAGTTAACCGACGCAGAGCAAATGAACAACGCGAACAGGTACATCGATCATTTACATCTGATTCATTACTGCGTCTAGCATTCGAGTATGAGCCCGATATTCAATATTACGCTAATAAAAAAGTGGTAATTGGTGCTATGAACAAGGAATGCCAGCATTGTCATGATCTTAAATTTAAAAATGAGCCAGCTGGGATGTGTTGTGCGTCAGGAAATTTGCAACTACCTACAATTGATACACCACCTGAACCATTGCATGGTTCACTTATTGGCACTGATCCACGTTCTAACCTATTCCTGAAGTCAATTCGAACATTCCGTTCATGTTTCCAAATGACATCATTCGGAGCAACAGAAATAGTTAAGAATAATGCTGTAAATGGTCAACAATTCAATTCAACATTCAAAATCAAAGGCCAAATTTATCACAAAGTGGGCTCATTGCTGCCAATGCCAAACGAACCACATATATTTTTACAAATATACTTTATGTGCAGTGAGGATACACGCGTGGATAACTTCAATTCACTTTTGCCAGACGCATCATCGGCGAGGTGGACACTCTATTGAATGAGCACAATGAATTGTCGAAAATATTCAAATCACACATGCACAAATTGCAAAGCGATAATCACGCTATTGTCATCAATCCTGATAAAACACCTGTTGGAGAGCACATTCGTAGATTCATTGCACCTGTTGCTGACGACGTTGCTGGAATCATGGTTGGCGGTTGTACACGAGAAATCGTGATTCCTAAAAGAAGTAATAATCTCCAGTTCATTGCCGATACACACCGTCTATATGACGCTCTCCAATATCTGCTAATGTTCTGGAAGGGAGAAGATGGATATTGCACAAATATTAAACGAGATCCCACAACAGGTACTTCATTCATTATAAACTTGATCATTACTCAACTAACAAAAAACTTGATTTATTAATCTTAATTTATTATTGAACTTAACTAATGTTAATTAATATCCATTAATGTATATTACAGGAGCCGAAACAAATAAGAGCGTTAGTTCGAAAGATTATTGTGCGTATCGGTTGATGATTAGACACGGTCAGGACAACGTAATTCTACGATGTCGTGAGCTGTGTCAACAATTCATGGTCGACATGTACGTGCAGATAGAGAGCAAGCGACTACAATACTTGCGATTTAATCAACAAAAGCTACGTGCGGAAGAATACATTCACTTGCGAGACGCTATTGTCAACAACGCCGACGCCGCCAAAAACGGTAACTCAGTCAAATGGCTCTGATCACTATGGGACTTAACATCTGAGGTCATCAGTCCCCTAGAACTGCGAACTACTTAAACCTAACTAAGCTAAGGACATCACACACACCCATGCCCGAGGCAGGATTCGAACCTGCGACCGTAGCGATCGCGCGGTTCCAGACTGAAGCACCTAGAACCGCTCGGCCACTCCGGCCGGAGGTAACTGTCATTCTACCATCATTGTACATAGGCAATCCACGTCATATGCAAGAACATATACAGGAGGCTCGACTTCGTGCGCGAATATGGACAACTGTGTCTATTTACCACGTTCACATGTAATCCAAAATGGCCAGAGATTGTATCTTTGCTATTTCCTGGCCAAAATGCAATACTTCGTCATGACATTACAGCATGTGTGTTCAGACAAAAATTAAAGTCTTTAATAAGTTTTATTACAAAATTACAAGTATTCGGTCCCACACGTTGCTGGATGTATTTGATTGAATGGCATAAGATTGGATTACCTCATGCACGCATTTTGGTATGATTAATCGACAAAATCCGTTCTGAAGAAATCGATAGTATAATTTCTGCGGAAATTCCAGATTGTCCACTGATCCATTGCTGTTTCATATTGTTACAGCAAACATGATTCATGGCCCTTGCGATAATTTGAATCGCTCATAACCTTGCATGGCAGATGGAAAATGTACCAAAAGTTTTCCTAAAAATTTCACTAAAGATACGATCACAAATGTTGACGGATATCCAATACGTCGTCGAAGGAATCCCGATAATGGCGGACAATCATTTATTAAAAATATCAAAAACACAGACACTAACATTGACAATCGTTGGGTGGTGCCATATTCGCCTCTGCTGAGCAAAACATTTCGATGCTCATATTAATGTCGATTTCTGCAGTTCAGTGAAGAGCATCAAAACATTTGCAAGTATGTGAATAAAGGCAGTGATATGGCTGTATTTCGAGTTGGAAATACCAATGTGAATGTTCCTCCAATGAATAAGATGGATGAAATAACGCTCTATCAAGTTGGCCAGTACATAAGCTCCAATGAAGCTGTTTGGCGTATCTTTGGTTTCCCAATTCATGAACGGGATCCGGCAGTTATTCATTTCACCGTCCATCTTGAAAGCGGTCAGCGCGTATATTTCACGAACGAGACAGCGATTGATCGTGCTAAAATCCACCAAAAACTACACTCATCGAATTTTTTGAATTGTGTAATCGTGCGGATGCTTTTGGTGCCTTTGCACAGACATTACTCTATTGAGAAGTACCACGCTATTTCACATGGGCTCAAACAAAAAAATGGATGCCCCGCAAGCAAGGCACACCGATTGATGCTTGTCCCAGTTTGTTCAAATCAAACACCTTGGGGCGAGTATATACAGTCAATCCTAGGTAGACAGTGCTGTTATCTTCGACTGTTGTTGGTTAATGTCACCGGCCCATTGTCATTTTAAAATACACGTAAAGTGAATAGACAACAATATCCAATGTATAAAGATGCATGCCTTGCTCTCGGCTTGCTGGAAGACGACAACCAGTGGGAATGTATGCTTGATGAAGCAGCATTGAACTGTACAGCAAAACAAATTCGTCTACTATTCGCTATAGTGTTGACTACATGTTTCCTGGCTCCAGCAGAGAAGTTGTGGGATAATCACAAAGATTCAATGCTTGATGATATATTGTATCAACATCGTACACGGTGCAACGATCTAACGTTAGCATTCAGAAACGCTATGTACAATGAAGCATTGATTGCTACTGAGGATCCTTGCATTATCATTTATCATTGCCAACTTACCACTCAGTCATTTCGGTATGCATTCGCCAAATCGAAGTGCATCTGATTTAATAAACACTGAAAAGAATCGTGAACTGCAATACAATACTGTAGAAATGGCAGTGATTGTTACCCGCAATGTCCCACTGATGAATGAGGAACAAAGAACCATTTACGACTGCATTATGCTCGCAGTTTTGGCGGGACAAGGTGAGTCTTTTTTTTTTTTTGGATGCACCAGGTGGAACTGGCAAAACATTCCTTATTTCGCTAATTCTCGCCGAAATACGATCAAATAATGGCATCGCATCATCTGCCATTGCGGCAACTTTACTGGATGGAGGCAGAACAGCTCATTCAGTATTTAAGCCGCCACTAAATATTCAAAATAAGACAGACACAGTGTGCAACATAAAAAAACAATCGTCCATGGCCACAGTGCTGAATCAGTGTAAAATTATCATCTGGGATGAACGCACTATGGCACATAAACATTCCCTTGAGGTGGTGAACAGGCCACTGAAAGATATAAAAAACAACGACAAACTATTTGGCGGCACCCTGTTACTCCTTTCAGGTGATTTCAGACAAACGCTTCCCGTCATCCCACGTTCAACGTTCGCTGATGAGATCAACACTTGCTTAAAATTTTTGTCACTGTGCCGTAATGTTGAAAAAGTACAACTGAAAGTAAATATGCACGTTCAAATGCTTCAAGATCCATTCGCCGAAATATTCTCAAAACAATTGTTAGATATCGGTGATGGAAAAGTTACTATAGATGAAACTGGATGCATAAAATTACCGACAGATTTCTGCACAATCATTAATTCGCAAGATGCTCTCATTGACCAGATAGTGATGGAAAAGTTACTATAGATGAAACTGGATGCATAAAATTACCGACAGATTTCTGCACAATCATTAATTCGCAAGATGCTCTCATTGACCAGATATTTCCCGATATACACACAAAATATACTAATCATGAGTGGCTGTCAGTAAGCACAAATTTTAGCAGCAAAAAATGTGAACGTCAACGAACTGAATCTCAAGATACAACAGTTGTTGCCAGGGGACTTGGTGTCATACAAATCTATTGATACAGTTTGCGATGCCACCGAAGCTGTGAATTATCCAACAGAGTATTTGAACTCATTGGATTTACCAGGCATGCCACTGCATAATTTACAACTAAAGGTTGGATCTCCAGTTATTTTGCTTCTTAATTTGAACCCACCACAACTGTGTAATGGCACGCAATTAGTCATTAAAAACTCAATGAAAAACGTTGTTGAAGCCATCATTTTAAATGGGAAATTCCATTGTGAAAATATATTACTACCACGAATCCCTATTATACCCACAGATGTGCCAATTCAATTTAAACGTTTTCAATTTCCAATTAGATTGGCATTTGCAATGACTATCAATAAATCTCAAGGCCAAACGATGTCTGCTTGTGACTTAGATTTGAGCACACCATGTTTTCACATGGAAAATTATACGTGGCATGCTCTCGAGTGGGCAAACCATCCAGTTTGTTTGTGTTAGCTAAAAATGGGATAACAAAAAAATATTGTACACTCTATTGCATTAAGGGATTGATATTGTTTTTAAGTCGTATTGTCATAATTAGTGATATATATATATATATATATATATATATATATATATATATGTGTGTGTGTGTGTGTGTGTGTGTGTGTGTGTGTAATTTCAAAGAATAAATTACAATAAATAAAAAAATAAATGTTTGGTGTTTTGTTATTTTTATATTCTTTCATCGTTCACAGTGCTCCCTGCCTCTTCCACTCATATACCACATCATCATATATTTAGAATAAGTTAGTTATTTTTTGTACCAAATATCCCCTAGAGATAATTTATATAAAAAACAGTGTTTACCGGGTCAGCTATAACATATAAAGATTTTCAGAGGCGGAACAAAGTTCACTGGATTTAGCTAGTAAAACTGTAGAAGTTTCTCACAAATGGAGGACATTCTCAGGTTTTGGAATTGAGCTCTGTAGTATACTTTGAGCTGAGTAAGTTTTCTTAAGTTAAGATCAGCAGACATCCCAGTTTTCCAGGAGAGTCCCGTTTTTAGATTAAAGAAATAGGTGTCCTAAAAATTCTTTTGCAATGACAGTTTATTTCGGATTTCAGAGAAATATTTTCATGCTACTTATTTTTTCTCCAAATTCTTGCGTGGATGTATATTTGAAGTCCCGCTATTAAAATAAATAACGGAATTTTTTATTATCACACACTAAGTTTACATGCGACACATCTTCCGAAAACAGAAAACCAAATTTCGGAAATTGTTTTTCGCTGTCGTGTGTTCATGATACGGTCCGAAGTGGATTTGCTTGACCAGTTAAATATAGCGTCCGGAAAACAGTTGATCCAATTTCTGATTTAGTCAACATAGTCGTTATTTCTCTTCACTTAAATATTACAGTTAGACAGGTTCATGGTGTTTCTGCTCTATACATTTCAGTGATTTTGATTATCAAAGGAATTTGAAATGTGAATTGTTGAATATTGTCACGAAACGCAAGACGAAGAATAATGCTACTCCAACTCTAAATCTACCATGCCTCGGCGTTGATTTAGGGCACAATAATGAACCTAATAATGTGTGAAATATTTGGACGCAAAAAAATGAAGCTACCTTAAAGTAGTAGACGTTTTACATGTAAATATATTACCAACTAATGAAGAAATTACTACTACACAAAACATCAACGGTGAAAACAAACACTGCTGTGAATGCGACAGTGCATTCTTATGGCAACAATTAGAGATTATGGAAACAGAAATAAAAGACCTTAGTCAAAATAATGCAGATTTAGAGGATAATCTCAAGGACGATATACTAACTGGTCATCTGAAGATATGGCAAAGGCTTCAATTTCACATTGCCTATCCTATAAAACATTAGCTTTCGTCAGAGACGCATTGAAATACTTCTTCCTTGTGAAGTCACTATTAAAAAGAAGACCCAGGCAATTTAGTGTTCCTCCAGGTTTTATTTATTTTAGTCTTATTGTTTTGAAACTCAAAGTTATTAACAAAATTAGAAAAGGACGGAGTTCAGAGGCTTTACACTAACTTTCACTGACTACAGAAAAAATAGTCTAAGTAATATAAAGCTTCATAATAACAGCAGTAATAATAATACACTAAAACCTAGAAAATTTCGGTTACATTGACACCTGCGTTTGAGTTAGGTGGGTGTGTCATGTGCCCATTAGCTTCAATGAAGTGCTGCATGGCCGTAGAGTTCACAGTGATGTCAGGGTCTGCCTGCATGTGATCCCTACCCTGTATTCTAGTATCAGTGGTTTTAACAATAAAAACATCATTTGGCTGGCGAACTTCATTTCCGAAAATCATGAAAGGAAATGGGGCGACCTTCCAAACAAAGCAAAATTGAAAACTTTTGTGCTATTTAGCAGACCCAGGTTTTCAGACTGATGTAAGAACTACACCCGCAACTCAATTGTTAGGGTTCTCCCTGTTCTTTCCATTTCCTCTGTGCACAATTCATTACATACATCTAAGTCATAGGGAGGCGATCTGCGTATCAAACGTATTCACTGTTCCAGATCAAAGGCACTTTATATGTTTATCTCTATCCCAGTGGCATACTGCACCCTCTGCACTAACATCCCCAATGTCCATGGCCTTGCCATTACTGGACTCTAGCTTTCCCAATGCATGAGTGACTCCAACCTCTAACTTCTTTCCCAGTAATCATGGCCAACAAAGCAGTGGTACAGCAATGGGCATCTGCGTGGCACCATTCAATGCCAACCTATTCATGGGCAAACTAGAGTAGTCTTTTCTAACCACCCAAAAACCCAAACCCCTCATTTGGTTCAGGTTCATTGGTGGACATCTCTATGATCTGGACAAAGAATGGTGACACCCTATCCACATTCTTCCAGAATCTCAACACCTTCTCACCCATTTGCTTCACCTGGTCCTCGTCAACCTTACAAGCCACCTTCCCTGATGTTGAACTCCTCCTGAAGGGTGGCTACATCAGTACCTCCACCCATATTAAATATGCATGCCTCGCCTCTCGAGCCATGTCCCACCTCTGATACGCTCACCATCTGGCCACAAAGGAGCACTCCTTTCGAGACTCACTACCACCCTGGACTGAAGCAACTCTGTCAAATTCTCCATCAAGATTTCCACCACCTCTCGCCGTGCCCTGTAATGTGGAATATCCTACCCACTATCCTTCCTACCCCTCTCACAATGGTATTCCACATACCAACTGAAACTGTATAATGTCCTTGTCTATCCCTATTCCACTCCTGCTCCCAACCACTTGTCTCATGGTTCATACTCTTGCAATACACCTGAATGCAAGACCTGTCCCACATATCCTCCAACCACCACCTACTCTGTCTGCTCACAGACACCTCCTATCCCCTTGAAGGCAGGGTTGTATGTGAAAGCAGTCATGTTATCTAGAAATTAAGTTGCAACCACTGTGCTGCTCTCTGTTTGAGCACTGTTACAACGATCGAGAAGTGTGGTTTGGGAGAGAGGGATGACTCATGCCGAAGCGTGCAGTGAAACACAGGCAAGCGTGTCATTTACTTTATTACACTGAAGGTACACAGCAGGCCTTCTGCTGAACTCGGCAATGGCGCGGCACAGCATGCATGGGTCAGCACCAACATGAAATGATGGAATTTGCTACATCGGTGTCCAGTTGCTCAGCCTAGTGGTGTAGTGTTCCACTCAAGCCATGGCTAAGTAGCCGCCATCTGCGTTAGCTGCATCCGATAAGTCAGAACATGGGTGACTGCTCCCTCAAGTGCAGCTCGTGGACTCCATGTACAGCGCTGAAGGGAAGCAGCCGAGCGCCATCGTTGTAGTGAGCCTTAGTAGCTCCGGCCGTCCGCCCAGAGCAGCTCGTTCACTGCCCACAGACTGCACTGTACCTGGTAGGCAACGAGTTGACGTCTCGACCCCTGCCCCTGTGGACGACAGCTTGCAATCCGCCGGACGATGTCACCCAGAGAGCAGAGGCCAGCAGCCCTCTCGCTCCTTGAGCCAGTGTAGCTACAATGTGTGATGTGCCCCGTCACAGTAACGAGGCGTCCTTGCAGGGAAAGTTGGAGGTAATTTCAGTGGGCCAGTTGGCTGCCGGCATCCACCACTGAGGGTCGTCGTGATTGGCCTGCAACTTAAACAATCATCATTCTCTCCAGCTCTAGACGTAGACAGAATGGCGACACGACTGTCTGCTTTAAGCCTTTGTGCTAGATTATTTATACATCTTTTCCCTATACCTCTGACATAGTTCTTCTGGAGGAGACAAGTGCAATGTTCTTTGATAGTCAGTCTTCCACAGCCCGCGTAGGCACGTACACACAGGTCACCAGGCACCATAGTAACAGCAGTGCATGGATTCTTCACAGCACATCGCTGCCTGTGCTGCCCTGATTACATCACATTTGTTTACAGTGCCTGCCAGGCCATGCATTCTAGCCTACGAGTGGTGTCATAACTTGCCTTGCAGAATCGTTTGCACAGTATCAGCATCACCTGTGGCTGCCATCAAATGTGCCAATCGGTCCATTAACTACAGCTTTCGACTCATAGCTGCTCGAGGTTTACAAGAATTCCCCAAATCCATGCCTGTACTTATTAGTGGTGTGGCAGCATGACAATAAACAAGCTGTCCATCCATGTGAATGGCTACTGACAAACTGTGGCCAAGAGACAGTTGGATTTTCCAGTTGCTGAACGTGCTGCCCCTCCACAATACACTTCACTTCAGTGACTGCTTAACAGCCTGCGCCATCTGTGTCCTTTGTACTAACACCAGCTATTCTGAATAGCACAAGTCGAGACACTCCCTTACATTCCCTTAAAACCCGTGGCCACAAGCATCACTAGTCACTGCCCTTCACCTACCTATCTCCTTCTTCCCTGCTCCCACTCCAACACTATCCAGTCTTCTATCTTCTACTCTACCAACGGACCCTCTAGTCTTCTTTTTCCTCTTCTCTACTATTTTCTTTTTCCGCTCTGTTCCTCACCCCAAACCTCACGACTGCATGTGGCGGCACTACCGCGTTCCAGTCACATCCCTGCATGCTCCCACAAGCAACACTAGACCTTCCTGCACCCCTGTCCTGCTGCCCCTCTTCCACCCCCCCGCCCCCATTCCTCCTTCTTACTCCCACTATACAAGTCAGATTGCTGCTCCCATTAGGTGCACTTGCTGTCCACAGTCTGTTCACAGCAACCAAAGACAGTAGTCACATATGTCTGAGCTGTGCTTGTGAATATGTTTTCTACTTTGGAAGAAGGCCATTTGTCCAAAAAATTAAATGTTTAGCAGTCTCTTCATTTTGCCTGTCTGCGACTCATTGCCTCCTCTGTACGATGAGTAGCAGTCTATCATTTTCATAATATTTCATCCTGGACTTTCCACGGTTTGATTTTACTATAACAGATCCATGTATGACTTTGGAAACAGAACGTTAAAGTGTTAGGCTGGTATCGAGGAGGATGCTGATAGTTGGAGTGTGGAATATGATGTGCTGGTGTATATCTCAGAGTGGGGCCTGTTCTGTGGGTCATGTCCAACAGAACAGGCATGATTTGTGATGATGCAGTTGATGTACACATATATGAAATATAGGATAGGGAAGGAAAGGGAAAGTATGGGTGGGAGACACATGACTTCCAACAGCACAGGACATTGCAGTGATCCAATGCAGAAAGCTGAAAATTTGTGCTGGATTGGGTCTCAAACCCCAATGCTCCAATTCTCTAGAATGGTTGGCTTAACCTCCTCAGCCATCTGGCCACTTCTGTCTGTGTGACTCAAGTTCTCAACTTACCGCAAGCTGCAATGCAACATCCCTCGCTCAATAATCCCCTACGCAAATTATTGATTCCCACAGGAGTTTGGACGATATTAGTGCACCTGCACTGAAACGAACTTCAAAGAATTTTCACGCTCTTACAGAAACGTATACATCTGAGCTATGTCATCATAAGTGGTGTCTGTTCTGTCAGATATGTCCAATGGAACAAACAATACTCAGATATATACATTTCTATAAGAATGCGCCAGCTCCTTGATGTTTGAGTGCAGATGCACTAATTTGGTCCAGATGCTATAGGAATCAATAATTTGAGAGCAGGAGGTTAATCGAGAAGGAGCACTGCCCTGCAGTGTGCAATGAGTTGGGAATTTGAGGAAGATGGGGAACTTGTCTGGATAGATGAGGCAGTGAAGGCACCCATTCTAGAGAGGGACTCTGCATTCCAGCTGTAGGATTCGTACTCTCACACCTCCTTAATCTCTAACACACAGCCTACGTCCCAAACCTGAGATATGCTTCAGTATGCTTACCTTGCAGTCCATCTCATCCTCTTTTACTTTTATCCCTCTCATGCATTCCATCTCGACAACTGCACCTTCTGTGTAAATAGAAGTAACTTTCCATTAACCCTGCAAAAATCCTGCTTTAATAATACGAAAAACGACCCACTACAACCATCAAATCTAACTACCTAAGACCTAAAATATCTTGAAGTAACACTGAAACAAAAACTAACCTGAAATCCTCATCTACCAATTATCCAAAAGGAAACCCACAATAAACTATAATTATTAGCATGTCGAATATGAAGATTAAATTCCACGATCATACATACAAAACCAACACCTTTCTCCTTTTTACCAATGCCAGTGTTAGCATGGATATCCACCTCTTCCGAGGTTCATAACTTCCTCCCAACCTGAAGCGACATGTGCTCCATCTCACTATCCTTGCCCAATTATACACTCCCACTGATAGCTTTAACAGTTTGTACCAGCTCATAAAGTTTCCACATCTCATCAAACATCTGATACACTTTTGCCCTTCTACATCTCTCATAAACACGAACATCAGCACCCTATAGTCTCTCCCACCCTTGGAAACCCTGCCTTGCTGTCACACCTCTATGAATGTATCCCATATTCCCACCATCTTCAAACACTCTGAGTCCTTTCCTGGCATTATTTCAATCGCCTTTTCGCCCCAGATCATGAACTAACTCCTGAAATCTACTCATCCTTCAAACAATAACCTAGCCAGATGAATGCTCCAACCTACCCTTTCCTTTCCCAGATCGGATCTCACTCATCTCCAAACGCTCATATCCCACTCGTCATTTCCTTCCCAAACAGATATCCCAAATCCTTTTCCATATAAAAGCCTCTCCAATACTGTCTACATTCTAATCCCTACCAATAGTTACCATGAGCTATTATCATATCATCATCATAATGAATAGAATGTACATCACATCAGCATCACCTTGTTTTAATATCACCAGTTATTTTACCTCCTTAAATAATTTTATATTACTTATTACAATACCTGAAGGGTGTCAATTTTGCAAGGGCCAGCCTGTCCTCAATAGGAGGAATATAAAATGTTCAAATGTGTGTGAAATCTTATGGGATTTAACTGCTAAGGTCATCAATCCCTAACCTTACACACTACTTAACCCAAATTATCCTAAGGACAAGCACACACACCCAAGTCCGAGGGAGGACTCGAACCTCCGCCGGCACCAGCCGCACAGTCCAATGACTGCAGCGCCCTAGACCGCACAGCTAATCCCGCGCGGCAGGAGGAATATAAATAACTGCTAAATAAAATGAAAACATAGTCTCGCTTATATACAAAGTTGCCATTTCGTCTTGTGCTTCGTACTGAAAGGTTCCTTTTGTCTGTCCTCGAAGCTTCTGTTGCATTACACGAAGTCCCACTTTTACGGACACTACCAGAAGTCACATAGTCTTAAGCTGTCCTCTCACAGGATGTGAAAATATACATGGATGAGGAGTTGGTGACATCACAACGTGGAATTCCACTTTCCATTACGTTGTAAAGCGTGAAATGAAGAAGCTGGTTTGTCAGATTTTTGCCTCGTGGAAATGAACGTGGCCAATGAGCTGCAGCATCAGCTTTATGTCACAAGCAGAACCTAGGAGCCGCCGTATTCTACAAAGAAACTCCATATCTGGTGGAGATTTTTTAATTATAGAGTATGTGATATGAATATAAGCTGTTTGAAAGCATCAGAACATTGAAGATCTCTCTAGAACGCTTCTTTTTAGGTAATTGTTTGTTGTAATAAAATGACAGGAAACTTCATATCGGTAGTTAAAGGCTTCCCATATTTGATGCTAATGTGTTGTAAACCATTTTGCAGTGGAAGTGTACCGTTTCAGTGCTATTTCACAATGATAATCTATGAAAAGGGTGACGTTTTGGGTACAGTTTTTCATAGTGCATACTACACAACTAAGGTGTCACAGCTGTGTGGAAGCTGAAATGTAGTTGACAGCATCATGCACTTTAAAGTGAAAGCTAGCAGGTTCGCATCAAGCTGTTTCAACATTTCCCCCAACTTTTGCTTTCTAAACAATTCTACATTTTCCGTATTAATTTTATAGAAATATTACCTGCTGCCGACGTTATTTGTTATAAATAATATATCTGATGCAAGACTTGTTGCATAGGCCAACTGGTGTTAGACACTGTACTCTACCTATATCCAATTTAAAACCAAAATGAAATGTAGATTCAGCTGAATTTACTAATAGCTTCTACTTGTTGTACAACATTATGTAGTGTACATGTCAGGACGATATCAGGAGCTGAGATGGGCATCCAGGGCGTTTTCCCTACACGTAAAATGAGAAATGCAAGGATTCGGAGAAAAATGGGTTTTATTCCAAGAACTACCACTAAGGTATACAATGTTCACGAAAACTGTCTATGGTCGGGGAGTGAACTGCAGATAGTACCGAAAGAGCATTTCACCCTCATTAGGAAGGACTGGTGGACACGTCCAGAGGGACTGCTGTTGTGGCCACTATCACATCGACCCTCTTGCGTACCTCACGTGACGGCACCCGGTTCTCCCATTGGCGGGTTGGTGCCAGGAAGCTGGCGTCTCTCACTCAGCAATACAGTCGTGGCGTCTCATAGATCAGCATAATAGAATGGGAGCTGTCCCCAAGTACTGCAGAGTAGTCTGCGAGGGGTGTCCGTAAAATAAGGTTCTCATTTTTTTTACACAGTGTAAAACATGTTTATTTCATGAATACGTACACTTTTGGAAAGTTCAGACGTTAACCTATTTTTCTACATAGTCGACACTGAGGTCAATAAATTTTCTCATGCAGTGTACGAGCTTTTGAATGCCCAAGTCAAGAAAATCTGCCGCCAAGCCTCGCAGATACATGCGCTACTACAATGAAATCAGTTTGTATAGCGGTCGACAGTGTCGATTTGACACACGAGAACGAGTAAAGCTTCTCACTGCTTCGATGTCAGTAATTAAAACCCAACCACTTTCGGAAAGATTCCGAGATTCGACCACTGGACTGAAGTAAGTACACTTTCTACACTTCGTACACCATTCCTAACTGGCTCCTGGCAACATTCGCAGATAAGCTCCACGACAACATCAAATGAATACAATTTAAAGTCAGTAGGGAAATGATTGCACAAAAACACTGCACCTTAATTTCCATGGAAAAGATTAAATTTATTGACATCAACTAGTCCTAGCCAAACCCATCAGTTTTATCCAGCACCAACGCCGGCTACCTAATAGCTCGATGCTCTGCTCTGAGGCCACTTCTTCTTATGGGTTGTAGAATACACAGCAGGGATCATGAGGTGTATGTGCAGTAGCAAGCCACGCCTCTGATGTCAGAGTGAACCCAAGCAGTAGCCTGCAATTGCCATAACGTATTGTGGTGTAATTGCGTATACGAATGAAAACAAGGTTGTTTGCGGCAGTATGAATTTTTTAATGACTGGCGATTGAGTAGAATTACACCGTAATTATCACATCGTTGCGGAATTTTTTAGAGTGACTTTTTCAGTGAAGAATAACTGTTTGCTGCATGATCTCCAGTTTTGCTAACAACACTGTTAGTAAGTTAGGAATTAAATTTCATATATTCACTAAATGAACATCAACGAAAGCAAAACTAGGATAATGGAATGTAGTCGAATTAAGTCGGGTGATGCTGAGGGAGTTAGATTAGGAAATGAGACACTTAAAGTAGTAAAGGACTTTTGCTATTTGGGGAGCAAAATAACTGATGATGGTATGAAGGTCGAAGTAGAGAGGATATAAAATGTAGACTGGCGATGGCAAGGAAAGCGTTTCTGAAGAAGAGAAATTTGTTAACATCGAGTATAGATTTAAGTGTCAGGAAGTCGTTTCTGAAAGTATTTATATGGGGTGTAGCCATGTATGGAAGTGAAGCATGGACGATAAATAGTTTGGACAAGAAGACAATAGAAGCTTTCGAAATGTGGTGCTACAGAAGAATGCTGAAGATTAGATGGGTAGATCACATAACTAATGAGGAGGTATTGAACAGAATTGGGGAGAAGAGGAGTTTGTGGCACAACTTGATTAGAAGAAGGGATCTGTTGGGAGGGCATATTCTGAGGCATCAAGGGATCACCAATTTAGTATTGGAGGGCAGCGTGGAGGGTAAAAATCGTAGAGGGAGACCAAGAGATGAATACATTGAGCAGATTCAGAAGGATGTAGGTTGCAGTAGGTACAGGGAGATGAAGAAGCTTGCACAGGACAGAGTAGCATGGAGAGCTGCATCAAACCAGTCTCAGGACTGAAGACCACAACAACAACAACAACAACATATTCCCTAAAAAGAATAAGACGAAAACAAAATCGGATTTAAATACTTGTAAGCATGCAGATTTACATGAGCATCTCTCTCGGTGTAGCGCTGAGTGACTGAAATCTAAACATGTTCAAAAAGCGATTCAAGCCAATTTTCTTGTCAACAACAAATGGTTATAAAAGGATGGTGTACCAACTGGTCATCTCAAGACACTGAAAAGCACGTGACTTTACTTTGTCTGTCTTACAAAGCAAAATCTTTTGCCAGGGACATATTGAAACATCCTCTTTGTAGTGAAGGAACTATTAAAAGAAGACACAGGCAGTTAAGCGATTCACAGGTTTTATAGATTTAAGCCTTAGTCTTTTGGAAACTAAAAATAATTAACAATATTTGAAAAAAGATATAGTTCTTAGCTTTGATGGAGTGAAAGTAAATAGTAATTTATATTTTGACCAGGCAGAGAGAAAAAAGAACAAGAAAAAATTGATCAGCGAATCTGTCTTACACCAAAAGGAAATGAGAAAAAGGCAAGGAGTAGATCCAAAAAATAAATGAATCGAAACCTACCAATATAGAGTTTAATAATAATAACATTAATAAAACTACACTAAAACATGAAAAATCCCGATTATTCTCATGCCTGCATATGAATTAAACAAGTGTGTGTAGTGTGCCTATAAGATTCAGTGCAGTACGCCGAGGGGAGACGTTTCACGGTGAGGTCACACCTCAGAGCCCACCTGCGCCTGACCCCTACCACATATTCTAGAATCCTTGCTTCTACTGAACGGATTCATACCCACTAATCTGCAATACTCGCCTAGAAAAACAGGAAACTGCTTAACCTTCACACAGGAATGTAGTTTCGAATGTTTTATAAGCTTTCTGCACCAGAAAAATAACCACATTGATCAAGAGGAATCACTAACTCCCTGTTTTCTAGAATCGAAATTATGATCACTTTAAAATACAAACTCCACGCCAGACAGCCCACGACTTGTCACACCAGACCTAGTGAGTTGATGCCTGACTCCCTAATTTCGCGAGCTCCAAACAGCTTCACGAAAATATTTAACATTTCGGCCTTCCACCTAATCAGAATCATGAGCTGAAAATAGATGTATTCATTAGCCATTTGCTGCTCCCACTTATAGTGCTTGTGGAAGATGCTGCTTCCTGCCAAGACTTCTAGATGCAAGGGGTGTTGGAAAACACAGGTTGTCATTGGGAAGTCACTCGACTTTAAACTGGTCTCCTATTAGCAGACCACTAAGTAGTGGGGCAAGGCCAGCATCAGCAAGTTTGTTAGTGTGGGTTGCCTACATTCAGCGTCAAGTATACATTCAGGGAAAAACCTCTTGTACTCTTTTAATTAACAGGTGCTTAACCTATTGTCCCCACTCATCCCCCTCCTCCTCCCCCTTTCTTCCTCCTCCTTCCCCATCCATCTGCGAGCTCTCCTCATCGATACAAGCACGCTTTTGATATCAATTTGACTGACTAATTAATTAAAGCCACCTTCTGTGAATCCTCAATCTATTCCCCTCCCCTCCCCCATCTGGAAATTGGCGGGAAAAGGACCCTGTCTGTGCTGGAGAGGAAGGATCTCATAACAGGAAATTCAATTACGTAGCATAGGATATACTGTTTATTTACAAAATTCAGTTCACGAGGGCTGGATCTCACTTTTATTTGGTAGGAAAAGCTCACATGCAGCAACTACATGCCCTAATTATGTAATTACACTGGTGCACATCAGAGGTGTTCTCTTATTGAAATATTTCCATGCACATGCTCACTTCGACTTGATCAACTGAGCTAGAGCACATTACCACCACCAGAGGATGTCCCACCCTTCTACCCCTCGCCCCGTCCCCCACCCTCACTGCCCATAAAAAATAGGTAGGAAAAAGACTCACTCTACGCTGGAGATGGAGCATCTCACGACACGAAATTCAAATCAAAGTCAATAATATAGAGATATATGTTCTTTATTTAATCAGTTCATGGAAGACACGGTTCCACCACTTGATTAGACATCAAGACTGCATCCCCCCCTCCCTTGCTCCCCATAACATAATAACTGTAATCACCAGGGAATGGAATGAAATGTGGTACAGTAGCCACTATCTGGGGTCTCCCGTATTTGTGTCTATCGTCACGGTGCCGCCACGAAGGCCAAAACAGCCCAATGTCCTTATTACAGATCATGTTACTAAATACCACCAGCCACAGACTGGCTATCAGCCTCCTTTGATCTCGTGAGCCCCAAACAAAGCATCAAATGGCAGCATTCTGTTGATTGGCAAATTCCAGACTCGTAACATCTCCAAACACGAAGATGGAGGTTTTCATCTCTACTTAGAATACTGTATTCCTATTGCCTAATGCTGGAGACAAAGGAACACTGACACAAGTTCGATATAAAAAAATAGAGAGAAATAATTCATTTGTGTTACCCTATCAAATTAACTGTTTAACAATTCACAAGGGTCAAATAGATGGCTTAAAACACTCACCTCCACCTTTTGGTGATCCTTCTTCATAATAAAATTTATTTTCAACTTTTGATTATCACATGCAGACATATGCAAATCAAGTAATGAAATTTCTGTCACAAATAGACCATAGCACTAAATATATCCAAGGTCTTGCACGCACCAACGTTTGAGAACACAGACACCCTCCTCCACCACAATGTTTCCACTAAACAGATCTGGAGGAAAAAAACCTGCTGATCACACAAACTTGCGTTCATGAAGCGCACCGTCTGTTAACTGCAAGGTAGTCCCATCTGCGCTAGGAGAGAGAGATACCCATACCCATGCAGGCCATGCCCAGCCATACCAAACACGTGTGCGCACGCAATACAACTATTGGAATCAATAAACTGATCAATTGCGAATTTGACATCGCGACCGGGCTCTTAAAAATAGCACAGAATTTCTAAATTGGTTCTCTGCGCTACATTTGGAAGAAGGAGGAAGAGGAAGGCCTACTGCATGATAGGCACTGCGAGACAGAGTCCACTGCAATGTACTGAGAAGCACTAAACATGACACACTTAAACCACGGTTCAGTACATAGCAGTAGTTCTCATGGCTAGATGTCAGAGGTAGCTGAAAATACTCGCCCACCCCACATGCTCATGTCCCAAAGTCCACATACAGCGTGCCTGTCCTCTCGTACACTGCCAGCACCAACATTCAGACGTTAGTGAAAAGTACCACAGCGGCTGCAGCCACAGTCGTGGATGCACGTGTATGCCAGAGTGCACCACATCCAGCCATGGAGGGCGTGTGGGGATGATTGGAGTCGTAGGAATTCGGATGTTATCAGTACATCCAGGGCAAACACCCATCATTTTGAATCATATCTCACGCAATACACACACGTCTGCTTCTGTCGTGCTCACCCAGTACATTGGTCACTTCGCCAGGCCTCGTTGACATGGGCAAAGTCAGACAGGTTGGCGCATTCTTTGTACCTGGCCTAGTGTAAGTTCATCCGTTACTTCCATATACCGAATCCTCAGTATCGCCGCTGCAGTCAGCAGCAGTGTACTGTGAAATAAGCAGCTGCAGCTTGGATGTATACTGTAGTTCTAAACAATTTCACCCTGAGGCATAGACCCACCAGTTTAAAAAATCCACTTTACCCAATTAAAGGCACCGATGTTGTTGACCATACATCTCGAATTTCTCACGCGAAATGTATATTCATCCCATTTATACGAGTTGTTTCGAAGATAGAAGAATTCGGACAAAACCATCGCTTTCACATCGCTAAAGTGTCATTACTTGTGAAAATCCTGTACAGGACTATGGTATGGGCTGTATTTTCTCTAAATATTCATTCATAAGGTACAAAAATATCTTTTTTTATCTGTCACATCCTGCATCACAGGACTAGAACATTAAATCCATTTTTGGCTGATGATGGAGTGCTAAGATCTACCATTGTCACAGGAAGCCTCCTCACTTTCGGACTCTCTCTTAAGGTAACAGCACAGAGAAATTGTAAACATAAAGTTTATATTATGTATCACTTTATGAATTCGGTAATACATATGATTTTATTACGATAGTCGTCTCTCCATGCATAGGTGAGAGATTCAAATATTGTTAAAAGATATCACCACAACAAAAAACAAAATTGAAAGTCAAGAATCATATCCATGGTGTCCTAGCCATCGCCTCTATCCACCAGGCGGCATCTCACTGACATTAAATTGATATGCTAATTGATTAAATTGATCATTAGAGTCACTTTGCATGGCGAGTAATTTTTCGTTTTCAGTAGTCGGATTACATTCACCAGGAAATTCAAATGGGAATCCCTGGAGGGAAGATGATGTTCTTTTCGAGGAACGCTATTGAGAACCGACATTTGATGCTGATCACAGAAGGACTCTACCGCCAGCAACATACATTTTGCATAAGGACTGTGCTATTACAAACACGATCACAAAAACTATGTTAGCGTCACCCTGCATAAAAAGAAGTCTTGCTTTTACAGGCACACACAAGAGTCATTGATACCATTGCGCTTTCTGATAGAAATGCTGTCTTGGAATCAAGTCTATTCAGTCAATCACATACTTGCGCTGGATCCTATGGAGACGTTTTTTTAATGATTACAGTCACTGGTGAATCATATCCATGCCACTCTCATATCTCAAAATGAGTCACCTTTTCGTACCCATCTGCTACAGAAAAACTCCTACATGGCTTTAGACAGTCCCTCTGTATCTTGTAACTGTTCCTCAGTGTCTGCCCCTCCCTCCCTCCCTCCAGCTTCTTCCATGATCGGCGCAATTTAAATCGGAACTGAATAGAAGTTGGAGAGCGCTATATGTAAGACCTTCTGCATCCCGTGGAGAAGCATATTGAGCTGAGTTAATACGACTTAGACAGTCTTTTTTAACGACTTGGTGGAAATGAGGACATTTTGTCGTAACTCTGACAATGGTGTACTATGTGTAGGGTGAGCACCAAAATGAAGCTTTCTCCTGCAACACTAGATAGTAAAAAGACAGTACAGAAACTGAAAGAAGGACTGGAACAAGGATGAGGGTTTTGTTACTGCATTGCTGTATGTCTCCAAACTATACACTCTCAAGGAGATCTGCATACCTCAAGGTCCATTCATGTTTGTCGCCCAAACATTCTTTCTATAATGGTTATTTTGTACCATTCAACAGAGAAAAACTACAAACTATAAAAGCTCTGCTAACTTCATCTGGCAGAGAACTCCATAAGATTTTACTGCATCTCACTCTTCTGATATATTGAAAATAAATACCGTCTGTGCCCTGGCACTGAGCATGTGTAGCGATCCTGTTAAATATACATGTATTGATCCACTGGAGTATGTGGCCAGTGATCGAAGTCGCTTGCACAGACCAGTGTAAAGTTTCATCGCGTGACTGTAGAAGGCCATATCCCACTGACTATCAGTTGCAAGAGATGGTCCCTATATTGTTGACTGATACATTGTTTTTGCTCTGCGACACATCCAAGCAGTGTATTACTACAGCTTTGTACACCGCCATACATTTTGATTTTTCCACCATGACTTCGGAGGTCTGTCAGGTTCTAAACTGACATTAACATGTTTTGCCCCATTGGCTCTCACAGAAAACTGGACATCGCATAGATGAGCATGTCATTGGGAGCAAGGGAGAGGGGTGCAGTCATGATGCCTACCCAAGTGGGGTAACCCTGTATCCTGCAAACTGATTAAAAATGAGTTTGTATCACTACATTATTGACTTTGATTTGAATTTCGTGTCATGAGAGCCTTCCTCTCCAGCACAAACGGATTCTTTTTCCTTCCAGCTATTCTAGGAAGGGTGGGAAGGGCAAGGGGGCGAGGGGTAGGAGGGTGGGAGGTCCTCTGGTGGTGGCACTGTGTGCAAGCTCAGTCAATCCCTGCATGTCTAGTTGAGCGCACACAGAAAATTTTCCAATAAGACAACACCTACGATGAGCAGCAGTGTAATTACTTAATTAGGGCATTTAGTTGCTGTGTGTGAGCTTTTCCCACCAAATAAAAGCCAGATCCAGCCCCTGCGAATTGAATTTTATAAATAAACAGTATATCCTACACTATATAACTGAATTTCCTGTTGTGAGACCCTTCCTCTCCAGCACAGACTGAATCCTTTTCCCGCCAATTTTCAGATGGGGGAGGGGAGGGGAAGAGCTAGAGGATTCCCAGAAGGGGGCTTTAATTAATTATTCAATCAAATTGATATCAAAAGTGTGCTTGTATCGATGAGGGGAGTTCCCAGAGGAATGGAAGAGGAGGAGGGGGAGGCAGGAGGGGAGGGGATGGATGGGGATACAATAGGAGTCATAATCTACTTAGGACCTGTCAATCAAAAGATAATATATATTTGCCCCTAGAAGTAGGCAACCCACTCTAACAAAACATGCTGACGATGGCCTTGCCTCACTACTACCTCTGTCCACTTATGGGTATTAGGGGAAGATTGGGATATCAGCCGCAGGCTGAACAACGAAGATTAAAATCCCTTTAGGTCAGTTACCAGGAAGTGGCCCTATAGTATACGTAGTAGAGACAGGATGATCACACATGGACAGCCAGGAAATGATATGTTACAGCATGTGCCTGCAGAGAGTCATTCAAGTTGTACTTAGTCTAGTATTCTTCAAATGAATTTAATCCTTAACATTTTTTTTAAATTTGGCTTCAGATTTATTTTCTCTTCGTAATTAAGGAAAGTTGTTTCATAAAGATATTTAATAGCAGCCTACAAAAATCTCAAATCTGAGGTATTCAAGAGATGAAAAAAATTAACTCATGGATGAAGTCACTATCGTTACAAGCAGAAAATTATCATAAAAAATTTCCATACATTTAAACACATTATGTCTATTCCTCAAAATCTCATTGACACTATAATACAGTGAAAGTGTGCAGTTCAAAATTTCACCAGCTATAGAATAGTGTTTAGCTGCACACATTAAATACACATTCTCTGGTTTTTTTTATTTTGAGTAATATTTTAAATCCAAAGTCTTGACCACAATAATTAGTTCAATCCATTTTATTTCTAGTGAGGTCAATGAATGCTAACATCATTCGATGGGCTGCTTTCCAAAGCTTCGTCTTTGTCGTCATGGAAAGAGAGAATCTTAACTTCAGCACTTATTGGTGCAGTTTCTGTGATGATTTTCTCTGTACTGAGGAATACTGTTGTAGTTACCCGGAGAATGTTCTGGCCTAGATAACGATATTATCTCAAGGTCTCTGATGATGACTTAAGGACTTCTGGTATTATGCTGTTCCCCACTCCCTTCCTTCCCTCTCCAACTGGGGAATCACTGGCAATTGTTCAAGATCACTCAGGGGTACATCTCCCTCTCCCCTACCTCTCCTATCCATGCAACTCTCTTCTCCTGGACCAATATGACAGGTACCCCCTCTCCCTCCTGCTTTTATAAATAGTGCTCTTGAATGGGCGGCTTCATTGTTCAGCAGTGCACTATTGGGTTAGGATCAGAATATGACTATTTGTTAAAAACAAATTAATTTTATTGTAATTAAGTTATGTAACTCAAGGTCTACAGAGAGAATGAAAGTGTGGGTATTTGTTGACAACAAATTACATTTAATATTATTGTGCGAATTTCACCATTTGAAGCGTCAGCAGAGACCAACCCCTGCCCCTAGAGCAGATTTGTAAGTACTCTCATATTCTATTTTTCCATATTTTTCATATTTCATATTTTTCGTTATTTTAATACATTTTACACAATTATACATATTTCTCACATATTTTTACAATTTTATCTTGTTTTCTACAATTTAACCATTTGCAGATACTATTCATTTTCTGTCATGGTCTGTATGTAAATGTACGAGAAGATTTATGCTCTTATTGCGAATTAGCGCAATGAATTATGTTGCAACAAATACACTGTTGTGAAAAGTTTAAATGTTAAACAAATATCCCATTGTGATGGAGAAATAATATAAACTCTTGCTATTCGGTCCTGACATTACTAGTGTTTGTGTATGACATCTTGGAGTAAGTGTTAAACAAGTGTATTGTTAAAAATAATGACGTCACGGCAAAATCTCAGTAAATGTGTGGCTTCATCGTAAAATTCTGATGCTTATCGATTTGCAAGACTATCAACCAAAGCTACAATATATGTATAAGAATTAGCACAGCGCTACAAAATACGCAACTAGAGAGGCGACTGATATCTTCAACCACCTCAGTGAAAACTGAAACGCCTGGGAGGTGGGGATAGGTGAGGGTGGGGACGCTAGACTACACATTGAGTGAGTGAGCACTGACACATAGAATCTGGCCATAAACGCGCTGTACCAGACCATCTCTCCCAGGACTTTGCAATTGTTTAGGTGCAATCGTCTCAGACATGCCATCATTGTTGCTGGCAGAAAAACAGTGGTATGGAATCAACAAAAAAATGGTTCAAATGGCTCTGAGCACTATGGGACTCAACTGTTGAGGTCATTAGTCCCCTAGAACTTAGAACTAGTTAAACCTAACTAACCTAAGGACATCCCAAACATCCATGCCCGAGGCAGGATTCGAACCTGCGACCGTAGCGGTCTTGCGGTTCCAGACTGCAGCGCCTTTAACTGCATGGCCACTTCGGCTGGCACGGAATCAACAACTCATGGAGGACCATCCCAACCACATGAATATCGACGAACAGGTCCAGATACGGCAGCGATAATATGTGAGCAGTTATCTAGATAAGTGTCAAGTATGCCCCTCTGTTCTCTCTGAACGGATAAGAAACAAGTTCCAATGGTTATCCTGCTTTTAATATCACAGAATATTAGAGAAACTGCACTGGTGACAACACGGTTGATTAACTGGTGATCCCAGGTTGAAAAAAAAAAGGATTAAGAAGACAATCAGCCTACCATAATAGAATATTTTAAACAAATCAACCAGGCATTGTTAGAGTGTGACGCCACTATAAGACTCATAAATAACTATGGAAAAATCCAAAGTATGTACAGGTTCCTACCATCCAAATGGTCGTAGTGCAGCAAAAATAAACAATTTCAACATTCAGGGCGTCAGAAGAGATCACACCCTCCTGCTAGGCATGTTTGTAAGTACTCTCATTTTCCATTTTTCCATATTTTTCGCCCATTTTATGTATTTTTCATTATTTTAACACATTTTATACATTTATACATATTTCCCGCATATTTTTACAATTATTTCTTGTTTTCAATCATTTAACCATTTGCAGATAAGAGTCCACATTTTTCATGGTCTGTATGTAAATGTACAAGAAGATGTACGCTCTTATTGCAAATAAGCACAATGAATTATGTTGCAACAAGTACACTGTTGCAGAGAGTTTAAATGTTAAACAAATATCTCAGTGTGATAGAGAAATAATATAAACTCTTGCTATTCAATCCAGATGTTACTAGTGTTTATGTATGACATAATACAGTAAGTGTCAAAACAAGTGCATTGTTAAAAATAATGAGGTGATAAACAATTTCTTCTTACCTAATCATCGATTCCCCAGGGGCCAAGAGCACTTTTGACGTTATATGTTGAATGCAGCCATAGAGAGCTGCAGTATTCACGCGCTGTGTGTCGATAAGAAGAGACGAATAACAGTTTTGCCGATTCTCACTCAACAACAGCTCGAAGACACATGCGTAAAATGCAGAACCGATTAATTAAGGAGCTACAGCTGGCGCCGCTATTGCTGCATCTGCTTGCCTCGACACCCGCGCTGTCGCCTCTGATGCCGCTGCTGCCAGCCTCTGATGCTGCCTTCAGCCGTCTCCGTCGCCACTGCTAACCACCACCACCCCGCAGTCCTCGCAAATCTCAAAACAGCACAGCAGTGCACCGTGGATCCCTAGGGAGTAAGTGCGCGCTCGCGTTCAGAGCGCTTCCATATCTGTGTGGAACATAACACGTCAGTAGTTTGAGCACATACAGTGTGTCCCATTTAGAACGCAATTTTTAATTCAACAATAAAACACATTATTTGTTTGAAAATTGCTGGTATTATTATGTCAATACGAAACACAAGGACTGTGATTAATGTGAAGCAAAATATCAGGCAAATGTCCTTCACAGCCTTGTCTGCACACATCCTCTCTATGACCAAAATTTTCGATGATTCTCGAGCAATGTTCTGCTTGAATGAGATCTGTGACATGTCTAATTTCTGCCTTGAATTGAAGGATGGTTCGTGGATTCTTCACATAAACAGATGGTCTGACCTACTCCCTAAAAAAAAAAATCACATGATAGCAAATCGTACGATCCCAGTGACCAGGGTATACATGTGTGTCACATGTATATCCTGCGGATATTTGAGAAGATTCAATATGACGAGTGTTTGTAGTGGTAGTATTGACAGCGTTCAAACTCTTACTATTCAGATCCTCCTCGGGTAAGGGATCGTTCTGGGCCAGCTGGCCTCTCTCTGGCTGACATGCGCTTCCATGGCTGTGGTCATGGGCCACGTTTACAGTGGCAGTTTCCTTCGTCGGTGCTGTACTGTGGCACGGTGAGTATGTGGGATGTATTTGACGTTTCTGGCTAGTAGTAGGAGCTGTCTGAATGGAGAGACCTGTTGGGATGCAGGAATGTAACTCACTTAAATGTGTCATCCTCTAGGCGGCCGAATAGCGAATTATTACTTAGTATGTGTTGGACAGCTTTCGTGATTGTGTGGAAATTTGAGAGGATTCAATATGGATGTGTGTTTGTGCTGGGCCATTATTCTCTCCCATGTATATTGTCCAGTTGACTGCTTCCACACATTTCGTGCCTTTATTTAGTCAAGGGAACACCGATTGTGGTTTGTGCATCTAGCAGGTGAAAGACAGGTGCAATACACGTTTGCTGCTTCTCTAGGCGTGAGAAACAGCTTAGTTGACTTTCTAAATAATAGGGGACATCGGTATTCACGAGTGGAAATGTCAGTTTCTTCTATTGTTTTCGGGTTTTCACGTTAAGGTCTTCACAGATGGGTAAGTTTCTAGTTACTCACCGGTTTACAGCACGCTCCACCTCGCTAAGTTTTGCGTTGCTAGAGAAATAGTTTCCAGTCTATATCTTCGGAATTATGTTGCGCGAGCGATACTGCTAAGCAAGCGATATTGCTGTGTGCTTGATACAGAGATGCATCGCGTAAATGGTATAATATTCTGGCAAACCATGTGAAAATACATGTGTTCTTATACTCCCAGAGCCTGGAGATGTGTGTAGAAAGCAAGCAAGCAAGCAAACAGGTCGGGGCTAGAAACAGTGAGCGGAACCGATCCAGCCTTTGTACAACAGTCTTCATGGTATATGTGCAAGTGTCGGGTGGCTGCTACCGCATGTCTTATCGTGAGGGAGGTATAGGTTCAGCACATAGATAGGCGTAAGGGGAATGAAAAAAAAAATTACATGGAAAATTATGTGCGCTATAGATACTGAGATTCGTTCGTAAAGAGGAGACATATCCAGTACATTGCTTGGTGTCAGACTGCAACAGCAATCCTAATATTTAATTGTAATTACTCTGATGAATATGTGTCTGGTTCCCAATATTCGTGTGAGTCTGGAGATGGCCTTAGAAAGCGTAGCAGCAAGAAAGTATGCCATCCTTTGTACACCAGTTCAGAGAGTCCGAAAAAGCTTTCAACTTGTGGTGATTTGGCTCGTGACTCCCCCTGTACGGGTAAATAGTGAACTAAAACCCAGGTTGTGCTGAGTTGTCTTCGGTACCACGTGTGTCACGTGTATACTCTGCAGAAATTTGAGAAGATTCATTACGATGAGAGTTTGTGCTGGGAGTATTGACAGCGTTCCAACTCCTACTACTCAGATTCTTCTGGGGTAAGGGGTTATCCACGGACAGCTATCCTCTCTCTGGCTGACATGCGCTTCCGTGTCTGCAGTCATGAGCCGCATTTACGGTGGCAGTTTCCTTCGTCGGTGCTGCACTGTGGCACGGTGAGTACGTGGGAAGTATTTGACGACTTTTGCGGTGTTTAACTGTTAATGCAATATGGCGATCTATACAAAATAGTTTTGTCACTTAAAGTCTCGTCTGCAGAAAACAATAGCGGACGGTGCTCCCACACTGGCAGCAGCAGCAGTTTGACGGGTAAATTCAGTGATGGATGGGCTGTCCCGTTAGGATCATCAGGAAGAATGCATTCGGTGTTATTCGAGGCTACTTTCGTAAACAGGTCCTGTTAGGACAAGAATTTCCATGCAGACAAGCTGAGACATCATGAGAGCTCCTACAAAAGAGACCGTTAACTATTTCTGTGATTCTTTACCAATTCCGAGATGGGCATTAAGAGGGGGACTTGGCTGTTATTTACAAGGCCATGTGACATCAGTATAACATTGAGAACGTTTTGTGGTGATGCGTCAGCCACACTGGGTAGGTAAACGCATGCACGGCTAGATGCAGCTCGCATGTCCCATTAGGATCGCTAGGAACAATGCACTCTGTGCTATTCTGGGAAATATTGGAACAGTTTTCTATAGTGTGACCCGTGACCTCAGTATCCACAGGTAGAGAGATATCATGCCAGCAATGGTGTCTAGGTGAACACGTATTTCGACAGGTATTTCTCAGGTGTCATGTATGAAAGTGATGCCGCCGCCTCATCCTTGCGGGACCCAAACTGACACCTGCATGTGTCTCGGAAGCTGATGACCGCATCGCGACTTCGCCAGGGGTCACCGGTGCTTCCTGACTCCTGGGAGCATTTTGGTAGCAACCTCTGAGGTCCAGTGGACAGGGCACGGCGGGAGGTCCGTGCTTCGCGATCAAATGAGTTTTAACTGGGTCTGATGACATGTGATGTGTGTTTCATCACGGTATTCCTTGCACAATTGGAATGAAAAAAGAAATGTGATCTATGTAATTGCTTCTCACAAGACCTGCATCTTTCCAAACGACAGATAATGATGAGCAAGGAAATCCAAGCCCCAAGAAAATGAGTTTTTAAATAAAAAACAATATACCCTTGAATTTCCTCTTTGTGAGATACTTCCTCTTCACCTCAGAGCAGCCAATTTCCAGGTAAAGGAGGGGAGGGTGGAGAGTGAGAAGTGAGGGGGGCGAGGGGGCGGGACTGGGGGATGTGGGTAGCGATCGAGTATTTAAAAAATTCTTTAAATTAATAAATAAACTATATCTCATACACTGTATTGAATCCCATAAATTGTTTAAATAAACAATATTCCACACATTGTCTAAATTCTTTAAATAATATTCCATGCACAGCAAACGATTTCCAGACAAATTTTTTAACTAAATAAATAAACTGTATTCCATATACTACCATAAATAAAATATATTCTATACATTGTCTAAATTGTTTAACAATTTTCCATACACTGTAATCGAATTCCCTCCAAATGACCACTCAACTGAGTCTTTTCCCGCCAATTTCCAGGAGGGGCGGTGGTGGGGGAAAGGGGTTTACCAGAGGGGGAGATGTTAATTAATTGATCAATTTAATTAAGTAGTCAATCAAATTGACAAGCATGAGAGGGGATATTCCAGTAACTCAGACCTGAAAGTGTACCTGTAGCAGCGAGGGAGACCTGATGGGTTGGTGGTTTTCAGAGTGGGGGATGGGGATGGGGAGGGAGAGGAATGGGAAACTATGGGTTAAGAACCTGTCAGTCAAAAGTAAGGATCCTTTTAGCAGAACAATTTGTTAAGTACCTGTCAATCAAAAGGAAGTATCCTTCTCGCAGAACAATAGGTTAAGTACCTGTCAATCATAGAAGAACAATAGGTTTGCCTCTGAGTACATACCTGCCGCTGATGTAGGCAACCTGCACTAACAATATGCGCCAGAACAACGCTTGTTCCACTACTAACGGCGGCTCGAAATGTGCAGCGTGCCACAGACACATGCTGGTGGGAACAGTTTTATGCTATCGGAGATATTCTCGTGCATTTCCGTGGGACCTGTGATGGCAATCGAAGACATGCTAACAGCTGCAGACCACCTGCATCCCTCTTTGCTTGATGTCTTTCCTGAAGGCAATGTCATCTTTCAGCAGCATAATTATCTTTGTCTCAGAGTCAGAAAAGCGCTACAGTCTCTTTAGAGCATTATAGTGAACTCATTTTGATGTCTCGGCGACAAAATCGTCTGATGTAAACTGTTTGGCCCCATCATCGCGAACGCAAATCAGCGGCTCGTTATTTATGTGAATTACATTACTTGTGCGGCGCCATGTAATGCCACATACTTCCACAAATCCACCAACAACCTGTCAGATCCCTGATATGGAGAATCAGTGCATATCCAAAGACGGACAAACAAGCTATTAAGCAGGTGGTCATAATGTTTTGGCTCATCAGTGTATTTCCACCTTAATTTCTAATATTGTTCTTTTTGAGGAGAACAATTGAGAAAATTTAGAGAACTGGCACTTGAGGCTGACTGCAGAACAATTCTACTGCCTCCAAATTACATTTCACGTGGGGACCATGAAGCTAAGAATAGGGAGATTAGGCTTCATGTGGAGGAACACAGACAGTCGTTTCTCCCTCGCTCTGTTTGCCAGTGGAACAGAAAAGGAAATGACTAGTGATAGTACAAGTTAACATCCGTCAAGCATAATACAGTGGCTTGTGGAGTGTGTATGTAGATGTAGATGTAAATATAGATTCGGTACTGACACTTTTTATCTTGATACTCGTTTCAGTACTGACCATTTTGATCTCGTTATGTGTTTCGGTACTGACCCTTTTGGTGTCGACAGTGTTTCTTCTCCAATTCGATTTAGACGTTCAAGATACTCGCTAATGCTCGTCATGCCTGCACCTAAACTCTGTCCATTGGTTTGTTGTCCTCCAGCTAAGCTTGCAGAGGATCTCTTGCCTCTGCCATTTTGAAATCTGCATGTGCATAAAATTCAAGCCTGCATGCACCGGTTTGACTGATGTGTGCTGGTACACACGACGGTCGCCCACTGCAACTACAAACTGAAGTTTTCTGCTCGTGTGGATATGCAACTTCATGATTATGGATCCCATCTATGGCCTCAACGTGCCTCTGCTCACTATCTTATCTGGTCAATTGATCCCCAATATACTGATCAAACCTGTCATCTTCACTAAGTTCCAGTTGATGAGAATGTTGTTCCAAATTTTGCTAAGGTTATGCATCACATCGATTCTGCAGCAGCTAAGAAAGTCAAGAAACGACCCAGCCTCGCATTGGTACGTGGGAGAGTGCAATTCACCCGCCGGAGCCTTGAGTTTATCTCACAGGTTTAGATTAGATTAGATTAGATTAGATTAATACTAGTTCCATGGATCATGAATACGATATTTCGTAATGATGTGGAACGAGTCGAATTTTCCAATACATGACATAATTAGGTTAATTTAACAACATACTTAAGTTAATATAACAACTTTATTTTTTGTGTTTTTTTGTTTTTCTTTATTTTTTATTTCTTTTTTTTTATTTATTTTTTTTAATATTTTTGTTTTTTTTTCTTTTTTTTTCTTAATTTATATCTAAAAATTCCTCTATGGAGTAGAAGGAGTTGTCATTCAGAAATTCTTTTAATTTCTTCTTAAATACTTGTTGGTTATCTGTCAGACTTTTGATACTATTTGGTAAGTGACCAAAGACTTTAGTGCCAGTATAATTCACCCCTTTCTGTGCCAAAGTTAGATTTAATCTTGAATAGTGAAGGTCGTCCTTTCTCCTAGTATTGTAGTTATGCACACTGCTATTACTTTTGAATTGGGTTTGGTTGTTAATAACAAATTTCATAAGAGAGTATATATACTGAGAAGCTACTGTGAATATCCCTAGATCCTTAAATAAATGTCTGCAGGATGATCTTGGGTGGACTCCAGCTATTATTCTGATTACACGCTTTTGTGCAATAAATACTTTATTCCTCAGTGATGAATTACCCCAAAATATGATGCCATATGAAAGCAATGAGTGAAAATAGGCGTAGTAAGCTAATTTACTAAGATGTTTATCACCAAAATTTGCAATGAACCTTATTGCATAAGTAGCTGAACCCAAACGTTTCAGCAGATCATCAATGTGTTTCTTCCAATTTAATCTCTCATCAATGGACATACCTAAAAATTTGGAATATTCTACCTTAGCTATATGCTTCTGATTAAGGTCTATATTTATTAATGGCGTCATACCATTCACTGTACGGAACTGTATGTACTGTGTCTTATCAAAATTCAGTGAGAGTCCGTTTACAAGGAACCACTTAGTAATTTTCTGAAAGACAGTATTGACAATTTCATCAGTTAATTCTTGTTTCTCAGGTGTGATTACTATACTTGTATCATCAGCGAAGAGAACTAACTTTGCCTCTTCATGAATATAGAATGGCAAGTCATTAATATATAATAAGAACAACAAAGGACCCAAGACTGACCCTTGTGGAACCCCATTCTTGATAGTTCCCCAGTTTGAGGAATGTGCTGATCTTTGCATGTTACGAGAACTACTTATTTCAACTTTCTGCACTCTTCCAGTTAGGTACGAATTAAACGATTTGTGCACTGTCCCACTCATGCCACAATACTTGAGCTTGTCTAGCAGAATTTCATGATTTACACAATCAAAAGCCTTTGAGAGATCACAAAAAATCCCAATGGGTGGTGTTCGGTTATTCAGATCATTCAAAATTTGACTGGTGAAAGCATATATGGCATTTTCTGTTGAAAAACCCTTCTGGAAACCAAACTGACATTTTGTTAGTACTTCATTTTTACAGATATGTGAAGCTACTCTTGAATACATTACTTTCTCAAAAATTTTGGATAAAGCTGTTAGAAGGGAGATTGGACGGTAATTGTTGACATCAGATCTATCCCCCTTTTTATGCAAAGGTATAACAATAGCATATTTCAGTCTATCAGGGAAAATGCCCTGTTCCAGAGAGCTATTACGCAGGTGGCTGAGAATCTTACTTATCTGTTGAGAACAAGCTTTTAGTATTTTGCTGGAAATGCCATCAATTCCATGTGAGTTTTTGCTTTTAAGCAAGTTTATTATTTTCCTAATTTCAGAGGGAGAAGTGGGTGAGATTTCAATTGTATCAAATTGCATAGGTATGGCCTCTTCCATTAACAGCCTAGCATCTTCTAATGAACACCTGGATCCTACTATATCCACAACATTTAGAAAATGATTATTAAAAATATTTTCAACTTCTGACTTTTTGTTCGTAAAGTTTTCATTCAATTTGATGGTAATACTGTCTTCCTCTGCTCTTGGTTGACCTGTTTCTCTTTTAATAATATTCCAAATTGTTTTAATTTTATTATCAGAGTTGCTGATTTCAGACATGATACACATACTCCTGGATTTTTTAATAACTTTTCTTAATATAACACAGTAGTTTTTATAATTTTTGATAGTTTCTGGGTCACTACTCTTTCTTGCTGTCAGATACATTTCCCTTTTCCGGTTACAAGATATTTTTATACCCTTAGTAAGCCATGGTTTGTTACAAGGTTTCTTACGAGTATATTTAACTATTTTCTTGGGGAAGCAGTTTTCAAATGCATTTACAAAAATGTCATGAAATAAATTATATTTTAAATTGGCATCAGGTTCACGGTACACCTCATCCCAGTCTAACTGCTGTAGGCTTTCCCTGAAATTTGCAATTGTTAAATTGTTGACTGAACGTACTACTTTGAAGGACTGTTTAGTATTGCTGAATGGAGCTATGTCATATATTGTAACTAACTGTGCACCATGATCAGAAAGACCATTCTCAACAGGCTGAGCATTTATCAGGTTAAACTTATCTTGGTCTATAAAGAAGTTATCTATCAGTGAGCTGCTATCCTTTACCACCCGAGTAGGAAAATCAATAACGGGTGTCAAATTGAAAGAACAGAGTAATACTTCAAGGTCATTTTTCCTATTACCCTCTTTCAGAGAATCTACATTGAAGTCCCCACAAATAATAATTTGCTTCCCCCTGTCTGACAGATAGCACAACAAGGAGTCCAAATTTTTCAGAAATAGATGAAAATTTCCTGATGGGGACCTATATACAGTTACAATTATAAATGTGCCTTTATTTAATTTAAGCTCACAGGCACATGCTTCTATATGTTTCTCTACACAAAGCTTTTTTGTTTCTATACTTTTTGCACAATGATAACTTTTGACATATATGGCAACTCCTCCTTTCTCCATATTTTCTCTCATTACATGTGCAGAGAGCTTATAACCACTTACATTTACCTTATCCATATCAGTAACAATGTGATGCTCAGACAGGCATAGTATATCTATTTCATTCTCAGCTTCTAAATCTTCCAAACAAACCAGAAGCTCATCTACTTTATTCTTTAAACTCCCAATATTTTGATGAAATATACTTACATTATTTTTAATTACACTTTTATGAGAACCTTTCCTTATTCTAACATTTGCAGTACTCTCCTGTCTGAGTTTCTCATTGTGCTTAGGCCTAGTTCCTATACCAGTGGTCACATGGTGTTCAGAGAGGCAGATTATGTCAATTGGGTTGGGTGACTTTAGTTCATCAATGCAATTACCTAGGACTGAGATACAACTTGGTGGAGATAAAATTTCTGGTGATTGGTGAAAATTTATAATTGATAGCTGTGATTGGTGATCCAATGTGCTAGAATTGTGCTGTTGAATTTCTTTCCTAAACTGAAGATTTGTTTCAATCCTGACCTCTCGTAGAACTTGACATCTTTCTATCTTACCTATCCTAAAAAAGGTGCTGCTCCAACACCTGTAACCACTGGTATTTTACCATTCATGGCAGTGCCTCCCCCCCTTAAATTTCCTGCCATTACCCCAGCCAGTTTCCCCTTCCCTTTCCTGTTGAGATGTAGGCCGTGCCTGGTATAGTCCCACCTACTGAGATAATCAACAGGAACCACACCAATATAAGCCCCCGCACCCGACACAAGCAGCCGTTCCAACTCCAAATTAACTCTCCCAACAGAAGAGTTCAAATGAGGCCGGTCATGGCGTCTCAGGACAGATACAAATTCAACATTGGTGTGTCTCGATGCCGACGCAATCTTTACCAGGTCACACTCTATACTGTACCCAGGATCTCTGTCGATGCTGTTCCCTGGCCCTCCCACAATAACCACGGTGTCTTCCCTGGTAAATCCTTTACAGAGTGAACCTAAATCCTCTGTCACCTGATCCAGACTAGCACTTGGTTTGAAAAAATTTGTGACCTGGTATTCTGGTCCTAATTCCTCCTGCAGAAGTTGGCCTACACCTCTGGCATGAGAACTGCCTAACAACAAAACTTTCTTCCTTTTCGATGACTTTCCTACATTCTTTTTCAATTTCCTATTGAAAGTTTGTTGTGTCCTGTCTACACCTACCTCTGCTTGAGGCTCATCAGTTTCTAACTGAAGCAACAGGTCAAACTTATTTTTGACATTCACCACAAAACTGTCAGACTTAGTTCTAGGCCTGTTCCTTCTGCTACCTGTTGCCACTTCCCACCTCTCTTTGCCCTTCTCCCTCCTTAACCTGTCCAGATCTTCCCTAGCCTGATCTAGCTCAGCCTGAAGGGCAGCAATTTTTCCCTCCTGTTCCACTATCTTCCTATCTCTGCTGCAAATCCTACATAACCACTGATGAGCCTGATCCACTTTCCCAACACCCACGCCACTGCAGTCCCCCCAGTGAAAAAAACTACTGCATCCATCACACTAAACCCCGGAACTAACAATTCTACGGCAAGTCAGGCACTTCTCACTCATGGCAAAATAATACTTTAGCTAGAATAAATCAATTAAATTAGCGAAAATCAAAAAAGACGTTACAAGAATTAAGCCTATTCACAAATGTATATAAGCAAGTTTCTGATTTAAAATTCCGCTGGTTTTCTGAGATTTGTATTAAAACAATGAAGGTATACGCTATTTATTATATATTTCACTCGATGGAATGAAAAAAGGGCAATTAAACGAGATACTTTGACTTTGATTCTCCAAAAACGTTACGAGAATAGGCCTATAAACAAATGTATATAGGCAAGTTTCTGATATAAAGTTACGCTGTTTTTCTGAAATCTGTATTAAGACAATGAAGTTATACGCTATTTACGGTAGTTTACTTATTTGTTACCGAGAAACTAGTTAAATTACCTTGAAACAAGAAACAAACACGTTTACAAAATTTAAGCCTAAGCACGACTTCGCGAAGTTACGATCTTTTCGTGTTTTCTGAAAAAATACGCAAATAAAAGTCAAACCTTTAACGGCAAGACTAAACGATACACTAATGCACGTATTTAATTTGTTGTCAGCGTTAAACTAAATTATATTCCTGTCTAAATCACTTAACTTTCTGGAAATGGTTTCTGGCGTCACTTACTCGGCGGCCATCTTGGACAACGCTCCAACAGGAATTACTCAAACTACATTTGCAACTGGCTAGTAATTTCACTTTTTTTCCTGGGATTGTATTGATGTTGTCACCTGGGTTGCAGCTGATTCCGCCCATAAGAACGCAACGGGACGTCAAACAGCTAAGTTCTCACGTCTCCTTGACAAACCATCTCTGCAGGTTCCGTGCAAGACTGTCATCAATTTGAGTGGCATGGTGTTGAGTGATGACGCGGTCTCGGTTTTGCAGAAAGGACTCAACTTCGCTCCCACCCCCAATTTCACTCTGGTCGCAGAAATTGTTAGTGCTGTTGAACAGGTTGAAGCTAGACTTCCGCCAGAATCAGCTGAGGAAATACGTCGTGAAATTTGTCGTGCGTTGACGAAATCCAAAAATGAAGTCAAATATCAGCAGTAAAGAGAGGGCGGCCATTCGTGATCTGAGGGAGCGCTCTGAAATTGTTGTCTTACCGGCTGACAAAGGCAATGCTACAGTTGTTGTCTCCCATAAGGACTTCACTGATAAGATGCAGAGCCTGCTAAATGACGATTCCTACCGGAAGATCAGCGTTGACCCTACAAAGAAGGTGGAGAACAAGATGAGGTCGCTTCTCAAGGACGCAGATTTACCGGAGGGTGACGCTAAGAAATTGTTACTCCAAGGTCCGGTACCGCCTATACTATATGGACTCCCGAAGGTTCACAAAGAGGGGGTACCATTACGCCCCATTGTCAGCAACATCAGGGCACCTACATATTTGTTGGCGAAATACCTGACGGGAATATTAAGTCCTTATGTGGGTAAATGCCCTCATCACATCCGTAATTCCGTGGATTTTGTTAAACGCCTTGATAGCTTCAGGTTGGATGAGTCAGATATCATGGTGAGTTTTGACGTCGTTTCCTTGTTTACGAGGGTACCCCTGCGAGAGTCACTAGAATTGATTAGTCAGAAGTTTGACGAGAAGACCACACAACTTTTTAGGCATGTATTGACTTCCACGTATTTTCTGTTTAATGGAGAATACTACGAACAAACGGAGGGAGTCGCCATGGGTAGCCCACTCTCACCGGTGGTAGCGAATTTGTACATGGAGAACTTCGAGGAGGAAGCCCTGTCGTCATCCGAATGGAAACCTACTTGCTTTTTCCGTTACGTGGACGACACGTTCGTCATCTGGCCACATGGTATGGATAAACTCCTTGACTTCCTTACACATCTAAACTCCATACACCCCAACATCAAGCCGGCCGAAGTGGCCGTGCGGTTAAAGGCGCTGCAGTCTGGAACCGCAAGACCGCTACGATCGCAGGTTCGAATCCTGCCTCGGGCATGGATGTTTGTGATGTCCTTAGGTTAGTTAGGTTTAACTAGTTCTAAGTTCTAGGGGACTAATGACCTCAGCAGTTGAGTCCCATAGTGCTCAGAGCCATTTGAACCATTTTGAACCCAACATCAAATTCACTATGGAGACTGAAACGGAGGGTAAATTACCTTTCCTTGACGTCTTGGTCAAGAGAAGGGCTGATGGCACCCTAGGTCATGGGGTGTATCGGAAGACAACGCACACTGATCTGTATTTGCACGCAGACGGCTGCCACCTACTTAAAACTCTAGTACATAGAGCGCGCACTATCTCTGACGCAGAGAGTCTACCCCAGGAATTGGAACATCTGAGAACTGTATTTCGAAAAAATGGGTACTCAAAGTGGCAGATTCAACGTGCTCTCCTCCCAACCACTACAGCACAACCTGTGGAGATGGATGAAATCACGAGGGAGGATGTAGGCACTGCGTTTATTCCATATACAGGCACACTCTCGGGGAAAATCGTCCGCATTCTGAAGAAAGACCGGGTCGGAACTGTGTTTTGTCCTCCAAATAAAACTCGTGCACTGGTGGGGAGCGCCAAAGATGACCTCGGTCTGAGGAAGGCCGGCGTGTACCAGATTCCGTGTCAATGTGGCAAGTCGTATATTGGTCAGACAATGCGTACCGTCGAGGATCGATGCCGTGAACACCAGAGGCACACTCGACTGATGTATCCGAGCAAGTCGGTGGTCGCTGAACATTGTTTGTCCGAAAATCATGCTATGGAGTATGAACCCACGAGGATTCTGGTACAGACGTCGAGATACTGGGACAGCGTTGTTAGAGAGGCCATCGAAATTCGCACCAATGACGACCTCATAAACCGTGACTGTGGCTATAATCTTAGCAAGGCTTGGGAACCAGCGATTGGGTTAATCAAGAGTAAATCGAGCAAACGTATAGTTGTGACGACCACGGCGGACAGAGCCATCACTCCGACGTCATCTCAGACGCTGTCGCAATCTGTTCCACCGCGCGACCGCGTCGCGGGAGCGGGGCGCGGACGGCGGAGGGAGCCCGCCGCGGGCGGAGGGTATTTAAATCGGCCACCGCCGCGATCGAACCCAGTTCCCTCTGAGCAGCCATAGCGTACGGATCTTCGTGCCGGCACGTTCACAGGAGCTCTGTCCGTAAGTTCACCTGATGATGTCTCTATAGGCCCCCTGGCTCAGCAGGTGTTGTGACTGAGCACCTGAAGGATAATTTGGAAAATGTTTCGAGTAGATTTCCCCACCACGTTATAGTTCTGGGTGGAGATTTTAATTTGCCGGATATAGACTGGGAGACTCAAACGTTCATAACGGGTGGCAGCGACAAGGAATCCAGTGATATTTTTTTAAGCGCTTTATCTGAAAACTACCTTGAGCAGTTAAATAGAGAACCGACTCGTGGCGATAACATATTAGACCTTCTGGTGACAAACAGACCCGAACTATTTGAAACAGTTAACACAGAACAGGGAATCAGCGATCATAAAGCGGTTACGGCATCGATGATTTCAGCCGTAAATAGAAATATTAAAAAAGGTAGGAAGATTTTTCTGTTTAGCAAAAGTGACAAAAAGCAGATTACAGAGTACCTGACGGCTCAACACAAAAGTTTTGTCTCAAGTACAGATAGTGTTGAGGATGAGTGGACAAAGTTCAAAACCATCGTACAATATGCGTTAGATGAGTATGTGCCAAGCAAGATCGTAAGAGATGGAAAAGAGCCACCGTGGTACAACAACCGAGTTAGAAAACTGCTGCGGAAGCAAAGGGAACTTCACAGCAAACATAAACATAGCCAAAGCCTTGCAGACAAACAAAAATTACGCGAAGCGAAATGTAGTGTGAGGAGGGCCATGCGAGAGGCGTTCAATGAATTCGAAAGTAAAGTTCTATGTACTGACTTGGCAGAAAATCCTAAGACATTTTGGTCTGATGTCAAAGCGGTAGGTGGATCAAAACAAAATGTCCAGACACTCTGTGACCAAAATGGTACTGAAACAGAGGATGACAGACTAAAGGCCGAAATACTAAATGTCTTTTTCCAAAGCTGTTTCACAGAGGAAGACTGCACTGTAGTTCCTTCTCTAGATTGTCGTACAGATGACAAAATTTTAGATATCGAAATAGACGACAGAGGGATAGAGAAACAATTAAAAACGCTCAAAAGAGGAAAAGCCGCTGGACCTAATGGGATACCAGTTCGATTTTACACAGAGTACGCGAAGGAACTTGCCCCCCTTCTTGCAGCGGTGTACCGTAGGTCTCTAGAAGAGCGTAGCGTTCTAAAGGATTGGAAAAGGGCACATGTCATCCCAGTTTTCAAGAAGGGACGTCGAACAGATGTGAAGAACTATAGACCTATATCTCTAATGTCGATCAGTTGTAGAATTTTGGAACACGTACTAAGTTCAAGTATAATGACTTTTCTGGAGACTAGAAATCTACTCTGTAGGAATCAGCATGGGTTTCGAAAAAGACGGTCGTGTGAAACCCAGCTCGCGCTATTCGTCCACAAGACTCAGAGGGCTATAGACATGGGTTCACAGGTAGATGCCGTGTTTCTTGCTTTCTGCAAGGCGTTCGATACAGTTCCCCACAGTCGTTTAATGAATAAAGTAAGAGCATATGGACTATCAGACCATTTGTGTGATTGGATTGAAGGGTTCCTAGATAACAGAACGCAGCATGTTATTCTCAATGGAGAGAAGTCTTCCGAAGTAAGAGTGATTTCAGGTGTGCCGCAGGGGAGTGTCATAGGACCGTTGCTATTCACAATATACATAAATGACCTTGTGGATGACATCGGAAGTTCACTGAGGCTTTTTGCAGATGGTGCTGTGGTGTATCGATAGGTTGTAACAATGGAAAATTGTACTGAAATGCTGGAGGATCTGCAGCGAATTGACGCGTGGTGCAGTGAATGGCAATTGAATCTCAATGTAGACAAGTGTAATGTGCTGCGAATACATAGAAAGATAGATCCCTTATCATTTAGCTACAAAATAGCAGGTCTGCAACTGGAAGCAGTTAATTCCATAAATTATCTGGGAGTACGCATAAGAGTGATTTAAAATGGAATGATCATATAAAGTTGATCGTCGGTAAAGTAGATGCCAGACTGAGATTCATTGGAAGAATCCTAAGGAAATGCAATCCGAAAACAAAGGAAGTAGGTTACAGTACGCTTGTTCGCCCACTGCTTGAATAGTGCTCAGCAGTCTGGGATCCGCACCAGATAGGGTTGATAGAAGAGATAGAGAAGATCCAACGGAGAGCAGCGCGTTTCGTTACAGGATCATTTAGTAATCGCGAAAGCGTTACGGAGATGATAGATAAACTCCAGTGGAAGACTCTGCAGGAGAGACACTCAGTAGCTCGGTACGGGTTTTTGTTAAAGTTTCGAGAACATACCTTCACCGAAGAGTCAAGCAGTATATTGCTCCCTCCTACGTATATCTCGCGAAGAGACCATGAGGATAAAATCAGAGAGATTAGAGCCCACACAGAGGCATACCGACAATCCTTCTTTCCACGAACAATACGAGAGTGGAATAGAAGGGAGAACCGATAGAGGTACTCAGGGTACCCTCCGCCACACACCGTCAGGTGGCTTGCGGAGTATGGATGTAGATGTAGATGTAGATGATGGCGACATGTATGATCGCCGAAATATTGTGCCCGTTGGACACTATAGATCGGCAGTACACCCGTGGATATTTTGATTATAAAACATTAACTGTTCCACAACATGAGTACCTTGCAACATGAAATTATCCTGCGGATTGTTCCTATCAATGTGAGGATAATCAAATACTCAGTTTCGTGCCCTGCTGATACAATCACCTACTTCCTGTTAATGTTATTTAGTAAGCATAAAAAATACTAGCAAATCAGATGATGAAGGATAAACTGTACTTCTACTGAAAGGACATGTTCTAGTCTTGACTGCGCAATTTATTTGAAAATAAACCCATTCAATCAACATGAACTCTAAACAAGTTACGAGATGTCCAAAAGAAACACAAAAATATAAAAACTACAATAAACTGATATTGGCTGTCTTCTGCCTAATTCTGCACAGTTGTGAATAACGCATTCTGAGAATCTCTATGTGGAATGACTGATTTGGTTTCCATACTGAAAACTAGAAGAATCTACTCCAATTGATTGACTGGAAACCTCAGTCAAGAAATTTTTACAAGTGATCCCAGAAATGTACACTACCTGCCATGAATGCCAGAGCTGGTGGCTATTTCTCCATCTCAAACAGCTTGCAAGCAGAGTGAGTGACGACTCTCGAAGTATCATGCACTGCAAACAAGGCTGCTGCCCTGCAATGTTTTCAGTACACTGAAGCCTAAACCTTCAGGCAGGAGACTACTGTACAGAATCTTCTAAGTCCGAACTCTGTCTAAATTGCTTCACAGCCAACAACAAACGTAAGATGAGAGCTCCCAGCCAAAGGTGGAATCTAGGAACGACTTAAACGCTATTGCGTAACAGAACAGAGCTTCCCAGATAACTGTTTGCCGATGCAAGACGAGAACTCTCAGCCAAAGAGGCAAAGTTCAGAATCGTCTTAAGCGAACAGCAAACTTCAGTACACTATCAAACACCTGCAATAGATGTTCCGTCGAAACTAGGGAGCTCTGACAGAAGTCTTCCCAATTTGGTATTCAGAGAGAAGTCCTCACAGTTTGGGGGCTCAAAGAGAAGTCCTCATTCTAAAACTGCTGTCTCTCCAGCTCACATCTGGTTACCTCTCCCCTAAGTCAGTGCATGCGAATTATAATCTTAGTACCTCCTACTTGTTTTACTACCCTCCTCACTCTAAAAGGCTCTGGCCAACCACAAACTCAAGTTTGGTTTGTCCTGTGGAACGTTTTAGATGAAATTCCTTCTCCCATCTATTCATACAAATACGCCAATCGGAAACGTCCAGGTTCAAATCGCGGGAAACAAAAAATTGCTCTGAGGACTATGGGACTTAACATCTATGGTCATCAGTCCCCTAGAACTTAGAACTACTTAAACCTAACTAACCTAAGGACAGCACACAACACCCAGTCATCACGAGGCACAGAAAATCCCTGACCCCGCCGGGATCGCGGGAAACGGGCTGGCGGATTTGCTTGTGTGCTAACAGCTGGTGGCGCCATCATGCTACCCAACACATTCCAGGCTGCTTCCACATTGTTTAAAAAAATTGCAGTATCTCCAGCTCGGAAAGAACCGACCACTGGCAGTCATTGAATGGCTCCAGCCCTTGCATTTCACTACGACTGTATCCTCGTGGACCTTAGTACCTTCTGCGACACCCATGTTGGCGACCGTTCACTCAAAATAGCAATGCTCCTACCTGTCCCTAGAGATTCCCTGAGGTTGCATTCCGCCACAGAAATGGCTTTTGAGCTCCTGGCCGCCACCCAACTCTATGCTGTGCTTCCTGCTGCCTCAGTGCCTGGCCACGCCGTGTCTGAGAAGCCACTGAGTTTTACACAGCCATGTACTAAATCCAGTCAACCTACACACAAGTGTAATTCAATTATTAGTACAAAGGAGTACTTGATAATGTCAGCCATATTCTATTTTCATACTAAATGGCACCATTCCTATCAAAACACACTTTAAGTACATGTCACAGTGTGGGACGAAAGCACTGTAAGGTGTCTTTGCTTAGAATTTTGCACTAGTCTGTAATGTGATTGAACTCTTGTCATCATTGTAGATCCATGATGCTAAATGTAGCCTTGCCTTAGTTCTGCATTGTGTACTGCTTCCTTTTCTAATCAGGAGATTATGTGAATTTAATCTTTTTCCAGATGTTAATTTTGTATGAGAAAAATATTCAAAGCTGCCTATAGCTACATTGTCGAAAGCCTGTTTTTTCATTGACTCTCAGGTTGTTACATACAAGTTTCCAGTCTATATTTTGCAAATACTTCTAGAGCTCATCAACTCCATTTTCATTTCTTGCCCTAGCATTTTCTAAATTCTTGGGATTTATACGATGCTCCCTGATGTTAAAAGTCATCTGAGAGAATATTAGCTATGGGAATTACATTATGACTTTGTAATCTCAATGAATCTATAAGAAAGTTGTCAGTAGAGGCACTGCTATTTCCCATAACTAATTGTGCATTTTGTGTGTGGAAGTTAGAGAGGGCAGACATGAAATGATGGTGACTAACATATATCTCTAGAAGAAAAAATATTTTAAAAAATAGAAAAAATATGAATACCAAATTATGTGAATAATCTCCTGTTCCTGGTAGAAGGAGAAAATTGAAATAAAGGTAACAAAAGCACTGGACATTCCTATAAGATGGAGCATTGTTACTTTATCATTGGGCTCCTTAAATCTAATTATAGGTTAGACATAGATTAACCATGTAGAAGCTTTATGGAATAAGGTAGCCCATATTGTTTTCTTCATGGCCTCAATATTGTCTTGATTCCTTCTTATGTCAAAACCATAACAGAGCTGGAGTTTGTCCACCTCTTCCTTAGTAATACCACCCTGACCACCAATTGGTTTGCCATCACTGAGCTTCTTCCCCTTCATATCTTTTATTAGCTTACATAAATGTGTGCCCATCCTCTTTTGGACATGACCAACACGCTCTTAACTTTTCAATTTTTACAGTTCTTCCATAAGACAGATTTTCCAACACATTTGCAAACCTTTTGGAGTCTCCGTCTCCAAGGTACTTTACATATCGTACACCATAATTCTCTTCTGACCTTTGAAATATTCTGAGAACTCCCTCTGATTCCATTCCACCACTGTACCCAGAAAAATTCTGAACACAAACATGATCCTGGTTATTTCCTTTGCAACCATGGCAGTACTTTTTCATACATTCTATGTCAGGGATGTTGCGGTGACAACACCATTCAACGATAGGTGACCATGCTTTTGCCATATCCCATCAAAGGCTGCAGCTATATCAGTGTCACCTTCATTGCGTAATACAGTTTCTTCTACTGCTTTCTTCATTGAGAAAGCACTCACTTGACCAAGAATTTCAAGAAGTAACTGTGTGTACTTCTCAAATCTTGTAGGTGGGGTCAAATTCATGATAGCATAAAATGTTTGAGTTGCCTTTCTACCCTTCCCAATACACCTCAGTCCATATGCAAGTCTGATATTTGAGCTATAAACTCTTCCCTTGCACAATCCAGAACAATACCCAGTTTTAGTTACCCCACTGAAATCACAAAACACTTGTAACTTGCTAGCCACACCTTTCCTGCCTTCAAAATCTTCGATGATTTTAATACCACCTTTTCCACAAAGCGCATACACAGCATCAGTCTTTACAAGCGAACATAAAACACTTGTAGCGACTTTCTAGTATGACCGAACTATAGAATAATACGCAATTGTTCAGAATACCTTTTATTACTTTCACACTCGAAAACACAACGATAAACATAAACAACTCTAAGTCACTATGCCAACAGCGGCAAAGATTATGCTCTGATACGTCAGCCATACGATTACGCTAAACTCACGTGGCAAAGAATGTCAAAGTGTTGCCACATCAGCCCCCCGTTTTTTTTTTTTTTTTTTTTTTTTTTTTTTTTTAACCATGTGCTCCCGGTATGTCAGGGATTTTACACTTCCCTTGTCTACCTGCTCTTGTAACCACTGTTGGAACCAGATAGTGTTCTTTCTGTTCCTCTGTGTGTGTTTCTGGGTTTTCGTCCATGTTCTCTGGCATCACCTCGTTGGGTGAACTTGACACCATGGGTTGAGTGCTTGGAGTGTCCGCGTCGATGCAAGCGGATTTCAGGCGCTCAGTGGACACTGTTTCTTGATTGCCGTTCTTCTCGATTCTGAACCAGTGTTCACCTCTCTCTATTACTCGGTAGGGACCACAGTATGCAGAAACGAGTGGTGGAGCACTGTATCGTCTCTGGGCCACACATGAGATACTTGTTTTGTAATTAAAACTGCCTTTTCCTGCTGGCAACAGGAAAAGGCAGTTTTATTTACAAAACAAGTATTTATATGCCTGCTGCGGAGGATGGCCACAAGTATTTATGCACAAACACCTTTCATTCCCCATGCCTGACAGGGTTGGTAGGTTGGAGTTTTCGGATTCTGCTGCTAAGTTGTTGTACAAACTGCGTGTAAAGCTCTGAAGTGACCAATCGAGAGGATTGTGGCGGGATTAATTCCACTGGGACTCTCAACTCTTCGCCATAAACTAATTGCGGACGAGCACTGTAAATCTTCTTTCATGATTGTTTGTAATCCGAGGAGGACCAGAGGCAGTGCTTCAGGCCAGTCAGACGTACCACACCTTCGACCAGTTTTGAGAGTGCGGTGAAACCGTTCCACCATCCCGTTGCTAGCTGGATGATAACTAGTTGTACGAAAATGGTTGCAGCTGCATAACCACAACTGTCTACCCCAATCAGTGGTACTGTCGTGTCGTACACTGAACCGAGAGAACCAGGAGCATATCAATTCTTTTGCTACTGACTCAGCTGAGATGTCTCTAATAATGTAGGCCTCTGGCCATCTAGTAAAACGGTCGATGGCCGTAAGTAAATACTGGTGGCCTCCAGCATGTGTAAGTGGTTCCACAACGTCGACATGAATGTGCATAAACCTTTCTGACGGTATTGGAAACTGAGCTACTGGTGCAAAAACGTGACTGCCGATTTTATTGCGCTGACACGTTAAGCATGCGCGTGCCCAGTCGCGGCAGTTTTTCTGTATCCCTGGCACCCTACTTTGGCGGATACTAGTCTTGCTGTTCCTCGGATTCCAGGGTGAGAAAGATCGTGTAAGGTCTTGAAGATCTCTCGGCGGTGTTCTTCTGGTATGTAAGGTCTTTGTATTCCTTTCTTCACATCACACTAAATTCCTTCTGGCGCATTCGGAATCGAAATGCATTTATGCTGTAATGCTGTTGACTGGCCCTGTAGGAGACGGCACAGGAAAGGATCACGTTGTTGTGCTGTTGCTATATCTGACCATTGTACGGCGTTCAAACTAGCACAGTTGCGTGATAAGCAGTCTGCTACCAGGTTGTTCCTCCCCGCTATGTGACGTGCATCCGATGTGAACTGCGTGATGTATTCTATCTGTCTACATTGCCATAGTGAAGAAGGATCTGTGTCATGCTCGACGATGGCCACTAGCGGTTTATGGTCTGTGAAAAATTGTTAAATTTTGCCCCTCTATCGATGAACGGAAGTGCTTTACTGCAAGGTACGTGGCTAACAGTTCGCGGTCGATAGCGCTCACTTTTGCTGCCTTTGGTCCAAGGTTTTTGAAAACAAGGCGAGTGGCTGCCATTCACCACTAAGTTCCTGTTGCAGTACCGCTCCTACTGCTGTCTGCCTTGCATCGACCATAATCGCCAAGGACGAATGTACTCTTGGGTGAGCCAGCAAGGTCGCTTGTGACACATGTTCCTTTAATCTATGGAACGCTGATTCAGCCTCTGATGTCCATGGTATTACACGGTCTCCTGTAGTATTTTTTTCCTGTGAGTAGAGCCGTGAGTGGTTCTTGGGCTGTCGCTAGTTGAGGTAAATGGCGGCGGTAGTAGTTGAGCAAGCCAAGGAATCGGCGAAGTCCTTATTGGAGGGACATCCGTTGAACTGCCTCCACACGTGCAGGCAGCGATCACAGACCTGCTGCTGAGACCACATATCCGAGAAATTTGACTGCCTGTTTGCCCAATGCACACTTTGCCTCATTAACTAAGAAGCCAAAGCGTTCAAAACGCTGTAAAAGCAGTTGCAGATGCTCTTTGTGTTCTTCCGTCGACGAGGAGAAAACTAAAACATCGTCCATGTAGCAAAAAACGAATGGCAGCTCTCGTAGCACTTCATGCATAAACCGCTGCCAAGTTTGGACCGCGTTTCTAAGACCAAATGACATAAAGTTGCATTCAAACAGGCCAAACGGTGTGATCACTGCAGTTTTTTGAACATCTTCTGGTGCCATTCGAATTTGTAAGTACGCTTTCGCACAGTCTATCACACTGAAGATGGTAGCATTGCCGATATTATAATTGAAATCCATCACATTGGGAACAGGATACCGATCAGAAATTGTTCGAGAATTGTGTGCCCTATAATCACCACATATACTCGAAGAATTATCTTTTTTATGAACCACATGGATGGGTGAAGCCCACACACTGTCTGACCTAGTTACTATACCTATCGCCAAAAGTCAATCAAACTCCGCTTGCGCCGCAAGTAGTTTCTCTGGAGACAGACGTCTTGGACGGAATGCAACTGGTTGGCCGGGCTTCGTACAGATGTGATGCTGTGTCTTGTGAAAACACTTCCTGGTGGCGTTCGCCGGGCGAGAGATTGCTGAGAAGTGTTGAAGCATGCTGCGAAAAGATGCGTCCTCCTTTGATGTTATATTGCCTACAACAAACGAATCGTTGCATTTGAGAAACTTCTTCTTGCGTGGCTCACACATGTGCGTCCCGCATTGTTGTGAGCACGAATTCGTAACGACTCGTTCTGGCACGGAGGAAGTGTTAGAATGACCGGGCACTTCGCACTGCATTTGCCCCGATGCGGAAGTGAGGGGAGCCAATGTCTTCTCCTTGCATATCGGAACCAATCGTCGGTTGACAAGATCTGGCATAAGGTGAAATTTGCACAAGAAATCTGCACCAATAAAAGGGTCCGGTACATCTGCTATTATGAAAGTCCATACCAGTTTGAATTCAGGTTCGAGACGTAGCGCCAATCGTTTCTCACCATAGGTGGTGATTGCAGAGTTGTTGGCGGCAGTGAGCACGTGATGTGACGTAGTTCTTTGGATGTCACTGTTTCTTCTAGGATACCCATTAACCTCTGAACCTGTATCAGTCAGAAACTTCTCTCCAGATGTAAGGCATTGGATGAATAGCCTGTCCGATTTGCTAACTATAGATATCGTTTTCTTAGCACCGTTCCGTTTTCCTCCTGTCTCCGGGTGCCTAAAATACTGATGACGACCATTCGCTCCCATTAACGTCCGTCTCCGAAGTTTGGGAAGCTGCAGGGTTGGGTACATTGACGAGCATAATCGCGGAAGCGTTTGTGATACCAGCACCAATGTTCTATCTGGCTCTGAGGAATGTTATTCCTGCGTCTTTCTCCAGCGTCGGCTTTGTAAATGTTGTTGGTGCTTGGCGATTTGGACGTTAAGTTTTGCCACTTGTGCTACCAACTGTTCCATGGCGGATTCTTGCGATGTGTGCTGGTGATGAGAGCAAGTAATGCCTGAACCGGAATCCACAGTGTCTGACTCTGTGTTGCTTTATACTCCTGTGCTTCTATTGTGGTTTGTATTGACCATTGCAGAAGCAGAAGATTCTCTTAAATTATTTTCTATGGTGTCTACCTTCTTTGCTAATGTCGTTAATGGTACAATTGTTTGTGCGGCGATGATGGCGTGGATGTTGACTGGCAATTTATGTAGTCACAATACCTGTAAAGATTGTTTTGGCAGCAAAACTGGGCCCGCCAATGTGCATAATGACCTGAGGACTTTCGACGGAAGCTTGTCTTCCACATATTGTTCAGTGAAGATTTTGTGAAGACATAGTTCTGTCGGTAAAGTGTAGTGTTGTATTAGAGCCTCTTTTAATGCTGCGTAACTGCATTGTGACAAGGTATCTTCCACTTCTTCTATCACTTCCAAGTCTAGACGTGAAACCAGAATGTTGAACGTATCAGTATCACAGGCTACCTTGCGTTGTTGAAATATACATTCCGCCTCTGTGAACCACAGCTGTGGCCTCGTTGTCCAGAAAGCAGGGAGTTTGACATTCCCTTGACCTATTGGCATACTCTTATGTTCTCCTGTAGAAGAGCTTGCATCAGGCGACGTACTTTGTTCCTCCTCGAAATTGTTTTCCGCTACTGATGTCGGTGTAGTCATTATTCCGACTTGGTGTGTGTGCTGTTGCGTCTTCTTTGCGGGGTCACCACTGTAGCGACTTTCTAGTATGCCCGAACTATAGAATGGTACACAGTTGTTCAGAACAACTTTTATTACTTTCACACTCGAAAACAATAAGTTAAACATAAACAACTCTAAGTTACTATGCAACAGCGGCAGATTATGCTCTGATACGTCAGCGATACGATCGCGCTAAACTCACGTGGCAAAGAATGTCGAAGTGTTGCCACACATTCAATTCAGCAATTACGGAAACACATTCTGTTACAGTGTTTTGATCATATTTTATAGAAATGTCACTCTGGGTACTCAAATATTTTAGGTTCTGTCTTGAGGCACTTGGCGGAGTCGACATAACATTCAGTTGGTTTGTGCATGTAATTACATAATCTCTATTTCCGAACGAAATAAACCACTTACCATAAAACTTACGTTTTCCCGGTCCAAAATGCTTTTTTGGAGGCATAACTACTTCTGGGAATGACACAGCACCAACAGCTCAACAACGAACAGATCTTTGAACACAAACAACCCTCGAAAACCATAGATATATAAAGGAAAACAAAGGGGCATCGGAAAGTATGTGTGCTAACAGGGCTGCCAACTCAAAAAACGATTACGCAGTGTATCTTTTCAAAGTGGCAAAATATAATGACGCCATTTGACATCCGACCGCAGCGGAAAAACGGTAGTTGCCGTATACCAACATATATTTAAATTTGTTTTTAATTATGTTCCCGATGCCTGAATCGATTCAATTAACTACCATTTTGTTCACAAAATTCTAAAGATTGAATTAAGACGGAAAAAATTCGAATTTTTGAAGCAGATTCTCTAGCAAGTGACCTTAACGCTCTGTTGATTGAACCTTGGATGTTGGTTTGTGTGTTACGAAAGTTATTGATATCATACTAGGTCACAAGTCAATGATTTTGTATATAAATTTGTGTCGAAGGGGTCTGTGTCAGTGGTAATGAGCTCAATGGTGTCAACACACATAGTAAGGCCAATTCACACTAGATGTCAACAGACCGTCACCAGTCACACAACATCAAGTCACATCACCATGACGGTGTGTCACAACCACCTTTATTAACGCCTCCATTAACAGATGTCGCCATGAGTGTATTCAGGTCGATCTGCTGAAGACGAATACCAAGCGGTGAATAGAAGTTTATGAGACTCCATTCGTGATGCAAAATGTCGATAACAGCATCAGAATTGAGAAACTAATAATGATAAAGTTTATTAATGTCCACAAAAACTTCATATCATAAGTTCTTGATCAGTTTTGTGTAATGAAGTGCATAGAAACAAAACAAAATTTCAAAATGTCGACATTTATTTTCCAGCGAAACTGTACTTCCACAAAAACAGCAAACAGTATCTATAAAAGAATAAATTGACCCTATTTACCTCATACTTTATCATTTTTTTCTAGCGTAATGAATGAAGTCTTAAACAAGTTTCTTTTCTTTGGCATTACAGCTGACTTTTTCATTTTAAAATATTATTTAATGAAAATTGCTTCCTCAACTCTTGTCCTTATTTACACACAGTGTAGGTGTTAGCCTTGTCTGTTATTGTAAAACCTCACCTCACTTACGGAAGGATGCTCACTGGATAAAAAAATCCAGGTCGTCATGGAACATTTGCAATTTGCCGCTAAAACAAAGCAAAATAATAAAATAAATATTAAGAAAAAGCTGAAGCACAATATCCACTACTATATAATGAGTGATCATGACGAAAATAGATGTACTTCCGTTGTTAGCTTTCTTCCAGATAAACCTTGACGATGACATGATGTGATGTGAAATGGCTTGACGACCCGTTGGCGGCCCGTGAGAACACTACCATCTTCATGCATTGTGGAATATTTGTACATGAAGCGATGGCAAATGTGAATTGGACTTTATGGACCTTTTAAGCGAACCATTGATCCTCGCGTGCTTCAAAATAACCTTTAAGAGAAGACTTCCTCTTCTACCGATCTCATTCATCACTTAGTTACACTATCCTGACACTTAAAGATAAAAGACCAATCTCCACACTAACCAGACAATTTAGAGAGTAGCAGATTACAGACAAACACTCATACAAACATTCACAGAGACAAACACTGATAGGCAAAACTCAGTGGTGCTCTATTGAGATATAAACAGAAACAGCAACGGCAGTGTGTCAAACACGTAAGTCTAGAGTCAGGGGTGCAACTGCAGCTCCATACTTACAAAGCGAATCAAGCTTCTACAAAGCAAGCCAAGCTTTGATGGGACATATAAATGTCGGTGACATTTCTGTGACACACAACATGAAGGGAGCCTGGTCTTTACAACCTACCACTTCATTGTAATATCATTGGAAGTACATATAAATACACTGAAATTAGACGAAACTGTGAAAACGAAATCTTTTACTTACAGTATTATATATTCATTCTTTGCTGATGACACACATAAATATCAGTAACATTTACGCTGTGTGCAATATGAAGGCGGCCTGCTCTTTACAACCTACTACTGCACTGAAATATCATTTGAAGTTCATAAACACACTGAAATTAGATGAAACTGCGAAAAGGTAACTTTTTACTTGCTGTATTACATATCCATTCTTTGCTGATGACAGCATCTGTACCAAGAATCGCACCCGAAGCATGTAAGGCCACTTTTTACTGTTTTAATCATGAGTATAGCAGAAAATAAAACTTTTGAGGAAGAGGGTATGACATTGCATTAATTCAAGTTATTCAAATTTATTAAGGGATGATATTCATTTTTATGTTACTGACAGAAGATCAGTAGCAACGGCATAATTACGATGTGAATCGCAAAACACTAAGAAACAATGCATAAAAATTGCATAAGATAAAACGCGCTGTTTAAAAGCCAATACCTGTAATCTGTCTTGTAACAGAGAAACAGTAATGTCTTGTTTCTCAGCGATACCTGGTTTCTCGAAATACTTACGGTGCATTATTTTTCTCCTCTTCTTTGTAGAGAACAGCAGTCTCTGATGATGTATATTTTGTTTCCTTCATCAGGTAACACTGCAAGGACCAATTCTCTGGTGATTTGCACTGGTGTCCACAAGCAGCAAATGTAAAATTTGGGGTTGACATCTGACATTGTAAAATGTGAACTGCAAAACACTAAGAAATGGTACAAAAAAAATTATCTAAGATAAATTTTCACTGTGTAAAGGTCAATATCTTTTGCCCGTCCTGTAGTAGAGAAACATAATGCTTTGTTCCTTGGCTAGACGTGGTTTCTCGAAATGCTTATGGTGCGCTATTTTTCTTCTCTTTTTTGTAGAAAACAGTTGTCTCTGAGGCGGAATACTTTGTTCCCTTCATGATGTAGCATTGCAAGGATCAATTCTTTGATGATCTTTGTTAGAGTCGACTGCAGCTAATGAGCTTTCGTGCTTGACATCTGTCTTTCTGAAACCTACAGTAGCTTTGCAGAAGATATTGTATCAATCAGATCAGCAAATTTTTTCTTCATTTTCGTCTTCAGTTGATTTAAGTTTTAATGAATAGTCTTTTCCTTCTGGGTTTGACCAGTTGGTTTCTTTCTCAGTTATTGATCCGCCTTCATATTACACATAATGATTCATCTTAATGAATGCCACCATTACCTGTATGAAAGTTATTGACGTTTGCTGAGTTGGATTGCTGGCTTATTTTATGTAGGCAGACAGAGTGAATATGCTTACACAGGTTCTATCCAATACTGGAATCTATGCATGAGCAGGTGTTCTGATGACTGCAGGCTTCTTTACATGAAATACAAATCAGTTTGCAGCTGCAGTTGTGGGAATTGTCCTGAACAAAGAAGGCGATATTCATCTTGGAAGTAGATAGTACGAGCTAGCCATTTCCTTCTTCAGCTATATGTTCACAAACGACCTTTACAATTAAGTTGTACTTTCTGTCAGTATCCTGGTTTTGTCTATGAGTTTTTCCTTTCTCAGGATAATGAGCCAGTCAAATAGTTTCTCTCTGATGAAGCTAATTGATGTGTGAATAGACTTATAGTGAAGTTTTTTTTGAAACGTGTGTGTATGTGGGTGTGTATGTGTGTGTGTGTGTGTGTGTGTGTGTGTGTGTGTGTGTGTGCTGTTTTTCGAATAAAGAATCTGAAATCAGTCGCTCCAGTGCTAAAGGAAACATTGCTCAGTTATTATAACTTCTACTTCTTGCATCAAACTCCTCGCTAGCTTGTAAGTTTCAACTTGTTTTTCGTTTTATTTTTAATACATATATTTTCTCTCTGTGCGTTGTCAGTTTGCCATGAACAGTACTGTCTTTTCACTGGTTCTTATCCCTGTGAAAGTGTAGCATTTCAAAATGGCTCCACTAAAACTGACATAAACGACAGAGGACATATTTTCCTACTTTACTCTTTATTTCCACCAAAATAATGATAGCACCTCTTCATCAAAGAAGAAAAGCACTAGGAAAACCTTGTCTCAAGTCGTCAAGCACAAGAAGTGTAATTCACTCAAAATCATTACCATTAGTCCTGTGAGCTCCATCGGTGCAAATACGGTCACAAATTTGAAATAAGTAAAGCACGAGGAAAAGCTTGTCTCATGCCATCAAGTACAAGATGTTTAATTAACTAAAAATCATAACCATTAGTTTCATGTTTTCCATCGATGCACATGCAGTCAGCGCCATACTTCTTCAGAATTTCAAGTTGAGAATTGTTCATAATGATGAGGACAAAGTCTTTCCTTATCAGGAGTGGATAATGTCGCCTGCTTGAACCTTGTACTCTGTAGAACAACACACATGTGTTATCGCTGGCAATAATTTCGTTTATCTATGCTTCTACACTGGTGTCATCGTCTTTACGTCTCGTGACACAACGTAAATTATTACACTGCTCAATTCTGTATAAATCTTTTTTTGTCAATAGATGGATTCTGTAGATTGGAATCAAATAAAGTGTCTCTTATTTTGTCGAGTATCACATGGAATGGAATTCTGTTTGTGATATCAACAGCTAATGTATTTCCTTCTTCTGTCAAATATAACTGTCTGATAACATTTTTATGTTCCACATGAGTAAGCACATAATATACTTTGCAGTTATCATCTCCAGCTTTGGTTATCTCGATGCTGGAAGGACAGACATCTCTCATTTTGTTAGTTCCTTGGATTTTCATGTGGTGTATGGCCTTACTTTTAGATACGTATTGTCATGAATGGTGTTGTGCAAAGAAATGTCGAGTGACATTGTCCAAAATATGATATGAGCCATATTTTTTGACAGAGACTGACAACGGGTTTCTCTCGATTTGCTTCTTCCAGTCACTGAATTCCTGGAAAGATCCAAATTCAGTCTCCTCTAATGCAATCGACACAGTATGTTTCAATGAGATGTGATCATAATAGCATTTCTTCGAAAGAAGTGGAATATCAGACAGTGGACATTTCATTTCCATCAACTGTTTTCTGATGCATGTTAATTTCTTTCATGGCACAGTAATTAATTGTGCTCATGGTTGAACTGTTCTCCATGTAGATTACACAAATATTTATAAAACTTCTGTATTTTTACTTGTGGAGTGACATCACTTAATTTTCCTGGATATGTCTGTGATGTCTTTTTCCTGAGGTTCTTGTTATAATCATAGGGCTTCTTCCACGCTCTAAAAATGTGAATTATTTTCCTGAGTTATTATATTTCTGATCGTATTGCCCCAGTTCAAGAAGGTGAAAATCTTGACACTTTTATAATACCTCATAAATTTCACAAAATGACAACAAAAACTACACACCAGATAGATACACAATAGAACATGTGGACGATTTGGTGTCAGACTGCTGCCCAATGAACATAATGTATTTTCCAATGGCTGCCTTGTGCAGCTTCTTCTCTTCTTGTGTGAGATCAGCTCCGGAACTGCTGTTTCACCCCAGACTCTAGACACAGGCTCTGCCAAGGGAGTGTCTTGTACCGGTAAAACGCCTGTCTGCATTGACGTTTTGGGCTGGAAACTGACATCATATGAATGGTTGCTGTACATGCCTGGCTGCAAAGGCAGACGAAGAGATGATCCAGAACGCTGTGCTCGATTCTAATATGATTGTATTTTAATAGCGGTAAAAATCGAGCACTTTTCCTCGTTTTGATCCCTCAGTTATCTACATGTACTAAACAAATTAGTAAGTATACTAAAATGGCTGATGGCTAATGAAGGGAAAAATATGGTGCCAATCACATTTCAGTTGTGCTTTAGAACTTTAGCCTGACAGGAAGAAAGCATATGATATCTATTTTTGTGACACATGTGTATGACCCTATTGTAGAAATAGACTCACGATTAAACAGTATTCAACGTTTGTTGTAATGTACATGGTCAAGTTAATTTTCGTTGTACAGTAAATGTTGAGAAGTGTATGATGGCAAAAATTTCTTCTTGAAGAACTGCTCAGCAATACAGTTAATACTGGCGCCATGCACACTTCTATGCTGTCTTCAGCTCTATTACACTTATCTGTCGAAGTTAAGCCACATTAATGTGGAGTTTTTAGTTAGTTCCCATAATTATACAGAAGTCAGAAATTTAAAAAGCTTTATCTTTCTTCCCGTCAGTTACAGGTGCTGCACGATCCGAGTCAGTTTAATCGTGGACAACTGATTTTAGTGTGCTATCGATTTTATCTAGACAATGTGCAAGGAACTTGCCTGTAAGCTAACATTATGTTGTGCCACGATTTTTAAAAAGCTGTAGTACTCAGCTTTCATTAATATAGAGCAGTTTATTGTAATAGGTCTACACACCTCTTTTAAAAGCCATTGTATTCTGTAGTGTTTTAATTTTTTGTGCAGATCATCTGAAGATGCATTTCTTCTAATGCAAAACTGGTACTGACCATTCAATAAAAGTATTTTAACAGCCAGTACAGACTGTGGTTTCACGACCTCCAAAATAATAAACACAATTAATGTTGCAAATTACTGGGTAGGCTGCCCTATATGATTCTGTCACATGTGGTATTAAATATTTCTTTGATAGCTCTGGTTTTATTTTTTTGTCACAGGAATACTGTTAGTATAAAGTATAGTTTCCACAGAGAGTAATCTAAAGAAGAAAATGTTAATAGAAGAAAATGTAGCATATAAGCCACTGTTTTTCACTGACAGTGGTTTCTAATTTGTGAAGAATGAGACCACTTTGAACAGCTTGCTATATATCTAGTGAGTGTATGCTTACCATGTCGGTTTAAGACTACGTGTATGGCTAGCCATCTGACTGAGTACGCTTAGAAACTCCATCACTGAGTTTGTGATGGAAAATGTAAACAGCATCAGCTTCAATGTTTTTTTGAAATAAGCATATCACACGAAAACCAATTAATAGTGCCTAGCATGCCTACTTTCTTTCCCACCTTAAATATAGGGTCCCATACCAGGGTAATTTGACAGCAGATAAGCGAGTTTTCAGAATCCCAAAAAGGCCATTAAAATCATAAAGGATGTAAACCTAGAAACTCTGGTAAGCTCCTGTTTAAGAGTTTAGCTATACTACATTTACTGTGTATTTATGTATTTTAAAACTAACGTAATGGGCAAAGAATAGTAGACAAGTTGAACAGTGACAGACATCACCGTAACAATGTTGTTGTTGTTCTTATCCTCACTCTGAAGACTGGTTTGATGTATCTCTCCATGCTACTCTACCCCTTCAAGTCTGCGAATAACTAGTGCACCTACATCCTTTTGAATCTGCTTACTTTATTTGGCTATGTAATGGCATGAACTGTATAAGAAATAAATAAATTTGAGCAACAAATGTAAACAAGAGAAAATAAAATATAATATAGCAAAGAAAACCAGCAAAATGAGAATAAGCAAGCGATATGAGATACGCAAGCGTAGTAAACGTCTTGACATATAATCAGCTGCTTGTAGAATGTTAGAATGCGCGCAGCCAGGTGTTCTCTGAAGCTGAATGTGTATGCCCATGTAATGTCAATTTATGGCCCGAAGCATCAGCTCAGCCAGGGATTTTACTGGCGTAAGACGGTTATGTTCTGTCAAACGTTGAGGTTCTAACATCTTTGGTAGCGAAAGAAGAATTCGTGCTGTGTTGTTGCTTGTTTCAGGAGTATCATTGATTGTCATGGCGTCTGTTGTGTGTCCGGATATTTCCCGTCCCGGGTTTCAATTTGATAACTGCAGAAGGTTTGTAAATTTAGCAAATTACAAGATACAATCTTTTTTATTACCTTGTGCCTATAGTATAAATATATGTTAATCGTTGAGGTCTGCTGTATTGCCTACATACTAACAAAAGTGCATTGTCATTTGATTTTAAGCTATTCTCTCCTGTATTTAGGAATGCATTTCTTTTAAAAGAAGGCTTTGTTGCTCCAAAAGCCACGAAGACAGGCACGACGATTGTTGGTATAATATATAAAGATGGCGTTATACTGGGAGCAGATACTAGAGCTACCGAAGATACAATTGTGTCGGATAAAAATTGCTCCAAGATACACTTTCTTGCACCGAACATGTATTGCTGTGGCGCTGGAACAGCAGCAGATACGGAAATGACCACGCAGATGATATCTTCTCAACTAGAACTTCATCGTTTGAATACTGGACGAGTTGTTCCAGTTGTTACAGCGAATCGCATGCTTAAGCAGATGTTGTTTAGATACCAGGTGAGGAAAAAAAAGTTAATTAGTCACTATAAGCTATTTATTAGAAATACATCAGTATATAAATGTTGCTGTTTTTCACATTGACGTTGCTTCGGTACAGTAGCTTAATACTTATCATTATGCACGTCAGTGTATTGGATTCTTACATGTGTTGTCACTTGTAATTACGTCTTAAATAAAATGTTGAAAATTTTTTTGACGTACTCCACATTCATCTGTGGAAGAGAGGTATCTTTTTGTTTCATGTTTCACATATAATTTGTATGAGAAATTGTACCGATGTAGAACGAATAATTTCACATTCACGTTGCAAATTAATTTGTGAACATGACTGCACGCTGAACATCTATAAGAGTTTTTAGAATATACAGATGTCAGTTAGTAATTCCCACCCCACCAACTTTTACACATTTCAGCAACAGAAATACTTTTATCGAATAAGAGTTGTTGTTAAACTTTTTCAAATTTTACTTTGGCATCTGGAAGACATTTTGTGTCACTGGGTTGGTTATCAAAAATATTTGTCGCAGCATTGGGTAGAATTTTACTTACAGTAATGATGGCGAAGTGTGCTAACGTTGGCAACGTGCAATCGATCTGTGCGAGACACTGAGTAGGTGGAACAATGTTTTTTAATTAAATAATTGTAGGAGGTAGATGGGTCAATATTTTTAATGAAAAAAACGTGGTAGACTGTAGATGGATCAATGTTTTTTTATTGTATCGAACATGCGACTCTTATTATGAATAAAAATTAATCCATCCACCTTCTTCTATGATCTAATTAAAAAATGTTGATCTGCATACTCAGTGTCCTTGTGCAGATGGATTGCACATTGCTGATATTAGTACACTACGCTGCCGCAGCTGCAAGTAAAATTTAACCCAGCATTGCAATGCTACAGCTAGTATTTGCTAGCTCCATCTTGCTATCAGGATGGTTGATGAGTGTATGGTGCTGCAAATAAGCTTAGTATATGTAGAGAGAAGTCTGTATCAGTTTGATTGTTCACTTGCATTACAGATCAAGATCTCAGTTATGATAGGTTTGGTAAAATTTGTCAGTGTCATATGTAAATAACTGATTTTACACAAGCAGTCAACAACTGGTCATGAAGGGACTGCATAGCATATCTTTTCCAGGTCAATAATTTTTGTGTGGTCTCAGCTGGATTGTGTGTGTAGTGCCACACATAGCAAACACTACTATGGAAAATAGATTTCATGATATATGTGTTAACACAACAGTCAGTGTTAAACGTTATGTAAATAGTTAAAGTGCCTACAACAGACATATGATACAAGGGGTGTATTGATCACTGTCATGTGGATAACTCTCTATCTGTCCATCTGCTAGGGAAAGTATCTCACCACCATTTACTTTCTTATGTTGCTCACTGCTCTAGTTTTTGCACAGAGTCTGAGAAGCCACTGTTTCCATCTATACCCATGCAGATGTTCTTCACCAACTGTCCCTAGTTGCTCATGACTAGATTTTGTGCCAAGGCTGATTAATTGCAATTTCGATATGGTACCTGTCATTTTGATATGGTACCCATATGTATATAAAATGTAAATTACTGCAGATAAATAAGAACAACAGTTCTATAATGTTTGAATACAATATTAATGCTGGATGCAATCACATTGATTGACTGTTTAGACATGATATTGCAGAGTGATGTGAAATAAAGGGAAGTTGCTCATGAGGGAAAGGGAATGGTAGACTTCGGTTTATTGCGTTAATTCTAGGAAAGTGTAACTCACCTATAAAAGAGACTGCATAGGGAACACTCCTGTGAGTCATTCTTGAGTACCGCTTGTGGGAAATACAGAAGCGTCTGATTCCACCCATCTGCTTTGACCCATGACGTCACAAATATGGTGGAAACGACCATACACTACGACTCCAATATGGCACCTATGACGTCGTTACGTAAACATGACCACAAACACGAAAATACATTAAAAAACCAACACTCACACGTTCCACAAAAAAACCTAATGAAACTAACGGGACGAGCATGGGAAATTGGGGTTTTGGGTGGGGACAAAGTAAATATAAACAAATTTAGACATACCACCATACCAAACCACACTAAACGAGGAAAAAAACAGACAACACAAAACTCCCCAAATTCCACTAATACAGTATCCTCTGGAATTGGACACTTCCCTTGACTTATACAGCTCAACAGTAGCTCCCGATCCCACAAATTGGAATCGAACACTTCCCTTTACCTATATAGCTCTACAGCAGCTCCCAGTACCGGAACAGCCACAATCACACATTGGAGTCGAACACTTCCCTTGACCTATATAGATCAACAGAAACTACCGATACCAAGTCATAAAACCCAAAACTACAACCGCGTCCACGATCATCACTACCTCAAAAAACACACAACAAACCAACAAAATTGGAATCAAACACTTTCCTTGACCTGTTCTCCTTACGACATCTCCACATACAGCTGTCCCTGGTCCGAGACGCCAGAACTTTAGTAAGCCTCGTTTCTTCACGACATACTGAACACTTCACGACTTCATCGGAAAATCCGAATAGTTGAAGAAATTTTATCAGAGGCAACGCATTGTCCCCCATCATCGCCGACAACCGAAAACTGTTGACCTTGTCAGTCATATCCATACCTACCAAAGACATAAAAAAAGCAATTTACCAAAATTTACACACAACGAACAGAAAAACTACAATAACGTCGAAATAACAAAACTAAAATCGTTAACTCACTGAAAAATATGCTACTGGAAGCACAGTCCCGATACCACACACATGCAATGCTGTCACGCAATTAAACCCCATACGCCACGTAACACGCTACCCATAAACACACCACCAGAGAGAACCACTCATCACAACAATACGCCACCTATAAACACGCCGGGCGCTAAAGACTACGCTGTTGAGCGCCCATAACACCATATCCATATATATAAACACGCCACACACACACAAACTAAACCAAAAACATCACCTAACACACCACCAGAGAGCACCAACGATCACATCAAAACACCTACAAACATGCAACTCTCACAAACTAAATTCCGCGCCGTCGTGACGTCACACACCACAACAGCCTTACGTCATGGGTCAAAGCCAACGGGTGGGATCGGACACTTCAGTCGACCCTCTGCTTGTATGTTTGGGATCCCCAACACGTTGGATTAAAGGAAGACATGTAATTTAGAGGCATGCTGCTAGAGCTGGCACCAGTACATTCAATCGTCATGCTAGTAATGTGGAAATGCTCTGTGTCCTCAAATGGGAATAATGGGAGGTAAGATGATGATTCCATGAAACACTATTGAGAAAGTTTACAGAACCAGCATGAATGGTCCTACTGCCACCATCATGCATTGAGAAGGCAAGACGAGAAATCAGGGCTCCTATGTAAGCATATAGATTGTAGTTTTCCCTCCTTTCCATTTGAAAGTTGAACAGAAAAGGGACTGACTAGCAATGGTACAAGGTACCGTTCGCCATGCTATGTGTGGTGGTTGGGGGAGTATGTACGTAAATGTAGATGTTGTACAGCAGCTGCCCTGCTAAGTGAGAGGTTGTCTGCAGACCTTGAGGCACTTTAAGTGAACGAAATGTCAGTCCTTGACCGTCAGTGGCGCTGGTTTCCACATGATGAGACAAAAAACTGAAGCGATTGGAAGAAGAAAGTGCTAACCAATGAGAACATATTTTGAGTTTCTGCGTGTTATACATTTAGTAAATTTGAAAGGCAAGTAGACTGATCTTTCTAGAGGTACATATGAAAAAAGTGTCACTGGCATGTTGTGCATTCAAAAATATAACAGATACTGTGATCAGACTAATCTTTACCAAAGTGAGGATAAGTACTTTTTTTCAGTTGATTGCTTCAGTTATTTAGCATATACGAGGTTTGTCCGGAAAATATGTATAAAAGTTGAATAATGTCTTTATGTTACAAGTTGCAGTCACTGCCAGGTGGGACTACTGCTGTAATCAATCCCATCAACACTCTGTCCGAGTCAGAGCACTCTGCGTGAAGGTGGGAGTGTGTGGCAGCTTGTTGACAGTTAACCTTTTTCACCTGCCGTCGGCATGGAGCTCTCTCTGATTGAGGAACAGCGCGTCAACATCAAGTTTCTTGTAAAGCTAGGAGACAATTCTCTGAAGGAACCAACTGTGAACAAGTGGTTAAAAAGGTTCCGGGATGGCCGAGAAGAAGTGAACGATGACCCTCACCCAGGACGCCCATCGTCATCGAGTTCCGATGCAAATGTTGAATGAATTCGGGCTTGTGTTCTTAAAAGACCGTAGATTGACAGTCAGAATGATTGCTGACGAGCTGTCAATCCCCAAAACAATCGTTCACGAAATCCTGACACCGAAACTTGAAATGAAGAAATTGTGTGCGAAAATCGTGCCGAAGCTCTTGACGCCGGAACAGAAAGCAAAGAAGGTTTAGTGCTATGAGGATTGGTTTGAAGCAGAGGAACGATGGGACTTTCTCAACCGAGTCATCACTGGAGACGAGTCCTGGTTTTACGAATTCGATGTGGAGTTCAAATCTCAAAGCAAGGAATGGAAACTAGCGGGCGAACCGAGAACAAAAAAGTCGCGAAAATCAAGGTCCAATGTGAAGACAATGTTGAGTGCTTTCTTTGATTCTAGGGGCATTGTTCACAAGGAATTTGTCCCTCCCGGCCAGAGAGTGAACGGAAATTTTTACGTTGAAGTTCTGACACGTCTCAGAGCTCGTGTGGCCCGAGTTAGAGCGGAGTTGGCAAAAGGGGGCAGGTGGATCCTTCATCACGACAGTGCGTCCGCTCACACTTCGCTCGTTGTGCGTGAGTTTTTGGCCCGAAGCTCAATCGCCGTGACAAACCACCCTCCTTATTCACCCGATTTTGCCCCGTGTGACTTTTTCATGTTCCCGGGAGCGGCACTTGGGAGATGTGGAAGCCATCAAGGTGGAAATGACACGGCCACTGAACATCATCACAACTGAAGACTTTCAGCAATGTTATCAACAGTGGAAACGGCGTTGGCAGAAGTGTATCGCGTCTCAGGGCGAGTACTTTGAAGGAGACCTTATTGTAATACCTGAATAATTGTAAAATAAAGTTATTATTCAACTTTTATATGTATTTTCCAGACAAACCTCGTATAATGAAGTTTGTATGTTATTCCTGATTTAGTTTTTAAAATATGACCTTTCATCATAAGTTAGCTTCACCTACAAACTCTAGTTTACACGTGTGTGTCCAAGCAAAAGGCAACATTGGCTCTTCTGTGATCAGATTATTGCTGAATGAATTCATCACCTTTACATTGGTGTACATGCAATACTCCTATTGCATGAATTGCTAACATTATTTCCTCGAACTTGGAGTTGACATAGCAGAAAAACCATTCCAGAATAAACAAGAATTTCTCCTTTGTCTTTAGAGGCAGAGAGAGGAGATATAACTCTGCTGCTACATTTACATCACATATATACTATGCATGCCACCATAGAGTGTGGTGGAGGATACTGTGTACTGCTACTGGTCATCCTCTTTCCTATTCCACTCACAATTGGAGCAAGGGAAGAATGACAGTCTACACAATTCCATACAATCCCTAATTTCTCTTAGCTTGCCTTTGCAGTCCCAGCCAAAAATATACATTTGCAGCAGCAGAATCGTTCTGCAGTCAGCTGCAAATGCCTACTCTTTAAATTTCCTCAATAGTGCTTCATGAAAAGTACGTAATTTTTCCTCCGGGGGTTAACATTTCAATTCATGGAGCATTTCTGTAATACTGGTATGTTGGTCAAACCTACTGCTAACGAATTGAGCAGCATTTCTTTGAATTGCTTTGGTGTCTGCCTTTAAACTGACCTGGTGGGAATCCTAAACACTCCAGTAGTGTTCAGGAGTATGTGGCACTAGTGTTCTGTGCTTAGTCTCTACAGCTTCTGTCCTGTCTGCCTGCGACATTGGCAACACACACGACAGAACAGCGATGTGGAATGCATTCTTCACAGCGAGTGAAACCAAAGCAGATGTTTACGGTATGACCAAGGCCCTGTCAGAGGCAAAAACACGTCGTCATGTCTTAGCCAGTGGCTGCCGGGGCCTGCTACCTTAGCACCATGAATCGACAGTAGCACACAAAGTTGCGATCAACAAACAGACTATTTTCCTATGCCATTTATGTGGTCGAAAATAGTCCCAGAAGATCCATCCGCCAATCGACCATATAAACTGGTGCACGCTGGCAGTTTGACAGGCCACCTGGACTTGTAGCACACGCCTTGTCTGCTGGCAGTCCCGGATCGACAGGAGTGGTGGCAGCTTCGGACTGTGACTCGTGTTGTATAAAGGTGGCCTGGTCTCCCTGTACAGCTTTGTGGTAATGCTGTGCCGACCACACTCTGGTAGTTTTGTTTCCATCTTTGGTGGATTTTCTTGAGCGAGAGGAAAACATTTTATTTTGTTATTTTTTTATAAAATCTGAAGTATGATCTGTAATTTGTTTCTTGCCTGAACTGTGTTTGGTTTCAACCACTTCGTTGACCTCAGCAATGTTCTTGTTTATTGGTTTTTCCCAATAAAAACAGATTGAGGAATAACATTCACATTTGTCTCTGCTGCCGCAGATACAGCAGTCTCCTTTTTAGGTGAACTATACTGTCCTAGAATTTTCCCCCCCCCTGCGGGTCCGGGGATTAGAATAGGCCCGCGGTATTCCTGCCTGTCGTAAGAGGCGACTAAAAGGAGTCTCAAATGTTTTGGCCTTAATGTGATGGTCCCCTTTGGGGTTTGACCTCCATTTTTCAAAATTCTACAGAAGTACGAGCCTTTTGGGGAAGGACACCTTACATGGTGTACCACTGGTCCTAAGTGCACTAAGACCTTGGCACTCAGCATTGCACCGGCGTTGTCACCATACCCATTATTCCTCAAATTGGGCCTAAACGCCTGATGGGTTGTCTACGTTACGCCCATAGTGCCTCTCCATCTGCACCAGCGATCATGATGGACTTTCCATGGCACCAGAAATCCAGCACGGTAGCCAGCCCGTTGTGGTGGGGTCGTCATGTACCCTCTAGGTTGTAGCCCCCTGACAACACAGGGATCGTACTGCCGATACCTGAGCTGCACCCTCCCCACGTTGGCCAAGGAGTAGATGCCCGTCTCCTTGGGGCATCAGGACTCCCGGCAATGGTCATCCTGCCAGGTGGCCCTTGCTGCGGCTGGGTGGCGCCCGTGGGGAGAGCCCCTGGTCGGAGTGGGTGGTATCGGGGCGGACGTTTCGCACATGAAACGTCAGCATGTATCAGGTCGCTCTGCGGCCGAGTCTTCCAAAAGAAAAGGAACGGTTTCTAGTTCTGGTTCTCCTGCTCTTTCCCCCTTGGCCACTCCATGGGAGGAGGGACAGGCCCGCCGGCTTGGGGCGAAGTACTTCCCCCGCTATTTGGTCTGTTCTCGAACAGATGGGGGGACGTTCGCCACCTCCAAGCCCATGTTCTTTGTTCAACACATTGAGGACGTCTTCGGGGAAATCGAGGCTCTCAGCAAGATGAGATCGGGGTCCGTTCTTATCAAGACCACCTCTGCCACACAATCGGCGGCACTCCAGGCGTGCGACCGCCTAGGGGACATCCCAGTCTCCATTGTCCCACATCTGGCACTCAATAGGATGCAGGGGGTCATTTTTCATCGTGACCTCCTGCTACAATCTGATGAGGAGCTCAGGGCCAACCTGGAGCGCCGCGGCGTGCATTTCGTCCGGCGAGTCCAGCGCGGCCCCAAGGACCGTCGCATCGACACCGGGGCCTTTATCCTCGCCTTCGAGGGGGACGTTCTCCCGGAGAAGGTAAAGGTGATGTGCTACCGGTGCGACGTGCGACCTTACGTCCCGCCTCCTATGCGCTGTTTTAGGTGTTTGCGATTTGGGCACATGTCGTCCCGGTGTGAGGCTGAGCCCCTTTGTGGCGACTGTGGACGTCCTCTTCGTGAGGAACATACTTGCACCCCACCACCTCGGTGCCCTAATTGTCCTGGCGTCCACTCGCCTAGGTCCCCGGACTGCCCCGCCTATCAGAAGGAGAAAAAGATACAGGAACTCAAAACTTTGGATCGGCTCTCTTATTCTGAGGCCAGGAAGAAGTATGACCGCCTTCATCCCGTGTCACTGGCCACTTCGTTTGCCTCCGTTGTGTCCACTCCTTCCGCTGTATCCTCACCTCTATCCTGTCCCCCCTCCGCCTCCTCCGCCCGTCAGGGGGCTCTGCCTCCGCCTCCCAAATCCCTCCCTTCCAAATCCTCCTCCCCCGCGGCCCCCACCCCCCCTGCCCCAGGGGCCACCCTTCCTCCTCCTCCTCCTCCTCCCCCCACGCCACCTGAGAAGCGATCCTCTTCTCAGGCGTCCATCGGGGAAACGTTCCGGACCCCGGCTTCCGAGGTCCGGCATTCCAAAACGGACCCCGCGCGTGAGGACCTTCTTCGGGTCCAGCCCACCATCCCTGTACCTCCTCGGCCTTCCAAGAAGGCCTCGAAGAAGAAATCTCTATCCCCCTCTCCACCCCGGCGCGTTTCATCTGACGCTTCATCCGTGAGTCGCTGCTCCCGGCCGTCCTCAGTTTCGCCGGGACGCTCTGCTGCCAGGCGTTCCGCCGGCCTTTTGTCGGCAAATGATGCTGCCCCTCCTACACACTCAGGGACAGCGGCCGCAGCTGGCGACGAGTCGATGGAACCGGATCCGCCTGCCGTCAGTTGTAGCGTTGTTGCCTCGCAACCTGGCCCTCCGCGGCCATCGAGGTGACCAGCTCTTCCCCGTCTCGTTCCCCCAACTTTTTGACTAGCAATGGCGTTGTTTCATTGGAACATAAGGGGTATTCGATCTAATCGGGAGGAATTACAACTGCTCCTCCGCCTGCACTGTCCGCTCGTCCTTGGTCTCCAGGAAACAAAGTTGCGCCCGACTGACCGTATTGCCTTTTCCCACTATACCTCGGAGCGGTATGACCTCGCCCCTGTGGACGGTATCCCAGCTCATGGTGGGGTCATGTTGCTCGTTCGGGACGATGTATATTACCATCCCATCCCATTGACCACCCCACTCCAAGCAATAGCTATCCGCATTACTCTTTCTGCTTTTACTTTTTCCGTTTGTACCGTCTACACTCCACCGTCATCTGCTGTTAGTCGGGCTGACCTGATGCACCTGATCGATCAGCTTCCCCCGCCGTTCTTATTGTTTGGCGACTTCAATGCCCATCATCCCCTTTGGGGCTCTCCTGCATCCTGTCAAAGAGGCTCACTCTTGGCGGATGTCTTCAACCATCTCAATCTTGTCTGCCTCAATACCGGCGCCCCGACTTTCCTCTCGGACTCTACTCATACCTACTCCCACTTGGACCTCTCGATCTGTTCTACCACTCTTGCCCGTCGGTTCGAGTGGTATGTCCTTTCTGACACCTATTCGAGCGACCACTTCCCCTGTGTCGTTCGTCTCCTGCACCACACCCCATCCCCACGTCCTTCGCGCTGGAACATACTGAAAGCTGACTGGGGACTTTACTCCTCCCTGGCGACCTTTCCGGACCGCGATTTTTCCAGTTGTGACAGTCAGGTCGAATACCTCACGGCTGTTATCATCAATGCTGCCGAACGTTCCATACCTCGTACTACTTCTTCTTCCCGTCGCGTTTCCGTCCCCTGGTGGAACGAGGCTTGTAGGGCCGCTATACGTGCTCGACGACGTGCTTTACGCACCTTTCGCCGCCATCCTACGTTGGCGAATTGTATTGAATACAAACGACTCCGTGCGCAATGCCGTAGAGTCATCAAAGACAGCAAAAAAGCTTGCTGGGCCTCTTTCACGAGCTCCTTTACCAGTTTTACTCCCTCTTCCGTTGTTTGGGGTAGCCTGCGCCGGCTGTCGGGCATTAAGGCCCACTCCTCAGTACCTGGCCTGACCTCAGGTAATGAGGTCCTTGTTGATCCTGTGGCTGTCTCCAACGCCTTTGGCCGCTTTTTCGCGGAGGTTTCAAGCTCCGCCCATTACCATCCTGCCTTCCTTCCCAGGAAAGAGGCAGACGAGGCTCGGCGACCTTCCTTCCACTCGCTGAATCTGGAGACTTACAATGCCCCCTTTACCATGCGGGAACTCGAACGTGCGCTTGCACTGTCCCGGTCCTCTGCTCCGGGGCCAGATGCCATTCACGTTCAGATGCTGGCCCACCTTTCTCCGGCGGGCAAAAGCTTCCTTCTTCGTACCTACAATCGCGTCTGGACCGAAGGTCAGGTCCCCATGCGTTGGCGTGACGCCGTTGTTGTTCCTATACCCAAACCCGGTAAGGATAGACACCTTCCTTCTAGTTACCGCCCCATTTCTCTTACAAGCTGTGTCTGTAAGGTGATGGAGCGCATGGTTAATGCTCGGTTAGTTTGGATTCTTGAATCTCGACGACTACTTACTAATGTCCAATGCGGCTTTCGTCGCCGCCGCTCCGCTGTTGACCACCTTGTGACCTTGTCGACATTCATCATGAACAACTTTTTGCGAAGGCGCCATACGGTCGCCGTGTTCTTCGACTTGGAGAAGGCTTATGATACCTGTTGGAGAGGAGGTATCCTCCGCACTATGCACAGGTGGGGCCTACGCGGTCGCCTGCCCCTTTTTATTGATTCCTTTTTAACGGATCGAAAGTTTAGGGTACGTGTGGGTTCCGTATTGTCCGACGTCTTCCTCCAGGAGAACGGAGTGCCTCAGGGCTCCGTCTTGAGCGTAGCCCTTTTTGCCATCGCGATCAATCCAATTATGGATTGCATTCCACCTAATGTCTCAGGCTCTCTCTTTGTCGATGACTTCGCGATCTACTGCAGTGCCCAGAGAACATGCCTCCTGGAGCGCTGCCTCCAGCGTTGTCTAGACAGCCTCTACTCATGGAGCGTGGCAAATGGCTTCCGGTTCTCTGAAGAGAAGACGGTTTGTATCAACTTTTGGCGATATAAAGCGTTCCTTCCGCCATCCTTACATCTTGGTCCCGTTGTTCTCCCATTCGTGGACACAACTAAGTTTCTAGGGCTCACGTTGGACCGGAAACTGTGTTGGTCTCCACATGTCTCTTATTTGGCGGCCCGTTGTACACGTTCCCTAAATGTCCTCAGAGTTCTTAGCGGTTCATCTTGGGGAGCGGATCGCACTGTCCTGCTTCGCTTGTATCGATCCATAGTCCGATCGAAGCTGGATTATGGGAGCTTCGTCTACTCGTCCGCTCGGCCATCCCTCTTACGCCGGCTCAACTCCATCCACCATCGGGGGATACGTCTTGCGACCGGAGCCTTCTACACTAGTCCTGTCGAGAGTCTTTACGCTGAAGCTGCCGAGTTACCGTTGACCTACCGTCGCGACATACTGCTGTGTCGGTATGCCTGCCGGCTGTTGTCTATGCCCGACCACCCCTCTTACAAGTCCTTCTTCGCTGATTCTCTCGACCGTCAGTACGGGTTATATGTGTCTGCCCTGCTGCCCCCCGGAGTCCGCTTTCGTCGCCTGCTTCGACAATTGGATTTTGCCCTCCCTACCACCTTCAGAGAGGGTGAGAGCCCGACACCACCTTGGCTCCAGGCTCCGGTTCGTATTTATCTCGACCTCAGCTCACTCCCGAAGGAGGGTACTCCGGCTGCTGTGTATTGCTCACGGTTTGTCGAACTTCGTGCTCGACTTGCTGGTCACACCTTTATTTACACCGATGGCTCCAAAACTGACGATGGTGTCGGCTGTGCCTTTGTCGTCGGGACCGCCACCTTTAAATACCGGCTCCTTGACCAATGTTCCAGCTTTACGGCCGAGCTTTTTGCTCTCCATCAGGCCATTCAGTATGCCCGCCGCCACCGCCATTCATCGTATGTTCTCTGCACTGACTCACTCAGTGCTCTTCAGAGCCTTGGGGCTCCCTATCCGGTCCATCCCTTGATTCACCGAATACAGCAGTCCCTCCATTGTTTCGCTGATAATGGCGGTTCTGTCAGCCTTCTGTGGGTCCCCGGACATGTAGGAGTGCCTGGGAATGAGGCTGCGGATGCTGCAGCCAAGGCTGCAGTCCTCCAGCCTCGCCCAGCCTCCCATTGTGTCCCGTCATCTGACGTTTGTGGGGATGTATGTAGGAGGCTTGTGTCCTTGTGGTGGGATGCTTGGTCATCCCTCCAAGGAAACAAGCTCCGGGCAGTAAAACCGCTCCCAACTGCTTGGACAACTTCCTCCCGACCATCTCGGCGCGAGGAGGTCCTTCTGACCAGGTTGCGGATTGGGCATTGCCGGTTTAGCCACCGCTACCTGCTCTCTGGTGACCCAGCCCCACAGTGCCCTTGTGGTCAGGCATTAACGGTGCGCCATGTTTTATTGTCGTGTCCCCGTTTTAGTCAATTTCGTGTTGTCCTGTCCCTGCCATCTACCTTACCGGATGTTTTAGCTGATGACGCTCGAGCAGCTGCTCGTCTTCTGCGTTTTATAACTTTAACTGGCTTGACCAAAGACATTTAACCTTTTACTTATTTCATCTGCATCTTTGTCCGGTCCTTTTGATGTCCCCCCATCCCCTTGAGTTTTAGCAGGTTCCTCGTGCTCTAACACCAGTGACTGGGCGCTAATGACCGCAGCAGTTGAGCGCCCTTAAACCCTACCAAAAAAAAAAAAAAAAAACTAGAATTTTCCCAATAAACGTAAGTTGAGCTTACACCTTTTGCACTATTGATCTTATTTGTTCTTTCCATTTCATTCCACTTTGCAGTGTTATGCCTAGATATGTCAAACAGCACACCACTCATACTCTGTTTAAACATTATAGGATTGTTTTTCCTGCTCATCTATATTGACCTAACATATTTCTACATTTAGAGCAAGTTACAATTCAGCACGTCAGAAATTTCTGTCCAAGTCATCCTGCATCCTCCTATAGTTACTCAACACCACTTTCCCATGCAGTAGTGTCAACAGCAGCTGCTGATAGCTGCTCACCCTATCTGTCAGATCATTTACGTATATACAGAACAGGATTGGTCCTGTCACACTTCTTTGGTGCACTCTGATGATACCCATGACTGATGAACACCTGCCATCCAGGACAAAGTACGGGCATCTGTTACTTAAGCTACCATCGAGCGTGTCACGTTTGGGAAAATATTCCATATGCTCAAACCTTTGTTGACAGTTAGCAGTGGGCTGATGTGCCGAACTTTTTCCGGAAATGAGGGAATATGGAATCTGCCTCTTGCCATTCATCAACAGTTTGCAGGATGCCTTGAGAAGAGGGCAACTGAGTTTTGCACTAGTGATGCTTTCTATATCTATGCCAATTTGTGAACAGAAAATTTTCTGACTCGAGAAAATTTATTATATTCAAACTTAGAACATTCACAAATTCTGCAGCAAACTGATGTTACGGATATTAGCCTGTAATTTTGCGGGTCTTTTCTTTTGCTCTTCATATATACAGGAGTCATGTACGCTTTGGGCCTTGACATTGGATGAGAGATTTGCAAGAAATGCAGGCTAAATAGCAGGGGGCCAATGGCGAAGAATACTCTCTGTAAAATTGAATTGGTATTCTGTCTGGACCTAGCAACTTTTTTTTCCAACTGTGTTACTTCTCTATGCCAGGGATGCCTATATTTGTGTCCTTCAAATGGGAGTCTGTGTGATGGTCAAATGATTTTATGCCTGTATGATCCTCTTGGTGAGTGAGTCTAAACATAATTTAAAACTTCAGTGTTCCTTTTGCCGTTTTTTATTGCCACATGAGGCACGTCGACAAGCGAATGGATAGAAGTCTTCAGCCCGCTTATTTTTTGGGTTCTCAGTAAGTTCTTTCACTAATCCATGTGGGTGGAAGTTGTATGCTTCCTGCATCAATCTTCTTGTAGATACACAAATTTCGACTTTTGTCTATTGAAATTTCTGCATCAAAAAATAATATCTTCTTTATCAACATATTCCAAACTTTGTTATTAAACCACAATGTGTCTTTTCTGTCCTTAACCACTTTCTTGGTACATGCTTCTCCAGAGCGCAATTTAGAATCAGATCGAACTTTGCCCATAATTCTTTTGTGTGCATCATGTTGGTTCTAAAAGCTGTCCATTCATTGTCTCATCAGGATGCTAGCAACTGCTTAGCCACTCTGTCATAAAAAGTCACCTAGCCTTTGTGATGGATTTATCAACTTCAGTAACCATTGTCACCGTATAACCGATGTGAAGCCATCATACAATTGTCATTCAAGTAATATTGAGGATATTCAGTCCTGTTGTAACTCGCATGATTATTGCCACATGTTTTGGGCCAGTGTTATCCCATTTTCAAGTTGATTTTCTTTCCGCATTTGACCTTTCCATTTTTAACCTGGCTTCCCAACTCCATTGCAATCCAGTTTATTATTTTGGGAATGTATGTTTGAAGAATAAATAGCAAGTTGTATTGATCAATAAGCTCAGCACACCCACAAATTTCCTGCATTTATCTGATCCTCTATGTTCTCATTACAGAATTTTTGTTTTATAATAATGTTCAAAGTTCTGTATAAAATTTCATGTAGTGAAGGGGAGGGGGAATTGGAACAGAAAGTAATTAAGATTGAAATGTGTCTGAGTAGCCATAATACAGGTATTTATTTTACATCTTTGCAAAAGGTCTTCCAGTATGCCTATGCTCCCATTGGTAGACACACTATGAACAAACTAACAGTGTAAAAAAAATGATAGCGTAGTAGCTGTAAATCATTAAATCTGCCCAACAAGACTATGGAGATTCTAGTTCCAAACTTTGATTTGGATTTTTTTGGGATGATGTAATGTTTTTCTCCCACTAGCAACTAACAGGGAGGTGAGAATGATGAGACACCTGTACTCTTGGGATAGTCTTTTTTTATGTAACTCAAGCAAGTAATATAATCTAAGAGCCTTGCAGTTCATGTTCAAAGTTAGCTGATCGTTAGCTTCAGAAATAATGTTCTTCAATGATTTGACAAAATTTTTGAAGTAATAATTAGACTGTATTGAGATGACCCCACATGTTACCAAGGTTATTTTGAGTACGGTGTGGAAGTTTCGCAGGGAAGCCCTTGTATATCCTTCTTACAGTCCCGACCTCACCCCAAATGATTTCCACCTGTTTGGAGCCCTGAAGACAGACATTTGTTGCTGTATGATTTGATTCAGATGAAGAGGTGCACTCATAGGTACAGCCATGGTTCCATAAGCATGTGCAGACTTTTTCCATGTAGGCATTGGCTGTTCTGTCTCAGTGGGGTAAATGTATTAAACAGTTAAAGCAATTACTTTTGAAATAGTAAACAGTTTATTTTTTTCCATTTGTCTTGTTTTCATTTGACTGCCTCTTACAGTAAGATTTTTTATTCAGCCATTGAGTTCTTTGCTGCCAATTGGAATGCGATTCTTGTTGCAGTTGCTTCAGATAACTTTTATTTTGTCTGTCTGACCATTTATGGGATTGAACAATTTCATCATCAGAAGATACGAATTCTGTATGATGTTTCTGGCCTATCTTATTCTGAACTACAGTGCAGCTCAGCATTTTTCACATCAGCAAACGTTCCCTGAGGTGAAAGAAGTGTTAAGTTATAGATAAGTCCTAGAATTGACCAATAATCAAACCCAAAATCTTTGGATTAGTAGTTGGCACTTTGCCACTAAGCCACACCTGATAGTGTACAGATTCATTACATGCACTAGACAGCCAAATCAAGTAAACTCTACGTGTATTGCTTGCTCATAGGGAGTTACTGGAACACATTTCATTAGTGTAGGATGTGACGCAACACGCAACTGATAACTTGTTATTGGAACTTAATTCATGTATACACATTTAGTAGCCATAACTGTGTAAAGTTAGCTTTAAGAATGGTAGCATCAAGGTTGTATTATAATTAAAACTGCTGTAAATGGGTAGTTTAGTTGTGACAATATTGATTAAAGTTGTTTAAACATAATGTGGTCTACAGAAGTAGCAACCTAGAGCCTGTTCAGACAAATAAAGTGTGTAATTACATTTTGTACATCATACCCCCCCCCCCCCCCCCCCCATGAACCATGGACCTTGCCGTTGGTGGGGAGGCTTGCGTGCCTCAGCGATACAGATAGCCGTACCGTAGGTGCAACCACAACGGAGGGGTATCTGTTGAGAGGCCAGACAAACGTGTGGTTCCTGAAGAGGGGCAGCAGCCTTTTCAGTAGTTGCAAGGGCAACAGTCTGGATGATTGACTGATCTGGCCTTGTAACAATAACCAAAACAGCCTTGCTGTGCTGGTACTGCGAACGGCTGAAAGCAAGGGGAAACTACAGCCGTAATTTTTCCCGAGGGCATGCAGCTTTACTGTATGATTACATGATGATGGCGTCCTCTTGGGTAAAATATTCCGGAGGTAAAATAGTCCCCCATTCGGATCTCTGGGCGGGGACTACTCAAGAGGATGTCGTTATCAGGAGAAAGAAAACGGGCGTTCTACGGATCGGAGCGTGGAATGTCAGATCCCTTAATCGGGCAGGTAGGTTAGAAAATTTAAAAAGGGAAATGGATAGGTTGAAGTTATAGTGGGAATTAGTGAAGTTCGGTGGCAGGGGGAACAAGACTTCTGGTCAGGTGACTACAGGGTTATAAACACAAAATCAAATAGGGGGGATGCAGGAGTAGGTTTAATAATGAATAGGAAAATAGGAATGCGGGTAAGCTACTACAAACAGCATAGTGAACGCATTACTGTGGCCAAGATAGATACGAAGCCCACACCTACTACAGTAGTACAAGTTTATATGCCAACTAGCTCTGCAGATGACGAAGAAATTGAAGAAATGTATGATGAAATAAAAGAAATTATTCAGATTGTGAAGGGAGACGAAAATTTAATAGTCATGGGTGACTGGAATTCGAGTGTAGGAAAAGGGAGAGAAGGAAACATAGTAGGTGAATATGGATTGGGGGACAGAAATGAAAGAGGAAGCCGCCTGGTAGAATTTTGCACAGAGCACAACATAATCATAACTAACACTTGGTTTAAGAATCATAAAAGAAGGTTGTATACATGGAAGAACCCTGGAGATACTAAAAGGTATCAGATAGATTATATAATGGTAAGACAGAGATTTAGGAACCAGGTTTTAAATTGTAAGACATTTCCAGGGGCAGATGTGGACTCTGACCACAATCTATTGGTTATGACCTGTAGATTAAAACTGAAGAAACTGCAAAAAGGTGGGAATTTAAGGAGATGGGACCTGGATAAACTAAAAGAACCAGAGGTTGTACAGAGATTCAGGGAGAGCATAAGGGAGCAATTGACAGGAATGGGGGAAATAAATACAGTAGAAGAAGAATGGGTAGCTTTGAGGGATGAAGTAGTGAAGGCAGCAGAGGATCAAGTAGGTAAAAAGACGAGGGCTAGTAGAAATCCTTGGGTAACAGAAGAAATATTGAATTTAATTGATGAAAGGAGAAAATATAAAAATGCAGTAAGTGAAACAGGCAAAAAGGAATACAAACGTCTCAAAAATGAGATCGACAGGAAGTGCAAAATGGCTAAGCAGGGATGGCTAGAGGACAAATGTAAGGATGTAGAGGCCTATCTCACTAGGGGTAAGATAGATACCGCCTACAGGAAAATTAAAGAGACCTTTGGAGATAAGAGAACGACTTGTATGAATATCAAGAGCTCAGATGGAAACCCAGTTCTAAGCAAAGAAGGGAAAGCAGAAAGGTGGAAGAAGTATATAGAGGGTCTATACAAGGGCGATGTACTTGAGGACAATATTATGGAAATGGAAGAGGATGTAGATGAAGACGAAATGGGAGATACGATACTGCGTGAAGAGTTTGACAGAGTACTGAAAGACCTGAGTCGAAACAAGGCCACCGGAGTAGACAATATTCCATTGGAACTACTGACGGCCATGGGAGAGCCAGTCCTGACAAAACTCTACCATCTGGTGAGCAAGATGTATGAAACAGGCGAAATACCCTCAGACTTCAAGAAGAATATAATAATTCCAATCCCAAAGAAAGCAGGTGTTGACAGATGTGAAAATTACCGAACTATCAGCTTAATAAGTCACAGCTGCAAAATACTAACACGAATTCTTTACAGACGAATGGAAAAACTAGTAGAAGCCAACCTCGGGGAAGATCAGTTTGGATTCCGTAGAAACACTGGAACACGTGAGGCAATACTGACCTTACGACTTATCTTAGAAGAAAGATTAAGGAAAGGCAAACCTACGTTTCTAGCATTTGTAGACTTAGAGAAAGCTTTTGACAATGTTGACTGGAATACTCTCTTTCAAATTCTAAAGGTGGCAGGGGTAAAATACAGGGAGCGAAAGGCTATTTACAATTTGTACAGAAACCAGATGGCAGTTATAAGAGTCGAGGGACATGAAAGGGAAGCAGTGGTTGGGAAGGGAGTAAGACAGGGTTGTAGCCTCTCCCCGATGTTGTTCAATCTGTATATTGAGCAATCAGTAAAGGAAACAAAAGAAAAATTCGGAGTAGGTATTAAAATTCATGGAGAAGAAATAAAAACTTTGAGGTTCGCCGATGACATTGTAATTCTGTCAGAGACAGCAAAGGACTTGGAAGAGCAGTTGAATGGAATGGACAGTGTCTTGAAAGGAGGATATATGATGAACATCAACAAAAGCAAAACAAGGATAATGGAATGTAGTCTAATTAAGTCGGGTGATGCTGAGGGAATTAGATTAGGAAATGAGGCACTTAAAGTAGTAAAGGAGTTTTGCTATTTGGGGAGCAAAATAACTGATGATGGTCGAAGTAGAGAGGATATAAAATGTAGGCTGGCAATGGCAAGGAAAGCGTTTCTGAAGAAGAGAAATTTGTTAACATCCAGTATTGATTTAAGTGTCAGGAAGTCATTTCTGAAAGTATTTGTATGGAGTGTAGCCATGTATGGAAGTGAAACATGGACGATAAATAGTTTGGACAAGAAGAGAATAGAAGCTTTCGAAATGTGGTGCTACAGAAGAATGCTGAAGATTAGATGGGCAGATCACGTAACTAATGAGGAAGTATTGAATAGGATTGGGGAGAAGAGAAGTTTGTGGCACAACTTAACCAGAAGACGGGATCAGTTGGTAGGACATGTTCTGAGGCATCAAGGGATCACCAATTTAGTATTGGAGGGCAGCGTGGAGGGTAAAAATCGTAGAGGGAGACCAAGAGATGAATACACTAAGCAGATTCAGAAGGATGTAGGTTGCAGTAGGTACTGGGAGATGAAAAAGCTTGCACAGGATAGAGTAGCATGGAGAGCTGCATCAAACCAGTCTCAGGACTGAAGACCACAACAACAACAACATCATTTCCAATAGTTGTCTTCTCAGTGATTCAGAATCCAGAGGGATTTTATCATATATCTGTTCTGTTACAGGGCTACATTGGTGCAGCTCTTGTACTTGGAGGAGTAGACAATACAGGCCCACATTTGTATTGCATATATCCTCATGGGTCATCAGATAAGCTTCCATATGCTACAATGGGCTCCGGATCACTGGCAGCAATGTCAGTTTTTGAATCCAGATGGAAACCAGATATGACGGTAAGTTTCAGACATTAGCAAATGACTTTTAAATCTCACCTGAAATCATATTTAGATTTTGTTTCTAATTGTTATATTTAGGAGGTAAACAGTTGAGATTTTTCATTCACAGTGGATAAAATATATCTTTGGCTTCCCTCTGACAACCATGCCTCCATCCTTGTTACCCTCCCTGTTTTCCTTTCCCTGTTGCTTCATAACCTGGGTTGTGAGTAACTGAATCCACTTTCCCTTCTTCCCTTTCTTTCCCCTCTCTCCTCCCTGATGAAGGAACATTTGTTCCGAAAGCTAGGAACGTAAAAAAATTTTTTGGTTCTGTTTTTTGTGTATCTATCGGCTGTACTTAGCTGAGGTAAGTACTGGCCAGCCCCTCTATCTCTTTGTTAGTATTTGTTTCACATCTTTATATGAGATTTTCCATTAATCATTTAAAATATTAATTTCTTCATTTATTCTGTGTCTTGTGTTTATGACACAAGATGACTTCAGTGAAACTCCTATTTTATGTTTTCGTGTAGTCCAGACAAAAAACGCAAAATTGAGGAAAATGCAGAACCGAAGAAAACATAAAAACCCTCAAAAAAAAAAAAAAAAAAAAAAAAAAAAAAAAAAAAAAAAAAAAACAAGCAAAAACATGTAATTGGGAAATACGATTCAAAATTGTAATTCTCTCCAATACAGTGTATAAAATCTGTGTAAGTGGAGGAAATTAATTGTGTGGTTCAATGTTTTTACTGTAATTTGTGGTAATGAATTTAGTCAGTTCTTTAAAAATCAGAGATGTGTAACATCAAGTAAAAACATGTCAAAAAATTGAAATTGGTAACTGGCTATAAGGTAATCGAGCTATTTTCTGCCATACTATGACCACAAGTTATATGTCAAAACATTCATTTTTGAAAGATCTTTCCTTTTTCACCCGGGGGGGGGGGGGGGGGGGGGGCCATTGATGAGCATAAACCAAAACTGGGAAGTACGGTGAAGGGGTCAGAATCCAATTTGTGGAGGGTGTGTTTTTTCCTCCTGTAGCCAAGGGTAGTGCCCATACTCTGGTGATGCATGTTGAAAGACCTCCAGTAGGTTCGTTCGAGCTGAAGTTTCAACCGTTGGAATCACGAAAATGCGTTTGACACAGGGATTCTAGATTCTCCCAGTTCCTGTTAGTGAAAGCTGTTCAAGATTTGGCCCATGGACTGCTGCAACTAGTTTTGACTCATCAAAGCCTTAAAATAAGCATGGTCAAAAGGAATCACCACACATGTGTACATAGCTTTTTGTCTTCAGTCTTGTAGTATTCTCATTGAAGAAAATAAGTACTAGGGTCCTGTTATTTTAAAGAAAGTGTATCTCGACCTTGTGAAAATTGAATACATCCTAGTGTAATTTTATTCCCCAGATGAATTTTTCTGTAGAAATGTGTTGCATATATAAACCCTGGGGCATCAAAACCAGAAGCCTCTCACTATCCTCCTTTAACGTAACTTTCAAAATGAATAAATTATCTCTATTTCCATTCAAGGATCCAATTCCAAGAGCTGATAATTGAGTGTCACATACTCGTTGCTATAAATGACAAGCACACATTAAATTGGCTCGCCATAGAGGGGAATTGGTAGGGGTAGAAATAAGCATACAATATTTTTACATAGATATTAGTGAAATTAAGCTACATATCAGACTCATAGCCAGTGGACACATTGCTGCCACTTCCTACCAACTAAACCAATCATAATTTTTCTTCAAATTAGAAAAAGTTCCATCATTTTTCATGTCTAGGCATTTACTACATATAGTTTATTAACATTGGTACTAATTATCTGCAGTGTATTGTGAACCAGCAACAAAATTTGGGTCACCAAAATCCATGAGATAAGCTTTACACACACACACACACACACACACACACACACACACAGTGAGAGTGAGTTTTTCTGCACAGTTTAGGAGGCACAGTACAGTACCTTAACCTCAAAAAGATGACACAGTACAGAGCAAGAGTGTCGCAACACACATTACAAACAGCACACAAAATATTTGCACTTGACAATGTGAATAAATTCACGAAACTTGTAGTGCTAAGCATACAAAAATACGTACCGATTGCACTGTTCCATTATTTAAGTCAGAAGCATTTGAGAAGTGAGCAAAGGTGTCAACTACCTGATCAGTCAACGAAACCTAACGAGTAGTCGAAGTGGAGCGTTCTGGGCACTTCGAACTTGTCGCTTACCATGGTGCAAACACTGCAGGTTTCATGAAAACCCTTATATACATACAAGTTTTCCTTCAATATAGTGCTTACTTGCACCAACAAAGTTAAGCCTCTGTCTCTATCCCAACGATCCATTACATTTAAAACAATCTGTCTGCCATTACAACACATTAAACGCCATTGAGGGCTGTAACAAAAACGAACAAGCCAGTGCACAAATCTTTACTGAACACAGCCTGTTAATTGTGGTGTCACACACAGCATATGATGTAGCCTACTATGGCTGCAGTCAGTAGAGGCACAATACATTCCAAACGTGTTGGCAGACTCCGAGCAGAACTACTGCAAGTGAAATTAATGCGTGCTAGTGAAGGGCATATGAAGTAAAACTATCTAAATTAAACTTAAGTGGAAGCCGTGGTCATTCCACTTGCTATATACCAATCACATCAGATGTGCTTTGAAACAAGCTGCCCTGTAAGTTTGCTGTTTATCACTATATGCTAGAAGCCACTGCGTTAGTGTGATGTCACCAAGCTATGCAACTTTTGGCAGCAGGTGGGAAACAAACATCCAAGATGTAATCTAGCGGTTTTCACTGTATTTCATGGTTAGCCATGTAGGCTATAAATTCTTGATATTTTCGAGGTGAACATAAAATGAAAGAACCCTCAAAACTGCACGTTTTAAGGTATAATTTGTGACAGTAGTGTGCTGGGAAATGGCTCAATTACCTCCTATATCGTTAGCAGAAGTTTTCATTTACGTACTGTATAGCATTATTAGTGACAAAACTCACGTTTTCCCTAATAAGTCTATTTATGGCATAACATAATGAAATTTCTTTTTTGTTTGCGCATGGATTTTTGATTTGCTTACGTCAGTTGACATTGAACGTTGACAAAGTTGCTACATGGGAGGAGGAGAATGAAATTCTCGCAGCGACTTTGACTTATAGCTTCCTTGCCTGTTTGTACCTTATAATCCAGTACTTTAAGAATTCCAAATGTTTTGTTGGTTAAGGTTTGTAAATTTATTAATTGCGGTGTGGTGGCTGCACTGGCCGTTGGGTGGCCCAATATGTCATCAGCCAATAAGAGCTCACTAGCCGGAAATGGCTGATGATGTTTACTTGAGTCTGACCAAGAATATTCTTTGAGACTCAAAGTTTGAATTTTAAAGGTTTACAATCAATAGCGTTGCTGAGCAAAGTTCACCGAAAATATGTGCAAAAAGACCAGATTGAGTTAAAAGTGGCACAAGAAAATGTGGCTGCTGGGCCCCATCGTCACGTATTGGCTCAGTCTGAAACACTTCGTGTTGACTGTCGCGTTTTTCCATTGCTGCCGCAACTTGGCAGTAGTTGTACCATAATAATGTGCTGAAGCTAAATGTTCCAAGTTGTGTTGGCAATGCCAATCGTGGATTACGTTTCATTTCCTGTCCCGTGTCTCCCCTCTCCGCAGTGGGCTAAAATATTCCCCTAACTCAGCCACCACACGTGGTGCAAACCAGCTGTGTTTTGTGCCACTTATAATGCGTTCAGTCACATCAAATGTCAATAGGAAGAAAATGGGGTGAAGGCAAGTGAGACTTAGAGTAAAAATGTAGAATCAAGGTAAACGAGTAAAAATGTAGAATCATGGTAAACCTTACTAGGAAGAAGCATAAAATTGGAGATTTTTTAGCATTGATCTTCAGGATTTTTCACACGTGCTATGAATTTATTGTGTAGAATCGTGACAAATGTAAAATCGAAGTTTAAGTGTGATTATCATTAGGATTTGCATATATACATGCTAAAACTAATGTTTTTGAAACAGCAGATATGTGGGTTTGGACTTGGGCAATAGGTTTATTGAAGAAATACATATGAGGTGATTTTTTTCCCCCCACCTGCTTTAGCACTAAAACAGTTTGTTTCCCTACTTGACATTCCAGTAAAAACAAAACACATCTTTGAAAAGCTAGCAAACTCACTCACTCATTCTCTCTCTCTCTCTCTCTCTCTCTCTCTCTCTCTCACACACACACACACACACACACACACACACACACACACACACACACACACACACGCTGCACCCTACTTTCGTTATCACAGCCTTACTAAAGCCACCTTTCCTGCTTGTATGAGGCTACAAAAAGCTGAAGTGTCTAAAACATCAAACAGGATACTTCCCACAAAGTTTTTAATTTAAGGAATGGGCTTTGATTATTAGTATTATTATTTGATGCTTTTGTCTTTTCTTCCCAGTTAGTTGTAATGTTATGGTTTTATGTATATTACATCTTGCAGAAGATGCTAGTCTCAGGTACAGGTAGATCTCATTGCGCATGAGATTTACATTCCACGGAATTGTCGCATATACCAAATTCTTGTGAATTGAGAGCCGTTTTATATGCGCTATATGGGGCTTAGGTTCTTGTTTACTCACATATTTCAAGTTTAAAATAGCAGAGTTTCTTAGTATTTTTACCAGAAATAACCATTATCCTCTTCCTGAAACACATTTTAATGCAAAATTTACACACTTAAAAATGTAATTCTGATAACAATACTATGCAAAAATTATTTTCATCAAGTCTATTTACATCTAAATGGCCTCTTTGGATTATGTACATGGGAAGAAAGTGGTGGTGCTATGGTCAGTTCAGTTTCCTTGGTGGATTTATTTCATGCAAATTCTTTGTAGCTGGAATATTCTCGCTAAAACTAGACATTCATTTGAAGGGCCTCACTGTTTCACAGTGTAATCTTTATCACAATTTATTTAAATCTCATTTTAAATTCCTGGGCTCAAATATCATCTGCTGCTTCTGTCATTTTAATGCTGTGAAAGCCACAATGATGCTTGAAGCAATCAAACTGACCAGTATTGGCCAAGTAAGGTGCTGGGACGTCCTATTCTTTCATTAAATCTGTATACAAGCTCTTGACTTTTAACTTGAGTAGTGACTCCAGAGAGAGATGTGTGGTGTTGATTGTGGTGCATCTTTCTATCGCATCCGGATGAGATTTGGTCACTGTAGTCACATTTATGTCAGTTGAGGGTTGAGCGGTTTTTCAGATTGATTCTGTATTGTCATGAATAGTTCTCACAATGGGTTCACTAAGTCTCAAAGCATGCTGAATTTCAACAAAATGCTCACCTTTCACATAGTAATCCAAAACTTCTTTGTTTTTAATGAATATTACATTCATACATGCTTCTTTACCCTCGACAGGCACCCTTCCTTTTATTTTACCCAACATTTTAAATACAGGTACTGTGAAGTGCAACTTCTCACCTCTGATGGCCTAAACTGATGATTCATGTCATGACAAACATGACAGAAGATGCGCATTAGAGATTCGGTAATGCATTACTGCTTCCACACCTGGTTAACAGATGACAACACTGAATAGGAAACTTAAGATCATTTATATGTGAAAATGCAGATAATGAGTCCACGTCTGATGGGGTTTGCTTCTATATGTAAGTTAATTACTGATGTATTTGAAACTTCCTAGCAGATAGAATTCTGTCAACATAAAAATGAGTTCACTAAGAGACTCATGTGTATACAGGAGAAACGCTTCTGCTCAAAATTCTAAGAGTAAAGATAAAACTTGGACCATGTGTTACAGATCACTGAAAACATCTTACGATAAAAGTGGAACACACAACTTCTGAAAAACAATTTTTGCATTCACATAGCTACATACCTAACTCAACCTGTCTGTCTGAGAAATACGAAGCTTAGTTATGTTAACGTTAACTGAAACTGATAATAATAATGATGATGATGATGATGATGATGATGATGATGATGACTCATCTGCCTGAGAACCTGATCAGCAGTTAAGGGAACATTGCTTTGTTACAGGGAACTGCTTACCTCATTGGCTGAATACTGTCGTTTTCAAGCTATTACTTCTCCTTAAATTTGGTTGTTGATTTTTGTTGTTGTTCTGTGAATTTCTTTTTACAGGAAGAAGAAGGCAAACAGCTTGTGAGAGATGCAATTGCAGCAGGTATATTCAATGATCTAGGATCAGGAAGCAATGTTGACTTGTGCGTCATTCGAAAAGGCAGTGTTGACTACTTACGTCCGTATGATGAAGCCAACATTAAAGGAAAGAGGTAAATGTGCTTTGTCATAAGCTTCATAGCACTAAAATTTATTGGGGGTTGGAGTGGAAGGTGATAATCTTTGGTTGCAGTCAACTGGGGTGACATTGGCCCACTTTTTCATCTCCTTTGACATGTAAAATTATGATCAGTTGACAGGGTTGACAGTTCAGAAACTGTTCATGTCCGCAAAAAAAAGATATAATGTTGCCTTCATGTGGATGAATTTGTCCCACACCTTCAAATCTGATCACAATAAGGTAAAAAATGCACACAGCCTATGTCAAATCAAAGAAAAAGATCATATATTTAGTAAATTGTTGCTAAAGGTCAATGAATTGTTTATTTCTAAAAATTTCAGTGTATAACTAAAATTGAAAGAGGTAAAATGAGTAAGGAAAATATTAATTAGTTAATGTTATTAGGTGAATAATTTCAAAAGTGTAACACAATTTAAATATTATCAAAACTGATTACACAAACCTATTCAGTTCAAGAACAGAAAATAGGTTTTGCTTAGGAGCTTCTTGGGTTAGTTTTCTTCTGCGTCATCTTCCCAGTAAGACACATCTTTTAGCATCAATTGAGGTTGTTAAATAGTCATTCTTTTTTTGTTTAGCTGCTCTAAGACTGCCTCTCCTACCATGTAAATTCATTTTTTCATCAGCAAACATTCAAGATCCTTTGTTTAATGAGACAATTCCATATTTACCAAAGCTGGAGAAAAGGTTGTGGATCATGGTCCCTTTTAGGACCTTCATCAGTTCATTTAGTAGCACAGGAGCCAGCTGCAGTAGCAGAGCGCTTCTAGGTGCTTCAGTCCGGAACTGCACAACTGCTACGGTCGCAGGTTCGAATCCTGCCTCAGTCATGGGTGTGTGAGATGTACTTTTGTTAGTTGGGTTTAAGTAGTTCTAAGTTGTAGGGGACAGATGACCTCAGATGTTAAGTCCCATAGTGCTCAGAGCCATTTGAAGTAGCACAGGAAACTCTTTTCAACTTGACGGGGAATAATTTCATTTAAAACAGCAAGAAATTTTTAAAGTAAATCGTGATAGTTTTGAAAATAAACAAAATTTCAGCCTAAAATTGTTCAGGTCAATTGCTCAAAATATGGGACAATGTTACCCCCATTGTGAAATTTAGTCTTTGTGAAATGCAGTCTTTATTTCAATCCAAAATGAAGAACTAGGATTACTTTTTGTACATCTCAAACCACACATATGAAACAATAACAGGAACTTACGAACAGCAAAACGACTCCTGTAACACACATGCAGATAAAAGCTGGATCACCACTATTCTGCCCTGACCAACAGCCCTGTCATACGTAAAGCGCTGCTGCAGCAGCAGATTCATGGAACTACAGAAACAGTGCAAAAAGAATGTAGCTCATGTTACCATCCTTAAAACAAGAAACGTGAATATTTGTTGTTATATGTGTGTGAGATGTATGGCATAGAACCCATTTTTTTCCCTCTGGGCCAGTGTTACCAGCAAAGGACGATCGTTAACCCAGATGGCAGTACTATTTTCTGTGCAACATTATTTTACGTAGCATTCTTTTGAATGTCATAATCCAGTGAACTCTTGAGATGGTATTACCTCACTAAGCTCAAATGCATATTATAGCTATGCTGTGATTTATTTTTTGCAGGAATGCAGCTAATAACATAGATGGTCTTCATCCTCGCACAATATATTCACTCTCAAGTCTCAGGTTCCATGGGATTTATAAAATTCTTTGTGAGCGCAGGTGGTCAGTCCATACATACAGTTTCAGAGTATTGTGTAAATGTCATACACCATATTAATTATCTAGACATGAAAAACAAGCAGTATCTGAGCACTGCACCATGAAAAAGTACAGAAGTATGTTTGCTAAGGCAAAAATATTGTCCCCATGCAGCAGTCTACTGGGATTCTGTCATTAAGGCTTCCAGTTGAGACTGAATTATGCAGCCACAATTGTGACTAGGACAGTGACTATATCCTCAGGAATTTGGTCATTCTAAGCTGAAACTCTGCAGGGTTATATCAGGGTGGTGATTCTTCTGGAAATACTTGAATTCTCAGGGAATTATATTTTACCCGGAAAAATCAGGGAAATCTCAGGGAATTTCGTAAAATCTCAGGGAATTCCATCCTTTTAACCTAGCATTGAATGTTACTGAGTTTTTATAAATTACAAATTTTAAAATGCATTGTATCTCAGTGTTTTAATTATGTGAATATTATTTGGTATAAGTTGTCAGTGTTTAAAAACTGCAGTTAAATTAATGGTTATGGCTGGTATATAGCTCAACTGAGAGGAAAGATAAGTCGTCATTGTGGTATGCTGACCACTCCTCCCCCCACCGCTCACTATTAATTTATCAGGAGCTTCTTGAAACCATCTTCCTCCTCATATCTGGAGTTCTAAAGGTATTTTTTCTTTCCAACTTTGAGTGGCCAACCAGACTGTGCACAACTATTTACGTTCCAATAAGATGATGACTTACCAGTACTCCATTGGGGGCATCAGCATAATCTCTGGTAGCATATTTAAATTCCTTGGCATTTTCATAAATCACCATGATATAATTCAGCTCACTATGACATTTAAAATACTGGCATAGTATCAGGCTCAACAATTAGTTTCCGGTGACTATGAGGAGTTGTCAGGAACTAAATATATATCGCTTAAACCTAACATTGAAACAGGTCAGAGAATTTTACCCAAATATCTTGCTTACTTGAAAGAAAGAAAGAAAGGTAAAAAACATAGGTAAAATAAATTAAATGACGACTCAGAGAGTGGAGTTTTACTACTTTGCTTTGAGGTTATATGTTTTACAGCAGCCTATTGTTTATTTTCTAGGAGAGTTCATAAAGTGGTGAGATCATCCAAAAAGGAGTGTGTGTTATTTATTTCTATTTTTTAAAACAGTATGATGTGTAAAATGAATCTGTTTGGCTGAAAGTCTCCAGATCACACCACTGAAATATTGGTCATATTAATAGCTTTATGTATGTTTATGATGGCTTCCTGTGATAACATTCAGAACTGCAAAGATTGCAATGCTCATTTTAACCGTGAACGACAACAGTGTTTCCATGGAGTTGTAAAATTTGGGACCAATGAACTTATTTTAAACAGCACTGTGCAGTCTTCTGCGTTTGTTTAAGTTTAAATATGAACCACATATATAATACTTTTTAATTTTAATGTCATTTAAGTTTAAATATGGTGCTAATATTGTTTTTTTCCCCTCATTTAGGCAAGCAACATACGATTTCAAGAAAGGAACTACTGCTGTTCTGTCTGCTGCATCATTTCCCATTGAAATTGAAGAATTGTCTGTAAATGTTATTGATCATGGAGAATCCATGGATACGTCAAGTTGAATTCAATGCCTTAATTGTAACTGAAGATTAAAAAACAATAAATAAGAATTTTGTTAAACCTTCAATTTTAAGCATTTTTGGCCTCTGGATTTGTCGGTGTTCTTGGTATGGTTTCATTAAATAAAAAAAAAAAAATTTTACAAGATGGAGTAATTATACAAAAAAGATATTGCTAGAAAAATCAAAGCCTATAAATGAACAAATAGATTTGTTTTATTTTGCAATTCTGCTTTATCACTTGTTACATAGCAATTTTATCATCATCTCACAGATATGAGGAATTTCAGTGCCTCTTACAATTAATGTGCGTGACTAGTGTGGGAACTTAGAGAGCACAGTGATGTATAAATAATGGAAAAATTAAGAACAGTTTTTGTGCAAATCACGAAACTACAGTATTTATATTTTATTTATATTTTTTTCTGGTGGAATTGTCTGGTCCTTGGGTTTAAATTGTGAAAGTGTCATTGAAAGTAATCAGATGAAGACTTTTGTGATGTTGGGAAATATTATTCTTCATTACCCCTTGCACAGGTGGATACACAAGGGTACTACAAAGTTATCACAGTGTTCTTCAAAGAAAAAGAGGGTGGCGATATATTTTTCCTTACTCAAACACACCATGTACACAAGCTTAATATACCAAACTGTCTGCCCCATTAGCTGAGTGGGCAGTGCATCTGCAGCAGGCCTGGGTTCGATTCCCGGCCAGATCAGAGATTTTCTCAGTTCATCATTGACACAGAAGTTGCCCTGTGTGGCGTCAACTGAAAAGACGTGCAACTCAGCGGCCAAATGGCTTGTGTGTGTATTGATCTTGGCGCAAGTCAGTGATGACATAGGACACAAGATACATAGTTCTAGGTGGGTGTGGTTATAAATCAAAGCGGTGAGAAAACAGCCAATCTATTCATTGCAGTCAGTACAGCAGTTCAAACTTCATCTTGCTGCGATCAACACCCAGTTGTGCAGGCTGGCCCCTGATGGTGGTACTGTATGTGCGTAGCTCATGGAATTACCAACCTGTGAGAGCGCTATGCCATTACCTCAGCAAGCACAGGACTCCACCATCCACACTGTGACGGCAAGCTCTGTAGTAAGTTGTTCACGCCATTTGGTGCAGGTGCATCACCAGATAACAGCCCAGTGCGAGGTACCATACCTGGGCACGGTGGCAAACCGAAGACCCCAGCTTTGGGTACAGCATCAGTGGTTCGGCAGGTCAGGTGCAAGTCCAAAGCATGGATGCCCAAGTAGGCACACTCAAGTCTCTTAAGTCAGCCGGCAGATAACTCCCAGCTAGAAGGCCCAGTTCAGTCATGGCAGAATTAGGTGCAGCCCGTGAGCATGCAGCTAGTGGGTGGGATGACCAGTATCAGGTCGACAAATGTTAAGGAGTACTTTTCGCAGCTGGCTGTAGACAATCCTGCATGGCTGGGGCGGGCGATATTTTACACTGCTGAAGCCTTTTCTGTTGTGACAGGACATCGTTTCTGATATCGTAGGTCCCAGAGTTAGACATAGTGTAACCAGGGTCACTGCTGTAATAGTGTGGCCCCACCAGCAGCAGTGAGGGCTGAACCTGTGCAGGGTTTATATGCACTGCGAAATCCAGGAAAAACATGGTAATTTTTATTGCTTTAATTTTCAGTTAATTTTTGTAATTTTGACTAGTAAGAACTGATACACTAACAAAGAATTTTACTTTAGCCCACTACTGCTTAGTAATACTGCAGCAATAAAACGTAAATGAGAGAATAACACCAAAATAAAACTTCAGTTGCGAAGAAAATGTGCCATTTACAACACAAAACGCAGCACTGATTTCGATGTGCCTTTCTCATGGGCCTCGTGTAAATGAGTGTGACATCACGACTTTTCACGCTTCTAACAGGTCGTAGGAAAATACTTCAAATGGTGGTTTGACAAGTGTTACTTTCTAAGTAAATTTCCTTTAATGCAAGATAAATCATGTTATTTGTGATGAATTTGTTAAATCAGGGTGTTACTCTCATTCAAAACGTAACAGTGAGGTCCAGCAACTTAGCAAAATTTCCCACCCAGAAGACCAGCCACCAACCATTAAAATTTCACTGGCATGTTTGTGTTTGATACATCTTAAAGGGCAACACATGCTGAAAAAGGCCAAGTTTCAAGGTCAGTTTTTCATATTTATTTTAGTTCTGTTATAGATTACAAATTATGCAATAACAGTGGCAAAAAGTATAATTGTCCTTATTCACACAGTGCAAAGTGAGTTTTTTTAGCAATTTACCCTGTAATTGAAAAAGTTAAAGTTCTCGATGGAACATGTATTCAGCCAGTCCTGCCTAACCACACCATCGGAAAAAACAGCAAATTTCTGTCAACGAGTAGTATTAGTGAAAGCTTAGCTTTTCTTGTAGCTATTGTATATTTATATTAATTTAAAACATTAACTTTTCCTATTTGTGTGTTTACACTACTTAACAATGATGTTGCTATTGACTGATTGCATCACATTTACTATGCTCTGAATATCTGCCACCAGTGCCTGGCGAGATCACGTGACATGGGCTGTGATTGGCTGACAAAAGTGCATTGCGCTCTCAATTTTGGTGCTATACTTGGTGCAATTTCTGTTCATACTTTCATAATACAAAAATATACAGTGTAAATATTGCTGCACATCAAAGATCTTTCCAGAAGGCTTAGTTTCGTGCTGAATTTCGTTTCCTAAAATGCCAGGAAGCCGATGTATAAAACCTTCACTTTTCAAATGACTGATAAGTTTCACAGCACTGGAGGAAAGAATATTGTCATTTAACTGGGAAAAAATGTTCTTTCACCAGGGAATGGTGTATTTTCACACAAGAAAAATTTTATTTGTAACTGGGAAAAATCTGCAATTTTTTTCCCCTCCCATTTATACACCCTGATGTGATAAATGGTATTGCTCTGGGCCTGGGCAAAAATGTCTGTTGTGTCAGCGCTGCTGCTCTACAGATCCTTGATCAGACTGTGGTGACAGCTATCTGTTTGCTTGGCCTCACGTTAAAGCTGCCAAGTTGAAAGGCTGTGGTGCAACGTACCTCCCCTTTTTGGAAGATCTGTTCCACTGGATCGCAGTCTGATAGTACTCTGAAAATTACATAACAATACATCTTTTGTTTTTCCTTTTATGTACACTCCATTTGGGTGTTTCCTTACACTAACCCAGTCTAAATTACAGCGCCAAATAGGCTGATAGATTTAATCAATAATTATTTGCTAAAGGCTACCCACTCATTAGGTACTTGATTGTTCTGTATTCTTAGGTCATCCCTGCTTGTAACAATTCACAATGACCATTGCAGCATTGTATACGGAATAGGTCCAGTGTGGACCTGCTCTCTGAGAAAGGTCTTGTGTCAGGATGTCTTGCAGATGTCCTTTTGCTCCTGTCCCTTCTAGGAAAAATTATACCTGACATGATCAGTTGCTGTGACGCCCATAATTCATTCTCTCCTATGTACATAACCATTTGCATCTCTAGTCGTCACTCAGAAACGCTCATAGTGCTGAAAATCATGTTAAGTCCTTATCAAGGCTCCGTTTTGGGCCCACTGCTTTTCCTCATCTTTATTAATGATCTTCCTCTTTGTTCTGAGACAAACAGCAAATTTACCCTGTTTGCTGATGATACCACAATTCTAATTGACGATTTGATTGATCATGATCTTGAAAAAAGCTACAAATACTGTTTTTAATGACATCTTAAATTGGTTCTCCTCAAATGGTCTCTCGCTCAATGCAGATAAAACTCATTATATGAGGTTCCATACATCGCAAAGTAATGCCGATGAAATTAACATAAAATGTAGAGATCAACCAATACAGAAAGTTGAAGACACAAAATTCCTGGGTGCTTACATAGACAGTAAATGTAATTGGTCAGTTCACATTCTTCATCTATGTAAAAAACTTAGCTCGGCAACATTTGCATTACGGGTAATTTCTTCAGTGGCTGAAGTTGACACTATTAAGGTTGCCTACTTTGGCTACTTCCACTCATTGATGTCATATGCTATCATATTCTGAGGGAACCAACCACTTGCAAAAAAAGTTTTCACCATCCAAAAAAAAAAAGCAATCAGAATAATGTGTGGGGTCCATCAAAGACACTCTTGCAGGCACTTGTTTCGGAAGATAGGTATCCTAACAACTGCCTCACAGTATATTTTTTCCTTGCTCACCTTTGTGTGCAAAAATTATTCCATCTACCAAGACAACATTAAATTCCATGGTTATAACACCAGAAACAAAAACAATCTACATTTAGAAATGAAAAGTCTCACTCTGGTACAAAAAGGAGTTTACTACTCCAGCATTAAGCTGTTCAATGCTCTACCACTACATATCAAATGTGTTCATACAGAACTGCCAAAATTTAAACAAGTTCTCAAAGATTACCTGACAGAGAAATCTTATTATACTGTGGATGAATACCTGAAAGAAAATATATACCATCACTAAACATATTATGTCTAGAAGTAGTTCAATTGATTTTATTGTGCATTTGGGCATTAGCACACTTTTTGTAACAACAGATTGGCTGTACATGTATTTACTCTTGTAGGCCTAATATCTGATTTAACTTTGTGCTCTTATCTTTAACCTTTATTTGAAACTCCTTTTTCTGTCAAATGGTAGTTATGTTATCTAGCTGACATTGTATCTGTTACTGTATTTATAGTATGTCTTACTTAAACTATGTACAATTTGCCATTGAAATGCCCTTGTATTTATTGTAAGTTTAAATTGAAACCTGTACAATTTGACACGTTCCATATCCTTGAGATTGACTCACTAACTGGATCTACGGAACAAGAAATAAATAAATAAACAAACATCACAAAAGTTACTTAGGGGCATGAATAGTAAGAGGGAGGGGAAATAAAATGTAATATGTAATGGAAACTGATTAATAATTGCTGCTTAAGAAATTTTGGAAGAATAATTGAAAAAAATTGGAAGGTACACATATCCTGAGTGAACTTTAATGGGCATTAATATAAATAGACCCTCAATATTCAATACATATATACAGCATTTAAATTAACGTACTTCTTTTTCTTGCTACCGCCATTGTGCATAGAGCTTGGTATGACAATACTGGTTCCGGATCGCCCCTCTTCTGCTCACGCAAATTATTTTTGTCTGCTTCGATCCTCTTGATGCAGGCTTCTTGGCGCATCACGGAATGATGAACAGACAGGTATGGTCGTCGTGAATGTACAAATAAACTGTGCTATCTCGATAACTTTCTGTGACACCTTTTAATGTACTATTGGAATACACATTTTTTAACAATATTGACTCAGCGGAACTTGTCATACGTCCGCCCGCTACCACTTATAGAGACAAACAGATGAATATAAAGAAATCAAAAAACTGAAGAGCATATCTCCACTTGTTTTGTTTGTGACCCAATAGTGTCGCTGGTACAAAATAATTTATTATTTTGCATATACATAAAATAGAAAAGAATGAGGGAGAAAAGAAAAGAAAAGAAATATTATTATTATTATTATTATTATTATTAATATGATACATTACTATTGCCACCCACTGTGCACTGACGTCATATGAAGGTGCACAGTGTCTGAGCTTATTTTTCTTTTTATGGGTGGATAACTCTGACCAGTATGGGCATAGCCTTTATTTTTCGGCCATTTCAGTTATCCTATATGGTTACCAATTTATATAGGCATGTCAGCTCCTTAACACATACATACATACATACATACATACATAAGTTTTCCTTCGTAACAAAGTGCTTGCTGTAACCGCATATTCTCATTATTGGCAGTCATTATTTGCCCAGTGTTTAGCTTGTGAAGCATGTGCGTGCAGCTTGACTTCTGTTAACTGTCCCTGCTCACTGTCACGTGTTTAATAAAAAATCAGAGTGCCCGTGTTGTGTGTTCACTTGGTCTTCGCTGCACAAATTTGTGAAGCTCGTGTTCAGCGGTGTGATCCTTTGTGAAATCTTCAATGCAGTGACAAATGGTTTCCATATCAGCAGCCCGAGGAATGTATTTCACCTTGTCACTCACACTTATTCAGTGGGGACACCAGCTGTACATCAGACATCCGCCGACAAGGTAAGTTTCTTGCCGCTTCTACTATGTTGTTGAGCACAGAAAACCATGTTTTTATGACATTGTTGAGCACAGAAAATTCATGTTACATGAAGTATTGTCATTTTTAGTTCATTACACGCACATCCACATATCTCACATGCACATTTAATGTACATTTAACACTTTGTAGGTAGGTTTTTTATGTTTCTGCACTTTGTTTTTGAACGTCTTTCATACCGTAGCATTCCATTAAATTTCTGTAGTGTCCTTTCAACATACTATACACACGACAGAAAAAAATAAAATATCACTACATAAGTAAACGTATCCTATTCATTTGCTTATTGTTGCTTATATTCATTACAGTCTGATTGTCATTTTGAGTACATTTTGATAAATTATAATTTCATTAAATTTGAAACAAATACTAACAAAAAGATAGAGGTGCGGGCCAGTACTTAGCTCAGTACAGCCGATAGATACACAAAACAGAACAGAAAATTTACATTCCTAGCTTTCGGAACTTTGTTCCTTCTTCAGGGAGGAGATGAGGGGAAAATGGGAAGTAGGGGAAGTGGATTCAGTTACTCAAAACCCAGGTTATGAAGCAACAGGGAAAGGTAAACAGGGAGGGTAGCAAGGATGGAGGCATGGTTCTCAGAGGGAAGCCAAAGATATTCTGTGAAGTACTGCGCCAGCTTCAAACCAAAGAGGATGCACACAGAAGTAGAGAGATATGTAGTATAAAGATAAACACAACTATGTAGGATGAAGAGATGCGTGAATGGCTAAAGAGGAGAGGGAAAAAGGATAAGACTGAAGAGTAAATGGGAGTGAGGTTGGTTAACGTAGGTTCAGTCCAGGGGGATGGTGGGATGTGTTGGAGTGCAAGTTCCCATATCCGCAGTTCCGAGGGACTGGTGTTGGGTGGGTGAAGCCAAATGGCACGTACGTTGTAGCAGGTTCCTAGGTCCCTAGAATTATGCTGGATGGCATGCTCTGCTACTGGGTATTGAACATCTCCTAGGCAGACAGTCCGTCTGTGCCCGTTCATGTGCTCAGCCAATTTAGTTGTTGTCATACCTATGTAAAAGGTTGTGCAGTGCAGGCATGTCAGCTGATAAATGACATGTGTTGTTCACATGTGGCCCTGCCTTGAACTGTGTACGTTTTACCAGTAGCGGGGCTGGAGTAGGTGGTTGTGGGGGGATGCATGGGGCAGGTTTTGCAGCAGGGTCGGTTACAGGGGTAGGAACCGCTGGGTAGAGAAGGTGGTCTGGGAATATTGTAGGGTTTGACAAGGATGTTACGGAGGTTGGGGGTCGACGAAGGGCAACTCTGGGTGGTGTGGGGAGAATATTGTCAAGGGATGATCTCATTTCAGGGCTTGACTTGAGAAAGTCATATCCCTGGCGGAGTAATTTGTTCACGTATTCGAGGCCAGGATAATATTGGGTGACAAGGGGGATACTTCTGTGTGGCCTGGGGGTAGGAACATTGTTGTTGGATGGGGAGGAATGTATTGCTCGGGAGATCTGTTTGTGGACAAGGTCTGCAGGATAGTTGCGGGAGAGGAAAGCACTGGTCAGGTTATTGGTGTAATTGTTGAGGGATTCATCACTGGAGCAGATACGTTTGCCACGAATACGTAGGCTGTAGGGAAGGGAGCGTTTGTTGTGGAATGGATGGCAGCTATCAAGGTGAAGGTACTGTTGTTTGTTTGTGGGTTTGATGTGGACAGAAGTGTGGATGTGAGCTTCAACAAGATGGTCAACATCCAGGAAGGTGGCTTGGATTTTGGAGAAGGACCAAGAGAAATTCAGATTCGAAAAGGAGTTGAGGTTATGGAGGAAATTAAGGAGTGTTTCTTCACCATGAGTCCAGACCACAAAGATGTCATCTATAAACCTATACCAGGCCAGGGGAAGCAGCTGTTGGGTCTTCAGGAAAGCCTCCTCCATGCGGCCCATGAAGAGGTTGGCATAGGACGGAGCCATCCTGGTTCCCATGGCCGTTCCCCTGATTTGTTTGTAGGTCTGGCCTTCAAAAGTGAAGTAATTATGGGTGAGGATGAAGTTGGTAAGTGTGATAAGGAACCTGCTACAACGTACGTGCCATTTGGCTTTTCCCACCCAACACCAGTCCCTCGGAACTGCGGATATGGGAACTTGCACTCCAACACATCCCGCCATCCCCCTGGACTGAACCTACGTCAACCAACCTCACTCCCATTTACTCTTCAGTCTTATCCTTTTTCCCTCTCCTCTTTAGCCATTCACGCATCTTTTCATCCTACATAGTTGTGTTTATCTTTATACTACATATCTCTTTACTTTTGTGTGCATCCTTTTTGGTTTGAAGCTGGCACAGTACTTCACAGAATATCTTTGGCTTCCCTCTGAGAACCATGCCTCCATCCTTGCTACCCTCCCTGTTTACCTTTCCCTGTTGCTTCATAACCTGGGTTGTGAGTAACTGAATCCACTTTCCCTTCTTCCCTTTTTTCCCCTCTCTCCTCCCTGATGAAGGAACAAAGTTCTGAAAGCTAGGAATGTAAATTTTCTGTTCTGTTTTGTGTATCTATCGGCTGTACTGATCTGAGGTAAGTACTGGCCAGCCCCTCTATCTCTTTGTTAGTATTTGTTTCACATCTTTATATGAGATTTTCCATTAATCAATTTCATTACATTGTTAGATTACAATTCTATTAGTACAGTTTTTGTTTTACATTCTTACATAACATTCAACAATAGTTTTTGGCACAAATTGACATACATTTCATTTCAATTTACAGTGACTTCTTGCCGGAGCATATTTATCACTTTCAAAGAATTAAAGAAGTAAACAATAGTCACTACAACAGGTTCTACGCACTGCTTAAATAACTGTGCGTGGCCGTGCCTCTCTAGCATTCTCCAGAAAACAGATACACACTACAGGATTGAGGAAATTTCACAGAAAGGCATTTCTGTGCTCAGTTACGCCCCTTTATTAGACTTAATTGTGATCCCCAGAACAAAATAGTTTGTTATTTATAAACATAACGCAAACCTGACGATACCAATCATATCGTATACTTATTCAGTATTTAAAGTGCACCTCAGTATTTACTTTTTATGTTCATTGTGTAAAGGATAACCATTTCAAATGCTTAGGTATACAGAGTTGTATCACCAGTACTAGATGTTATGTACAATGAGCATAAAATAGTGTTTACATAAGTAGCAAACGCGTATAAAAATTTCAATGCAAATCAGGGGTTGGACACTTTAATGAGTAGTCGACGCTTACAGTAGTTAGGTTTCCGTACTGCAACTGTATTCTTCTACACACATTGCTACATTATCGCTTTCATACATATCATATACTTGCAGCTATATTTACTTGTGGTGCGGTCCTTTCTTATGTTTATATGGTATCTAACACTCAACAAGCATTTATCTTTCTTCAGTTTTGGATATGTTGATGCATTGTTCCCTGGAAGAAAAAATACTTCATACTAACTTACAACTTAAATCTTCATAGATAAGTGTACATTGGCTCGATGGTCACCAATACCTCTTTCATATATTCAACCATGTATTCATTTACTTCAGTTTGCAATCGTGCTATCACAAACTCATTTAATGTCGTGTGTGTCTCTTAAATCTGAAAGATAAAGTGTATTAAAAGTGCGGTGCGACATCTTATTCAGTTTGCCACTTACATTGCACTTGCTTGTTTACCTGCAGTAAGAGTTTTCTGGTCCCTCAATTATAATTAGTGCGTGTACTTTCAATACTTAAATTTGTAACTATATAGATATTATGTACGTAGTAGCATAACTGTAGTAAATGGTTCAAATGGCTCTGAGCACTATGGGACTTAACATCTGTGGTCGTCAGTCCCCTAGAAACTGTAGTAAATACTTCATAGTTTAGGATCCCTTTCCGTTTATTTAATCCCTTAGCTTATCTCCATTTGTGTGTACTGTGTAGATAGTCGTAGTTGTAGTATAGACACTCCATTAATTTTCTATTTCCCTTTTTATGCAACAGGCTTTAAAAATGCTGGTGCAGGCTGTGGCTCACAGGGTTTGTTTGTTTTGGGTGCCTCAACACTTTCAGCTGTGCCTGTCTGACGCACATGCAGTTACAGTTGGTTGCCTAGCTTTCTCCCCAATGCACATGCGCTGCGTTGCTCTGTTACCACTGACGTAGTAGCAAGTTGTGTAGTGCATTGTGCACTACTGTGCGTTTCAAAAGTTCGTTTATTCATTTACAACTGTGCTATGCGCAAAGCGAAATATTGTGTTTAAAGTATCATCGTATCTAGACACACACGAAAGTAAAATTCATCCTTGTTACATCGACTTACCTTATCAATTACACATTTGGCATATAAGAAAAACACAAACAAAACTTTTTTTTAACAACTAACAAAATAAATTCTGCAATGTGGGTTTCCAGCATCCTAACTCTAATATTATTATACATATATACAACTCAGAGGGTAGCCCTTCTTCAGTATATAAATGTTCCCACATCTTTGTGTGGGTAAAGGCCCTTGTCTTTGCCCGTGTTCATGTGTGCCAATCTGTATGCTCCCGGGTAGGGGATTTTAGTAATTATGTATGGTCCAGTATATAGTAATTGCCAGTTTTCCAATTTTTGTGGATTTGGGGTGTGACCTATGTAAAGCTGTGTTGTACGTTTCAGTTTTCTGTCGTAAATTCCTTTCCTATATTGAGCCCAAGTTTCAAGGTTGATTAATGGTTGTATTTCATACAGTGATAACTCCGGTTTTGGTATCTTGGGCAAAGGTTTTCCCATTCGTCTGCTTGTTTGCAACTAAACATCAGCTCATTTGGTATAAATCCAGTTGATGTATGCGGAAGGCTGTTAACAACTTGTAAGACAGGAGTGTCACATTCAATCCACTGGGTATGTTTACGAGGTATATAGGTCCTCACAAATCTGTTGAATTCCTTAAACACCCTTTCTATGGGGGACACTTTGGGATGAAATTTGGATACTGAAATGTGTTTGATTTGGTTGGAATTTACAAACGCTTTCCGTTTACATCCCACAAAATTTGAGGCATTATCTGTTAACATGATTTCTGGTTTTCCTACTCTTGCAAAATAATCCTCTTTAATTTGTCTTATAATTGAACTGGCAGTAACTTTCTGTACAGCATACAGTTTTACGTGTTTCGTGAAAATATCATACAAGCCTATGATATATAGTTTACTCCCCCTTTACCTTTGGGATAGGGTCCAGCTGCATCTAACAATACCTTTTCTAGAGGTTTCTTAGCCACAATGGGATGAAGTTCTATCTGTTAGGAGATGTTAGTATGTTTTACTTTCTGGCAAACTACACTTCCTTACCATCTGTAGTACTTCATCTAAGGGGAAATAACAATGTTTAGCTATTTTGCAGTGCCATAATGGTCCCAAGCATTGTGTGTGTAAGATAAAATCATCTACGTATTCATCTGGCAAACACACACGCTATTTCTCTAGTTTGGGAGGTTTCCTAGGGAACAGAAAACACCTTTATGAATAATGAAGAACCTTTTTAATTTTTCATTGCCGTCATGTGTGAGTTTTGCTCTACGTGCTGTAATTGCTCCATATGTTTGCATATGTGGACATAATATGGTCGGAGTGTTTTGTCCTCCATCAGCATAGCTCTTATTTCACCTTCCTGTTCTAAAAGATCGCTGAAAGTCCTGTGGTAGTCGAGAAAGAGCATCAGCTATTATGTTTTGATTTCCTTTTTTGTATACTATTTAAAAATCGAATTCTTGAAGATACATACACCACGTGGCTATAAGTCAGTGTAGCAATTTACAAGCTAACAAAAACAATAGGGTTTGATGGTCAAACAGCACACTTTCGTGTGTTTACCCCAAAGGAAATATTAAAACTTTTTAAAGGACCAAATACAGCCAAACCCTCCAATTCCATGACTGAATATTAACGTTCAGACTTTGGATAAGGTGCGACTGGCGAAGCTAATTACTTTAGGGATGAGATTTCCCTCTTCTTCCACCATTTGAAAAAAGCATGCACCTGGACTGTGAGAAGATGCATCGGTGCATAAACAAAAATCTTTCTTCATGTCTGGTTGAGATAAAATATTAGCATTTAATAGGGCTCACTTGATGTTTTCAAAATTGGTGTGACATTGCTTGTCACATACCTAAGGTCTGTTTTTCTGAAGAAGATTGGGTAGAGCATTACTGTTCATTAAGTTGGTTAGGGATGAATTTATTGAAAAATGACACTAGGCCTAAGTATGCCTGTAATTGTCTCTTGTTTTGAGGAACAGGGCAGTTCCTAATGGCATCAAGTTTTGAAGGATCTGGCAGTATGCCTTAAGAAAAGATTGTGTGTCCTAAAAGTTTTACCCTTTCTTGTCCAAAATTATATTTCTTGAGATTTTCTGTTACTCCATATTCAGAAAAAGGCTCAATACTTGTTCAATTAATCTTAAATGTTCTACCCAAGTGGGTGTAGCGACTAAAAGGTCATCCACGTATACTGTTACCATACTCTAAAGTTTGGACCCTAGCACTCTGTCAAGTGCAGAGATAAATACACCTGCATTTATGTTCAATCCAAACGGTAATATTTGAAATTTGAAGCTCCTGCCCCCACATACTAAGACGGTATACTTCAGACTTTCTTCATGTAGTTTTATTTGCCAATATGAAGACCGGAGGTCGATTATAATAAGAAATTTAGCATTATGGAATTTCATAAACTGTCCCTCCAAATTGTCTGGACGTGTTCAAACAGGTACAATAATCTTATTGATGTTACGTGTGTTGAGGACCAAACACACCTTGCTATCTGGTTTACTCACAGCCAAGATAGGACTGCAATAAGGGGAAAATGATGGTTGTATTGTGTCCCATTTAAGCACCTTGTTAATCTCTTTTTCCTACTGCGTCTCTTTGTCCATGGTATAGGGTATGAGGTAGAACAAAACGTTTCGTGAAGATACACTTCCATTTTGTACACGAAATCCTTAATAATACATGGTCTTTTTTCAAACACATGCACATAAGCAAGTATCAGTTCCCTAATTTCCTCTTGCTGTTCTTTAGACAAATGCTTTGATTCTCTTACCTTTGTGCTTATTGTGTCAACATTTATTTTTTCTGCTGACGACTGTTCATTATTTTACGTGTTGACAAACATAACTATGGGATTTATCAATTGAACTTCAGTTTTACATCTATTACTACTTCCCCTGATTAGGTCATTTTCAAATAATTGGTTATTTACAGTGAAATGACATTAGCCTTTTCCTATATCAATTTTTACGTGGTATGTCCTAAATGTATCCATACCAATTAAACAATCAACTATTAATTTCTCTACTATCAAAAATTTGCATCTTACACAAAACTGTCCTAATTGCACTGGAATTAAGGCTTGTACCTTGTAATTTTGCACTGGCAGTGTTCTTCAATTCTTGAAAGAATCTCTGTGACATCAAACTGGTCGTAGCACCTGTGTCAAGCACAATGGGTACATCAAGGTCAAATATTTTTGCTTTAATAGTAGCTTGTACCTTGCTCTCTGTCAAGTTTTTCTCCATACCCTCATTACCTTGATACAGATCATCTCTCACATCATTACCATGATCGTATCTGATAAAAAGCAAGTCTCGATCAAGCCCTTGCCCCCCCCCCCCCCCTGCAAGGTCACAGAACGGGGGCCTACCGTGACCAGTTCAAGTCTTCCGCCGTCAGGGAGGCATCGTTCTCTGGATTAGGCGTAACTCACTATGTGAACTGTTGGTGTTTGATTGTTGTGTTGTTGTTGTTGTTGTTGTTGTTGTTGTGGTCTTCAGTCCTGAGACTGGTTTGATGCAGCTCTCCATGCTACTCTATCCTGTGCAAGCTTCTTCATCTCCCAGTACCTACTGCAACCTACATCCTTCTGAATCTGCTTAGTGTATTCATCTCTTGGTCTCCCCCTATGATTTTTACCCTCCACGCTGCCCTCCAATACTAAATTGGTGATCCCTTTATGCCTCAGAACATGTCCTACCAACCGATCCCTTCTTCTGGTCAAGTTGTGCCACAAACTTCTCTTCTCCCCAATCCTATTCAATACTTCCTCATTAGTTATGTGATCTACCCATCTAATCTTCAGCATTCTTCTGTAGCACCACATTTCAAAAGCTTCTATTCTCTTCTTGTCCAAACTATTTACCGTCCATGTTTCACTTCCATACATGGCTACACTCCATACGAATACTTTCAGAAATAACTTCCTGACACTTAAATCTATACTCGATGTTAACAAATTTCTCTTCTTCAGAAACGCTTTCCATGCCATTGCCAGTCTACATTTTATATCCTCTCTACTTCGTCCATCATCAGTTATTTTGCTCCCCAAATAGCAAAACTCCTTTACTACTTTAAGTGTCTCATTTCCTAATCTAATACCCTCAGCATCACCCGACTTAACTCGACTACATTCCATTATCCTCGTTTTGCTTTTGTTGATGTTCATCTTATATCCTCCCTTCAAGACACCATCCATTCCGTTCAACTGCTCTTCCAAGTCCTTTGCTGTCTCTGACAGAATTACAATGTCATCGGCGAACCTCAAAGTTTTTATTTCTTCTCCATGGATTTTAATACCTACTCCAAAATTTCTTTTGTTTCCTTTACTGCTTGCTCAATATAGAGATTGAATAACATCGGGGAGAGGCTACAACCCTGTCTTACTCCCTTCCCAACCACTGCTTCCCTTTCATGTCCCTCAACTCGTATAACTGCCATCTGGTTTCTGTACAAATTGTAAATAGCCTTTCGCTCCCTGTATTTTACCCCTGCCACCTTTAGAATTTGAAAGAGAGTATTCCAGTCAACAATGTCAAAAGCTTTCTCTAAGTCTACAAATGCTAGAAACGTAGGTTTGCCTTTTCTTAATCTTTCTTCTAAGATAAGTCGTAAGGTCAGTATTGCCTCACGTGTTCCAGTATTTCTACGGAATCCAAACTGATCTTCCCCGAGGTCGGCTTCTTCTAGTTTTTCCATTCGTCTGTAAAGAATTCGTGTTAGTACTTTGCAGCTGTGGCTTATTAAACTGATTGTTCGGTAATTTTCACATCTGTCAACACCTGCTTTCTTTGAGATTGGAATTATTATATTCTTCTTGAAGTCTGAGGGTATTTCGCCTGTTTCATACATCTTGCTCACCAGATGGTAGAGTTTTGTCAGGACTGGCTCTCCCAAGGCCGTCAGTAGTTCCAATGGAATGTTGTCTACTCCGGGGGCCTTGTTTCGACTCAGGTCCTTCAGTGCTCTGTCAAACTCTTCACGCAGTATCATATCTCCCATTTCATCTTCATCTACATCCTGTTCCATTTCCATAATATTGTCCTCAAGTGCATCGCCCTTGTATAGACCCTCTATATACTCCTTCCACCTTTCTGCTTTCCCTTCTTAGCTTAGAACTGGGTTTGCATCTGAGCTCTTGATGTTCATACATGTGGTTCTCTTATCTCCAAAGGTCTCTTTAATTTTCCTGTAGGCAGTATCTATCTTACCCCTAGTGAGATAAGCCTCTACATCCTTACATTTGTCCTCTAGCCATCCCTGCTTAGCCATTTTGCACTTCCTGTCGATCTCATTTTTGAGACGTTTGTATTTCTTTTTGCCTGCTTCATTTACTGCATTTTTATATTTTCTCCTTTCATCAATTAAATTCAATATTTCTTCTGTTACCCAAGGATTTCTACTAACCCTCTTCTTTTTACCTACTTGATCGTCTGCTGCCTTCACTACTTCATCCCTCAGAGCTACCCATTCTTCTTCTACTGTTTTTCTTTCCCCCATTCCTTTCAATTGTTCCCTTATGCTCTCCCTGAAACTCTGTACAACCTCTGGTTCTTTCAGTTTATCCAGGTCCTATCCCCTTAAATTCCCACCTTTTTGCAGTTTCTTCAGTTTTAATCTACAGGTCATAACCAATAGATTGTGGTCAGAGTCCACATCTGCCCCTGGAAATGTCTTACAATTTAAAACCTGGTTCATAAATCTCTGTCTTACCATTATATAATCTATCTGATACCTTTTAGTATCTCCAGGGTTCTTCCATGTATACAACCTTCTATCATGATTCTTAAACCAAGTGTTAGCTATGATTAAGTTGTGCTCTGTGCAAAATTCTATCAGGCAGCTTCCTCTTTCATTTCTTAGCCCCAATCCATATTCACCTACTACGTTTCCTTCTCTCCCTTTTCCTACACTTGAATTCCAGTCACCCATGACTATTAAATTTTCGTCTCCCTTCACTCTGAATAATTCCTTTTATTTCATCATACATTTCTTCAATTTCTTCGTCATCTGCAGAGCTAGTTGGCATATAAGCTTGTACTACTGTAGTAGGTGTGGGCTTCGTATCTATCTTGGCCACAATAATGCGTTCACTATGCTGTTTGTAGTAGCTTACCCGCATTCCTATTTTCCTATTCATTATTAAACCTACTCCTGCATTACCCCTATTTGACTTTGTGTTTATAACCCTGTAGTCACCTGACCAGAAGTCTTGTTCCTCCTGCCACCGAACTTCACTAATTCCCACTATATCTAACTTTAACCTATCCATTTCCCTTTTTAAATTTTCTTACCTACCTGCCCAATTAAGGGATCTGACATTCCACGCTCCGATCCGTAGAATGCCAGTTTTCTTTCTCCTGATAACGACATCCTCTTGAGTAGTCCCCGCCCGGAGATCCGAATGGGGGACTATTTTACCTCCGGAATATTTTACCCAAGAGGACACCATCATCATTTAATCATACAGTAAAGCTGCATGCCCTCGGGAAAAATTACGGCTGTAGTTTCCCCTTGCTTTCAGCCGTTCGCAGTACCAGCACAGCAAGGCCGTTTCGGTTATTGTTACAAGGCCAGATCAGTCAATCATCCAGACTGTTGCCCTTGCAACTACTGAAAAGGCTGCTGCCCCTCTTCAGGAACCACACGTTTGTCTGGCCTCTCAACAGATACCCCTCCGTTATGGTTGTACCTACGGTACGGCTATCTGTATCGCTGAGGCACGCAAGCCTCCCCACCAACGGCAAGGTCCATGATTCATGGGTGTTTGATTACACCAACTAATGTCCTGAGAGGCTCTTGAGTGAAATTCTCTTTGCCTCTGCACGTTATTTGGCATATATTTGTTACTCTGCTGGCTGAATTCCACTGTCTGTTACCGTTTTGCTTTTGGCAAGCGATCAGCTGATTATTGATGGTAGCTTGTGTCTGTACATATTGTACAGGCTGGCCATTTTTGCTAAATCTTTGCCCATTTCCTTTATTTCCACCTTTATATTTATGGCTTTCTCCATTGCTGATGTGACTACCGTTACCATTGCCATAGGTGCCATAGGTTGCCATCCGTGTTGTACTACAAATACATTGTTTACTTGTTGGTCTATAAATCTCTGTCACTATCGGCGTATTAACAGGCTGTGGTTATACTGGTCTCTCTTCGTATATTAAATCTATTGAGTCCAGTGTAGACAGAAAGTATTTAGTGCTGTGTTCCAGGATGGTAACGAGTTTTCCCTAATGTGGGCAGGAAGATGCCTCTTTAAAATTTTCATCACGTCTACTTGAGATACTGGTTTTGTCCAGTATCTGTTTTATTCAAATATTTATCAAAATAGCCCCTTAAGCTTCCATATTTGCTGTTGAACAGAGCTGGGTTGAATACTTCACGTCTGAGCCGCTCTTGTATGGCCTCAGACCAATACTTATCCAGGAATGCTCTCAAACTGTTCATAATAGTGGCAACGTTCTGCCATGTCCGTAGCCCATAGCAGAACGTTACCCTGTGTGTATCCAACAACAAATCTAATTTTCTGAGCTTCAGACCATGTAAGAGATAAAAAACTTCAAAATGCTCTGACAGAGACCACAGGATATGTTCTTTTCCCTCCAGAAGTAAATATCTGGAATTGTCGGTGCCTAAGTAATCCCTCATCTGCAAGTATTGTTGACAAACACACCGTGCTGTCAGTGACAGGCGTGTTTATATTCACTGGTGGGGTAGCACACGGCAACTGCGCTTGCTCGACAGGTGCAACTGCCAGCAAGTGTTGTTGCATTGTGCAATCTTCGCTATTTTCCTTCGACAGGCTAACCCTGTATTGTGGATAACCAGTGAAGGTATCTAACGTCTCTAAAAGCATAGGTTTGCTTTCTGTCATATGTTGTTTTGGAATGTCAGTAGTTTTGACAACACTGCCTTGTAACCTTTCCTCTGCTTCCTTTAAACCTGAGTCTATTTTGGTTAGAAGTTGAATTTTCTTCCTCCTTTAGAGCTTCTTCTACAGTATCTACATAAATTTTGCATTCTGACACTACCTTTACAGCAAGGGTGCAGTACTTATCCAGCATCCCGGCTTCAGCTTTTTCAGTTATTTCCTTTACATCTGAACATAACTTATCTCTCTGTTTTTGGCAAATTATGACTCTATAAAGTTAACTGATCTACTCTTAGACTCAACTTGTGTATTTCTGTAGGTAGGTTTTTGCATACGTATTGCAGCTCGCTGACTGTGTTCGTCACATTTTTTACCGACGCATCCACTTGGGATTGTCTCTCCTGAATTTGAGAATGAGCTTCACTGAGGTTTTGCAACTCACCTGCAAGTTGTTCCTGTTTACAATCTATGGATGTTACCTTTTCTGTTATTGTATTTATATTGCAGGACATGTCGGTAATTATTTCTTGTTTTAGTTGTTTACCGAGCTCTGTCAACTTCCCAGATAGTTCATCAGATAACTCAGTGCGTATAGTTTTGCTCACTTCACTGAACTGTTGACTAATATTATTCTTGTAATCGCTGAATGCCTGATTTTGCTGTGTAAGCTGTTGCCCTATATTTTCCTGATGTCTTGTGAACTGCTGTGTAAACTGTTGTGTTACAGTTTCATGTGTTGTGTCAAATTGTATTTTCAAGGTTGATTAATGCTTGTCATATTTTATCGTCCAGTGATAATTCTGGTACTTGTATCTTCGGCAAAAGTTTTTCCCATTCATCACTTGTTTGCAACTGTACAACAGCTCATTTGGTGTAAATCCAGTTGATGTATGGGGAAGGTTGTTAACTACTTGTAAGAAAGGAGTGACATATTCCATCCACTTGGTATATTATACCAGCCTGTTCATGATTCCGTGATGTGCTGAGAATCTTGCATCAAGAGGATCGAAGCATACAAGAATAATTTGCATGAGCAGAAGAGGGGTGATCTGGAACCAGTATTTTTCTTGTAACATTCAATAGGAACCTATGTTTTGTACACATGTGTACTTTATTGTCTTTGCAAATGTCTGTAATTGAAGAACGATATCATGTAAAAGCAATCACAAATGAAAATTAGCAAGATACGAGGGTGGTTTGAAAATTTCTCGGAAAAGGATACAAAAAAAGTACTTACATCACTGAAACTTTTTTTATTTATCAATATAGTCTTCTTGTAGATTAATGCACTTGGTCCAGTGAAGTTCCAATACCTTGATCCCATCTCGCGAATGAGTTTCCTCCAGGTCTGCAAAATAGCTGTCAACTCTGGCTATCAATTCTTTGTTCAAAGTGAATCTTCACCCACCAAGAAAAATTTTCAGTTTTGAGAAGAGATGGAAGTCTGGTGGAGCAATATCAGGTGAATAAGATGGGTGTGGCAACAATTCATACCTTAGCTTGTGTAACTTTGCCAATTCGACGGCACATGTGTTCAGGCACGCATCAAGAGTCGCGGCACCCATTTTGCAGATAATATTTTCATTTCTGATTCTTCAGTTAAAATGTGATATACACTTTCAGATGACATCTGGCAAGCATGACCAATTTCAAGTACTTTCAATCAGCGATCCTTCATGACCATTTTGTACACTTTTGCAATGATTTCTGGAGTAGTGACACATCTTAGCCGACCACTGCGCGGAACATAATTTAAGCTCTCCCAACCAAATTTAAATTCATTTCTCCACTTGGCAACAGTTGAATATGAAGGAGCAGAGTTCCCCAGTGTTTTCTGGAAATTGGCATGAATGACCTTTGCTTTCATACCTTTCTTTACGAAGTACTTAATCACTGATCAAATCTTGATTTTTTCCATCTTTGCAAATCACTATGTGGGAACAATAACAGAGCCATGTCACCACCACAGCTCTCTTCCAAGAGCACTGAAATAGCATGTGTTTACAAACAAAAGTCCAATGAATATCAACTGAAACAACTTTTTGTGCTATAGTTGAACTCTCGTGGTGATTCGAAGAACTTTTCAAACCCCCCTCGTAAAATCAGTCTGTGGCTGAAACAAAACACCTATACAAAATTGTTTTTCACCTGCCTTTTTGTAAGAGCATACCAATATAAAATCAGCCTATGGCTGAAACAAAACACCTATACAAAACTGTTTTTCACTTTTCTTTTTGTAAGAGCATAGCTCTGCATATTTTTTCATACATCTTTGTCCTTGGCCTGCTCTAGTGAGCAGGCACATATTCTAAATTCATTTGATGTTTGCTATTTCAGCCTAAACAATCTGAAATAGCAAAGTCAGCCTCCCCCCATGAACCATGGACCTTGCCATTGGTGGGGAGGCTTGCGTGCCTCAGCGATACAGATAGCCATACCATAGGTACAACCAAAAGGGAGGGGTATCTGTTGAGAGGCCAGACAAACTTGTGGTTCCTGAAGAGGGGCAGCATCCTTTTCAGTAGTTGCAGGGGCAACAGTCTGGATGATTGACTAATCTGGCTTTGTAACACTAACCAAAACGCCTTGCTGTGCTGGTACTGCGAACGGCCGAAAGCAAGGGGAAACTAGGGCCGTAATTTTTTCTCGAGGGCATGCAGCTTTACTGTATGGATAAATGATGGTGGCATCCTCTTGCGTCAAATATTCCAGAGGTAAAACAGTCCCCCATTTGGATCTCCAGGCAGGGACTACTCAGGAGGACGTTGTTATCAGGAGAAACAAAACTGGCGTTCTACGGATCGGAGCGTGGAATGTCAGATCCCTTAATCGGGCAGGTAAGTTAGAAAATTTAAAAAGGGAAGTGGATAGGTTAAAATTAGATATAGTGGGAATTAGTGAAGTTTGGTGGCAGGAGGAACAAGACTTCTAGTCAGGTGAATACAGGGTTATAAATAAAAAATCAAATAGGACTAATGCAGGAGTAGATTTAATAATGAATAGGAAAATAGGAATGCGGGTAAGCTACTACAGACAGCACAGTGAACGCATTATTCTGGCCAAGATAGATACGAAGTCCACACCTACCACAACAGTACAAGTTTATATGTCAACTAGCTCTGCAGATGATGAAGAGATTGCTGAAATGTATGATGAGATAAAAGAAATTATTCAGATAGTGAAGGGAGACAAAAATTTAATAGTCATGGGTGACTGGAACTTAACAGTAGGAAAAGGAAGAGAAGGAAACGTAGTAGGTGAATATGGAATGGGAGTAAGAAATGAAAGAGGAAGCCACCTGGTAGAATTTTGCACAGAGCATAACTTAATCATAGCTAACACTTGGTTCAAGAATCATAAAAGAAGGTTGCATACATGGAAGAAGCCTGGAGGTACTGGGAGGTATCAGATAGATTACATAATGGTAAGACAGAGATTCAGGAACCAGGTTTTAAATTGTAAGACATTTCCAGGAGCAGATGTGGACTCTGACCACAATCTATTGGTTATGAACTGTAGATTAAAACTGAAGAAATTGCAAAAAGGTGGGAAATTGAGGAGATGGGATCTGGATAAACTGAAAGAACCAGAGGTTGTAGAGAGCTTCAGGGAGAGCATTAGGGAACGATTGACAAGAATGGGGGAAAGAAATACAGTAGAAGAAGAATGTGTAGCTTTGAGAGATGAAATACCGAAGGTAGCAGAGGATCAAGTAGGTAAAAAGACGAAGGGTAATAGAAATCCTTGGGTAACAGAAGAAATAATGAATTTAATTGATGAAAGGCAAAAATACAAAAATGCAGTATATGAAGCAGTCAAAAAGGAATACAATCGTCTCAAAAATGAAATCAACAGGAAGTGCAAAATGGCTAATCAGGGATGGCTAGATGACAAATGTAAGGATGTAGAGGCACATATCACTAAGGGTAAGATAGATACTGCCTACAGGAAAATTAAAGAGACCTTTGGAGAAAAGAGGACGACTTGCATGAATATCAAGAGCACAGATGGAAACCCAGTACTAAGCAAAGAAGGGAAAGCAGAAAGGTGGACGGAGTATATAGAGGGTCTATACAAGGGCGATATTCATGAGGGCAACATTATAGAAATGGAAGAGAATGTAGATGAAGATGAAATGGGAAATATGATACTGCATGAAGAGTTTGACACAGCATTGAAATATCTAAGTTGAAACAAGGCCCCAGGAGTAGACAACATCCCATTAGAACTAATGACAGCCTTGGGAGAGCCAGGCCTAACAAAACTCTACAATTTAGTGAGCAAGATGTATGAGATAGGCAAAATACCCTCAGACTTCAAGAAGAATATAATAATTCTAATCCCAAAGAAACCAGGTGTTGACAGATGTGAAAATTACCGAACTAACAGTTTAATAAGCCATGGCTGCAAAATACTAACATGAATTCTTTACAGACGAATGGAAAAACTGGTAGAAGCCCACCTCAGGGAAGATCAGTTTGGATTCCGCAGAAATGTTGGAACATGTGAGGCAATACTGACCCTACAATTTATCTTAGAAAATAGATTAAGGAAAGGCAAATCTACGTTTCTAGCATTTGTAGACTTAGAGAAAGCTTTTGACAATGTTGAGTGGAATACTCTCTTTCAAATTCTGAAGGTGGCAGGGGTAAAATACAGGGAGCGAAAGGCTATTTACAATTTGTACAGAAACCAGATGGCTGTTGTAAGAGTCGAGGGGCATGAATGGGAAGCAGTTGTTGGGAAAGGAGTGAGACAGGGTTGTAGCCTATCCCCGATGTTATTCAATCTGTATATTGAGCAAGTAGTAAAGGAAACAAAAGAAAAATATGAAGTACGTATTAAAATCCATGGAGAAGAAATAAAAACTTTGAGGTTCGCCGATGACATTGTAATTCTGTCAGAGACAGCAAAGGACCTGGAAGAGCAGTTGAACGGAATGGACAATGTCTTGAAAGGAGGATAAAAGATGAACATCGACAAAAGCAAAATGAGGATAAAGGAATGTAGTCGAATTAAATTGTGTGATGCTGCTGGAATTAGATTAGGAAATGAGACACTTAAAGTAGTAAAGGAGTTTTGCTATTTGGGGACAAAGTAACTGATGATGGTCGAAGTAGAGAGGATACAAAATGTAGACTGGCAATGGCATGGAAAGCGTTTCTGAAGAAGAGAAATTTGTTAGCATAGAGTTTAGATTTAAGTGTCAGGAAGTCGTTTCTGAAAGTATTTGTATGGAGTGTAGCCATGTATGGAAGTGAAATGTGGATGATAAATAGTTTAGACAAGAAGAGAATAAAAGCTTTCGAAATGTGGTGCTACAGAAGAATACTGAAGATTAGATGGATAGATCACATAACTAATGAGGAGGTATTGAATAGAATTGGAGAGAAGAGAAATTTGTGGCACAACTTGACTAGAAGAAGGGATCAGTTGCTAGGGCATACTCTGAGGCATCAAGGGATCACCAATTTAGTATTGGAGGGCAACGTGGAGGGTAACAATCATAGAGGGAGACCAAGGGATGAGTACACTAAACATATTCAGAAGGATATAGGTTGCAGTAGGTACTGGGAGATGAAGAAGCTTGCACAGGATAGAGTAGCATGGAGAGCTGCATCAAACCAGTCTCTGGACTAAAGACCACAACAACAACAACAACAGCAAAGTGAGCCAAACATTGTGAAGTGACATAATGGCAGACCATGCATTGCGTTCAGTCTTAATTTGTTACTGCTTGTAGCAGATTGCAGCCCTAAGATTACATTCTGATCATTTTAATGCATCTTGCACTTATTCCATGCAAGAAATTACCATAAATGATTCTGTCATTTGTCTCCGCTCAACGATTCTGTCAGGCTTTGATCACATCAGACACAGCCCCCCCCCCCCCCCTAACTAACATTGACAGATGGTGGTTGATGAAACAAGCTCATGAGTTTGTTAATAATGTTTCAATACCTTTTACTGAGCATTTTATGTGGCGATGCCATGCATGATACACGTGCACTATTAGGTCCACATTCCCACCATCTAAAAATATGGAAATACCAGGTAATTGCTAGAACTTGCACCTTCAAAAAACTGAAATACAAATATAAAGTACGAGATTTTGAACAAGCTGTGTGGTCATTTTGAAATGAGGTTTAAAACACTATAAAACCAAAAAATGCACAAGAAAGAAATATCTATGTTTACTGAGATAAGTGTAAAGTCTCCTGTAAAATAGTCACAGATATTTCTAGTTGTTTAGATTACTGAGTTGTCACGACATCCTTCATCTAAGTGGGGGGAGTAGGGGGGGAGGGAATGTGAGGGGTAACCCACCACTTTGGAAAAAGTGATATGATATTCCCTCTATCTTTCTAACCAATGCTTGAGCTAGCATCTTGTTATTTTAGTAAATGTATGTCTTGGACTGTACATTGTGTGCAAAATTTTGCACCTATCATGATATTGAAAGTGGATGCTGCATAACTGCAAAGCAAGGGCAATGGGCACTTGGATTCCTGCACCTGAAGACACCCGCTGGTCACGACAGTTATTCCATAAAACCCACCTTGAAGATTTGCTGCAAACGATGGAAGCTCACAGAGCACAACAGTGGTCATGATGTCACTTGTCAAGGGAAACCCAGAGATAGCATGTAGAGCATGAATAACAAAGGATAATAAGTATTGTGAACTTTGTTAAAGGCATATGCTGTGAAAAAATCTAACATGGAATATATAGAAATAGATGTGATTTACATGTGTGATTAAGAGGCTGCACATACATTTATTTTGTAGTAACAGGTGTTTGACGTTTCCAGCTGGTACAGGCTTGCTGTCTTTGGGAAAGGAGTCTGAGGGAGGAGTAGTAGGGTAGGGAGAGGGGCAGAAAGTGCTGCTTGTGGGAGCATACATGGATGATGTGGAGAGAGGGTGCAATCAGGAGGTTTGATGGAGGGTGGGGGGGGGGAGGGGGAGGAGGGGATAGCGGAAAAGGAGAAAAGTAAACTGATTTAGGGTGCATTGGTGAGATAGAGGGCTGTGTAGTGCTGGAATGTGAACAGGGAAGGGGATGGATGGGTAAGCGCAATGACTAATAAAGGTTGAGGCCGGAGGGTTATGGGAATGTAGGATATATTGCAGGGAGAGTCCCCACCTATGCAATTCAGAAAAACTGTTGTTGGTGGGAAGAATCCAGGTGGCACAGGTTGTAAAGCAGTCATTGAAATGAAGAACATCATGTTGGGTGATGTTCTCAGCAATGGGGTGGTCAACTGTTTCTTGGCCATAATTGTTGGTGGCCACGCATGCAGACAGACACCTTGTTGGTTGTCATGTTGATGTAAAATGCAGCTCAGTGGTTGTAGCTTAGCTTGTACATCACTTTTTTATGACTGGCCTGGAGTAGTGGTGGTGAGAGGATGTATGGGAAAGGTCTTGCATTTACATCTATAATAGAGATATGAACCATGAGGTAAGAGGTTGGGAGCAGGGGTTGTGAAGGGGTTAACAAGGATATCGTGCAGGTTTGGTGGGTGGCTGAACACCACTGTGGGAGGGGTAGGAAGGATAGTGGGTAGGACACTTCTCATTTCAGGGCACAATGAGAGGTAGTCGAAACTCTGGCAGAGGAAGTAATTCAGATGCTCCAGTCCTGGGTGGTACTGAGTCACAAGGGGAATGGTCCCCTGTGGCTGGACAGAGGGAGTTTGGGAGGTAGTGGATGACTGGAAAGATAAAGCACAGGAGATCTGTTTTTTTACAAGATTGGGAGCATAATTACAGTCTGTGAAGGCCTCAGTGAGATCCTCGGTATAGTTCGAGAGGGGCTGCTTGTCACTACAGATGCAATGGCCACGAGTGGCTGTGCTGTATGGAAGGGACTTCTTGGTATGGAATGGTTGGCAGCTGTTGAAGTCAATGTATTACTGATGGTTGATAGGTTTGATATGGACAGAGATACTATGTCACCATCTTTGAGGTGGAGGTCAACATTGAGGAAGATAGCTTGATGGGTTGAGTAGGACCAGGTGAAATAATAGGGGAGAAGGTGTTTAAGTTCTGGAGGAATGTTGATAGGGTGTTCTCAGTCTTGATCCAGATCATGATGTCACCAATGCATCTGAACCAGGTGAGGGGTTTGGGATTCTGGATGCTTAGGAAGGATTTCTCTAGATGACAGCATACCAACCAACAAGCTGTCTGTCTCCATGAATAGCCAACAACAAACTGTGGCAAAGAATCAGCTGTTGCTGAGCATGCCACCCAACACGACGATCTTCATTTCAGTGACCTCTTCACAGCCTGTCCCATGAGGATCCTCCCACCAACACCAGCTTTTCTGAATTGTGCAGGTGGGAGCTCTCCCTGCAATATATCCTATGTTCCCATAGCCCTCCTGGCCCGAATCTTTATTAGACATTGTCCTTACCCACCTAGCCATTTCCCTGTCCCCATTCCAGCACTACACAGCCCTCTGTCCTACCAACACAGCCTGTCAGTCAGTTTACTTCTCTCCTTTTCGACTACCTCCCCCCCTTCTCCTGCCCTCCCCCTCCATCTAACCTCCTGACTGCACCTAGCTGCCCTATCCTCTCTCCACCTCACCCCTGTATGTTCCCACAAGCAGCACTTTCCATCCCCCACCCCTACCCTACTATCTATTGCCCCCCCAGACCCAGCTTCCTCCTTACCCCCATGGTCAAGTCAAAAAGTTTATATAGATATGTAGCAGTGACCACAGAAACTTTTACACAATCCATCCTCATATGGTACCTAAACAATGGTAGGCTAGTTACATTCCACACTCCATGACTGAGGCTTTCAAGGTTCCCAACCAATTTTTATACATCAGTTTTTATCACATTTATCGTATCGAGTCAGAGTTGGTACATTCCTCAGTATCCGATTCATCCAAGAGAACAGCATCCTGCAGAGCTCCGTGCTGCATGTTACATTCCAATCAGATAGTGATCTCCGTTACTCCAGTGGTCACCCCTGAACTGTATGTTGATGACTTTTGCGTTTGGTGTAGCTGAACGACCACTACAAGGAACCATCCAAAGGGCCTCCACTTGGACACTTTCCTCATCACTTCCAATTCTCTCCCATGAAAACATGACTAACTGCATGCACAAGCACTTGGATTTGTGTTGGCAGCTCGTAGTCTAGTGCCTAGCATTGCTGCCTCTGGATTACAGGGTCCTGGGTTTGATTCCCAGCCGATCTGGGGATTTTCTCTGCCAGGGCACTGGGTGTTTGTGTTGTTCTCATAATTTCTTCATCATCATCATCATTATGTGTGACAAGTGACTAGATTGGATTGTGAAAAAAATGGACTGTGTAAAAATTGGGACTTTGTTCAGGCACTGATGACCACGCAGTTGAGCTCCCCACAAACCAATCATCATCATATTACCATCATCATCATCATCATCATTTTGTTTGCCACACCTCTTGGGGTGCAAATTGCACTACTCTACTCCACGGTTTCCGTGCCCTGGTCTCATCCTGACTGGACAATGTTTGCCAGGTTTGTGACTCAGTGACATTGTCAGCTTTCAAATCTGATCCCGTCCTGACTAGATAATGGTTGTCAGGTTTGACTGAGTGACACTTTCAGCTTTGAAATCATCAGACCTTAGCCCATCATCGTAGGGTCAGACTAGTCAATGGCAGCTGTCGATCTAGTCATGTAGATACTCTCACTACTGAAGAGAGATCTTACCTCAGTTCCAATGGCACCAACATATGCTCATTTCTGCAATTGCTGTCCGACAGTGTCCTATCACCTAACTTAATAAATTCTTTTTTCACACAGTGGGCACTGATCCCTTAATGCCCATCCTTGGATGGGATTACCACATGAAATATGCCCCAAGGACCTCTACCAACCAGAACCTCCACTTAAACCCCTTATAATGTGCTCCCTCTGTTTTTCTGACACCCACCCGCTCCCCTGATTTTTAAAGAGTACTGGAACAAAAAGATGTACTCAGAAAATTTTGAAGTGGAGGAAGTTTTTGCCAGGACATGAGTCAAAGAGTTCACAAGATGGTGAGGGTCATGTCTGTCTCATTTTGACAGATAAGATGGAAGCAGAAATTGTTATAATGGGATTATAAGGTAAACTGCCCAGAAATTTGCAAAAGAGAATTATTTCTGCATCTAGTGATAGTCTAGACAAATTTATTGACTATTTGGCATCAGTGGTCACCAGTGAGAAGCAACTGTGTAAATAACAGGCTTTATGATGGGACTGACAACAGAGCAGACCAGAGTGGAAACATAAATTTTAGAATGATGGAAGTATGAAATACGAACAGTAATTATCATTGTAAGGTAGCCAATGAAAAGGTCAACAGACACCTCAGTTTCAAAGATTTAATTAAGAAAGGGATAGAAATTCTGTACCTTTAAAACAAAGCAGTGAGCAAAACTACATCAATATGCTATCTACTGTAATTGAGAATAGTGTACCATGAAAGGGAAACTAATTTACATCCATGAGGAAACTGGCACTCACAACATGGAGATTCAGGTAGAGCAGCAATTAATCACCAAACAAAACTAATTAAACAAGATCATTAAATTGATCAATGTGATTGTATGCCATTAGCTTCAAATAGTATGGAGAATTTCTTTGACCCCACTCATACATTAGTTGGTGGTATATTAAGCACTTCAGAGACATGAGGTAAACTTGACAAAGAAAACATCAGAAACAATAGGATAGAAGCTCTGGTAAGCTTGTTTGAAACCTGTTATAATGAGGAGGATGAAGTAAATGCACATATATTTGGCAAATGTGGTGAACTGCAGGCTAAAGTATCCCTTGAAGAAGTAGCTTCAGTATAGAAAGATTTACAAAATGACAGATTAGTAGATGACAGAGGTATTGAGTCTAATGATGTTAAGGAATCAATAAGCTGTGATGACCTGTTGGAGGAAGCATAGGCAGATTGTGAGTTTGATAGCAACATGATGAAGAAATGCTGTAGCTACAAGGAAAATGGAAGTGTTGTCTGAAAATGTACAGCTGTTAATCAGCAGATGCATGAGGAAGAAATTGTCAAATGTTTTGATTTAAAGTTAGCAGACAGATTAGGAAAGGCAGCTGAAGACATAGATGTTGATAACAATGTTAAGATAAATATAATTGCTGCTGGGAGAGATCATTTCAGTTGGAGACAGATCAATTGCTTGAAGAAGGGTCTGTACCTAAAGACTGGAAAGTTACACAAGTCACACCAGTACTCAAGAAAGGAAATATGAATAATTTGCTTGACAAATGTAATGAAATAACTGTTCACAATAAGATAAGTCACCCTGTAATACATTTAATGAATTACGAGTTGTTGTACATTGTCTTTTGGACAGTGGCAGAGAGATGTCTTACCTCATGCATTTTTTGATTCCATCCCCCAAAAAGGAAAAGGTAACAAAAATGGTTCAAATGGCTCTGAGCACTATGGGACTTAACTTCTGAGGTCATCAGTCCCCTAGAACTTAGAATGGCTTAAACCTAACTAACCTAAGGACATCACACACAACCATGCCCAAGGCAGGATTCGAACCTGCGACCGTAGCGGTTGCGTGGTTCCAGATCGTAGTGCCTAGAACCGCTCAGCTGAAAAGTTAACAGTATTTCCAGTGACTGAATTATGAATTATAAGTGCTACAAGAATACTGTCAAGACTTGTATAATAAGAGGCCTGAATTTGACAAAAAACTCAGGGAGATTCTGGCACCAGCAGCAACACACAATCAATATCTTCACTGCTCAATATCAATGGTAATATTACTGATGGCAGTGCCACTAAAGCAGCTACTAAATACAGTTTTCTGAAATTCCTTCACCAAAGAAGACAGAGTAAATGTTCCAGAATTTGAATCAACATGTGTAACTTAGAAGCAGATACTGTCAGTGTAGTGAAACAGCTTAAATCACTTAAAACAGGCAATAGACCCTTAGGTTCCTTTCATGATATGCTGATACAATAGCTCCACACTTAGCAGTCATATACAACCAATTGCTTGAAGAAGGGTCTGTACCTAAAGGCTGGAAAGTTACACAAGTCACAGCAGTACTCAAGAAAGGAAATATGAATAATCCAATCAATTACAGACCCATGTCACTGACGTCAATTGGCAGTAGGTGTTTGGAACATATACTGTGTTTGAACATTAAGAATTACCTTTAAGAAAATAGTAATTTCACACAGAGTCAGCACGGATTCAGAGAATAGCTGTCTTCTGAAACACAACTAGCTCTTTATGTGCATGAAGTAATGAGTGCCATCAACAGGGAATCTCAAATTCATTCCATATTTATTGATTTCCAAAAGGCTTTTGTCACTATTCCTCTGTAAAGACTTCTAATCAAATTGTGCATTTATGGAGTACAGTCCCAGTTTTGCAACTGGATTAATGATTCCCTGTCCAAAAGTCACAGCGCACAGCAATTGGTGGAAAGTCATCGAGTAAAACAGAAATGATTTGTGGCATCCACCAAGGAAGTGTTATAGACTGGCTGCTGTTCCTAATCTAGATAAACAATTTAGAAGTCAATCTGAGCAGCCCTCTTAGCCCTTTGCAGATAATGCTGATATTTAATGTTAAGTCATTGGAAGATCAAAATCAGTTTTAAAATGCTTTAGACACAATATCTGTATGGTATGGAAAGTGTCAATTGACTCTAAATGAGGAAAAGTGTGAGGTCATCCACATGAGTCTAAACGAAATAAATTAAATTCCAGTTACATGATAAATCACACATATCTAAAGGCTGTCCATTCAATTAAATATCTAATAATTACAATTATGAAGAACTCAAATTGGAACAATCACACACATAATGTTGTTGGGAACGCAAACCAAAATCTGTGTTTTGTTGGCAGCACACTTAGAAGATGGAACAGGTCTAGTAAAGACACTGGTTACAATACAACTGTGTGGTATGGGATCCTTACCTGATAGGATTGAAGTAGAGCAGCTCATTTTTATTATTTCAAAATAGAGGAGAGAGTGTCACAGATATGATAGGCAAATTGGAATGGCATCATTAACACAAAGAATTTTTAATTGTGTTTACATTTTCTCATGAAATTACAATCACCAAATATCTCCCCAAAATGCGAAAATATTCCAACCTATATAGAGCAAAAAGGTCATTGTAATGAAATAGGACAAATTAGAGCTCATACAGGAAGATTTGTGTGTTCATTTTTCCCACACACTGTTAGAGACTGGAATGATAGAGAAATAATCTGAAGATGGTGTAATGAACCTTCTGCCAGGCACGTAAATGTGAATTGCAGAGTAGTCACATAATTGCAGAAGTAGATAAATACGAATGGCAACTGAAAATACCATAAATGATAATTTGTGTTTGATTATTCCTGGGTTGAGTGTTGATATGTTGTGTTTCTGTCAAAATATCAAGGCAGGATTAATTTTGACCAGAGCTATATAAGTTTGACATTAGAAAATCAACATGCGATCAAAGTGACTTTTAAAGGTAAACAAGTAGTTAATGACAAAGAAGCATGGGTAATCTCTATCAGAATGATAAGAGCATGAGCAGTTCTTGGAAGAAGAAAGTGAATTCTGTGAGAATGAGCAGAATGTGGAAAATGGAGAAAACAGCATACTGGGGGTGAAGAAATTTATTGATAACAGTGACTAAGAGTCTATAGGAAATCTACAGCACTATAGAAGATACAAAGTTTGGAAAATTAGCATTTTACCGTAGAAAAAAGGAGATGTAAGTTTTCATGGGACGAAAATAAACATGAATTAGATGGTATCGAGTAGCAGAGAGAGTAATGTGTGGACTCGGAGAACGTTTTTAATATGGAAATATATGTACATTGTGTGAAGGACAATTTATTATCTTGAAAATATTATTAGAGCAAATAAAATCTGTATAGCATTCAAGTGAATAGAAAGTAAGGTTTGTAACCATGAGATTTTTGGAGAATATTGCAAAAAGGTGCAATATAATGCATTAGCATATTATATTAATGTAGAAGGAGAGAGAAAGTAGCATGAGATACATACAAAAAAAATATAAAGATTAAGTGTAGTGGGAGGTTTAGTAGAGAGAAGCGGTATTTAATTCCTCATTTCTTGGAGGAAAGTAAGTAAAATGTGCACCACTGAAGTAGAAAACTAAGTACAGGCATAAATTCAGGTAGACATGAATGAAAAGAGATATGCAATCATTGAATGAGAAGTTTAAATGTAGTAGTAGTAATTACAGCTGTGTTTTCTGAAAAACACCAGCATGAAGAGAATAAACTCAAAAAATTTACTCAGACTTATAATGTTAAGAAACATACTTAAATACACGATAAATTGCAAATGAGCTAGTATACTGAGAAGTAGTATTTCATTAATGGGAGCACGGTATCATGTACTAACTGGAAAAAAATAAATAAACAGAATAGTGCTAAGCTGACAGTAAAGGTTAAAGTCTGTGATGGATGGCGGGTTGTCAGACTAAAAATAAAAAACACTAGCAGTATGAGTGGATGAAGAAGAAGGCCTTTTTTATTCTTTTAAGGAAAACAGCTATTATTTTGAATGGGATAAACTTAGTTTAACTGGAAAATTTTGAAATGAATAAGTTAGTGATTGACAAACTCAGTCCCTTAACTTCTTTCGTATTTTTTAAATATGATGCTAAGGAGGTACAGTGTTTACCCTTCCTAAATATAACATAAATAGATGTGGAGTTAGTATTATTTGTTGACAGGAACTTGGAGACCATATGTCTATACAGCTTACATGCTGTATACAGAAAGGATGCCTGATGATGTCTCTCCTCATTAGCCCTAACATACCAGCTGGTGGTTACGAGTACAGTGACTCCTCCCATTTCCCTAAGGTGTGCTGCAACCCGAAAAAGTTCAGTGAGTGAACTGTAAATTTGTAAAGTTTTATTCCAGCCACAGCCAATCAAGAAGGCTAGCCCTACCGATGTGCTAACCAAGTAAGCAATTGGGCAGTACTGTTGACATTATATCAAAATACTCTGGCTGGATGGAGTTTGCAGCATTGGTCATGGCTGAAGCACATAAAAAGGCTAATGCTAGAATACAGAGTGACCAAGAGTGAAGTAACATTTTGTAACTGGGAGCACTTAACATGCTAGAGAGATACTCATACATTGCAAATTTCACCAAGCCTAGCAACCTGTGCTCGGTATGAAGTGAGCTAGGAAAAACTGACAGGATGAGTAATATGAAGCATTTGCTTCACATTACTCAACTGTCCCTTCCCCTCCCCAATGGGAAGCAGCATAGCTGTAAGGGTATAAATAATTGAGCTTGAGGCTCAAGGTGTTCAGTCATGCCACCATTCTGTCTGCGTCCTGAGCCTGAGAGAATGACAGGCTTTTATGTTTCAGAGAAACCATGACTAACCCTTGATGAAAAAGATCTGCTGGTTGCCTGCCCACTGATCAACTTGTCAAGTTTTGACACAGGGCATGCCACACCTGTGGCATGGCGACTGCAGAACTTGGTAAACTTCACTTATTCAGGGAGGTGGTGTGTGGCCAGCCACCAGAAGATCTTCGGCCATTGGACTGCAAGCTGTCTACAATCCAGCATCCACAGCCTCCAAGCCACCCAGATGTTATCAGCCACCATCCTGACCTACCCTGGTGGGTGACTGGGGCATTGCTGCATGACATTGAATGGCAAGTTCTGGATATCATACCCAAGTCGCTGACCAACATGGCACTGTGATAGCCATTGGCCATAAGCCAGGGCAATGGACATCATAGGCACAATTGAGTGGTCAGTGCATTCTGCAGCTGGTTGCTTTTGCAGGCACGCTGGTGGCCCCGAGAATGGCCGACGCACTATCCAAGGCTACTGGAAATAAACACCTGTCAGTGCTAACACCGTTTCACTGTACACCCTGGTGTGAATCTGCCTCTTCCTAACCATTTCTCTCACCCATCCTGATACATAGCAGCTGGGAATAGGCCAGGTTGTTACAGAAAGTTTTAGATAGGCTAACAAAGATGTCAGCCACAGTGCCTATATTAGATCAGAAGAATGTGAGTAGCTGAGAGTAGTGAGTGAGTTTTTCTTCTTCTGATGCTGACTGATTTAAAAATGAGAGATAAATAAAAAGCTGTATCATCTATTGTAAAAGATGATTAATAGAAAAAAACTTTCCTTTGTTCGAAAGTATTACATATTTTTATGTGTAGATATCCAAATATTGAAATTTCATGTAATTTGGAGAAAGGTGGTTTAAATTGTACTTTTAATTGTAGTTGTAGTAGTAGTAGTAGTAGTAGTAGTAGTAGTAGTAGCAGCAGCAGCAGCAGCAGCAGCAGCAGTAGTAGTATACATCTGATTGGTTAGGGTAATAAGAAGATTCTTTTGGTTGGTTGGTTGATTTGCAGGAGGGGACCAAACAGCGAGGTCATCGGTCCCGTCGGATTACAGAAGGATGGGGAAGAAAGTTGGCTGCGCCCTTTCAGAGGAACCATCGTGGCATTTGCCTGAAGCAATTTAGGGAAATCATGGAAAACCAAAATCAGCCTGCCGAACGTGGGTTTGAACCGTCATCCTCCTGAATGCAAGTCCAATGTGCTAACCACCGTGCCACCTCGCTTGGTGAATCTTTTGGTGGGTTTTAATTAGAATAGTGGTAAATGTCTTACTAAATCATAATTTTCAATTAATCTCAATTTACTTGAGGCCCTTGCTTCCATAAATGAGTATTTATTTTGCATCCAAATTTTGTCACGAAAATAAATAGGTGGTGATGAGGGAAAACATGTGCTATGGAGAAAGAGAGAGAAAGTAGCATTAAATTTTGATATAGTTGTAATTATGTAGTTTGTTAGGAAACTGTGTAGAAGTAAGGAATGCAGAGTTTGAACATCATCAGATAAATAGTTTCCCCAAAAATTAATGTTTTATAAAATTGGACACCCAGACACAGTTACTTTTGATAATATATGTAATTTGATGTAAAAATAAGATAAAGAGTTAAAATTTTGATAATATGTGTAATCTAATGTAAAAATATGATGTATAAATGTTCTGCGAAGTTACCTTCAATAATTTTCGAGTTTTTATGGGAAATGTAAATTTTGGACTAGAAGTGTGTCTGTCTGATTGTGTTCAAGGTTGTGTTCTGATGTACCATATTTAAAAAATGACCAATGTAATTTAAAAAGGGCATGGCAATGACTGAATGGACAGTTCTGAGAGTAAAATCCAAGAAAAGTTCCATTTAAAAAATAGTACAAACTATATTTATTAAAATATAGAAATGAACTGCTCCTTAAATGTGGATCTATGCAGGAAAAGCTAGAATTTCAGTACAGTCCCAAATGGAAAAGTTATTAATAATTTAGTGCACTGAGAGTGCGCTTTTAAAGCACTGAGGCAACTGTGTTAGAAATTAAGAAGTGGTTGTTCCATTCACTGAGGCTACACAACCAACCCTGGAGCTGCCTTGAGCATTCATTCGCTGACTGGTTTTTGTCAACACGTGTGTTCCCATCATCAGCAAGTCAATGCCAAGTTTCACAATGGATTGTGTTGTGCTGTTAGCAGCAGCAGTGAATCCTCCCACTGCGATGAGGAGAGTGGTGGATTTGGGGGACAGTTTCTGGAATGGGATCATTATGGCAGTGCTTGTAGGTATAGGAGCCAGACAGTTGTCACATGCCTTCTGTCAGGTAATTACTGTGCTTCATCAAGACAGTGATGAAGCCTTTGTCTGCAAAGATGATGATTAAATCAGGGACTGTCTTGAGATTGTGGATGGCTGTTCTTTTCTTTGTCGAGTGGTTTTTGTTTCTGGTAAGGGACTTTGGAAAGCAAGGTGAAGCCAAGTTGGAGGTGAAAAATTCTTGGATGGCAGCCAGGTAGTAGTTAGTGGAGAGTGAGAGAGGGTATAGGTTGGATAGTGGTATGTACTGGGAGAGGCAATGTTCAATATTGGGATTTGGTTGGAGCAATTGGTAGCATAAAAGTGCTTCACTATAGAGATCAGAAGAAGAAGTGGGCATCTTTGATGAGTCCCTCATGACTGAACTTGCAGCCTAGAAGTGAAGGACATGGTAGAGTGATCTCACCTGTACTGGTGCCAATTGCCTATTCTGTGCACCTGCTGCCTCTCCCCAACAGCTGTCATCTGTCCTTCACCAACTCTTTCCTTGTTTCCCTCCTTCTCTCCTCTCCTGCCCGCTCCACCTGACACAAACCCTCACCACAGTCGAGCAGCAGTGCTGGCAGTGGATTGAGCCAGCACAGTGTGGCTACTCAGGTTTGTGTGCGTATGTATGTATGTATGTATTTATATGTACTCTAGAAGTTGTAAAATGGGTTTGTCCAAAAACTAGCGAAATTCCTAGTCTTTTTTATCAGCCATTCAATAACTCTGCACCACTATTATTTGGGGAATTGTTACCTTCAATCCTCAAATTGTGTATCTCAGAAATAAATTCTTTATTGTGTTGCAAGAATGTAGTAAATGACATTTTGAGTGCAATATCAGTATGAAACAGTAAAATGACTTTCAACTACACTTCAGATATGTAGCGTGTCATAAATGGAATTTGATCATAACCTGCGATGTTCCTTTCATCCATCCTCAGATCTTTCATAGCATCAGGCTTGGTAGCACTTGCTGCAACTGCAAGAATCTATTCTCAGTGCCAAGGAGTGCATAAGACCAATTACACAACATAGTGCTGTGCAGATTTACTCATTGACTAAACACCACCATCCAACTAGCTACTTGGCTTTTCAAATCTAATTTAAGGTCTCTGCCCACAGCGTGTGCACACACTGACTAAGTGGGAGCACTTGCATAGAAAACAAGAAATGATTCAATCAGAAATGCAAACATGCTCACACATTTTTTATTTCTCTCTGTTTTCTGTGCTGCAAGAAACAACTTGGTTGACCACAAAAGATCACCTACTGCAAACTTCAGAAACACAGCAAAAGCACCACAAAGACCCCACAGGGCTTTCATCTTCTACTTCCTATAAGAGCTGCTGTTCAACTCCCTTGTTTTCATGAGCTCTGAACTGCTCCACAAAATTATATAATGTCTAGCACTTTCAGCCGATCTGACTCAGCAACAACATTCACGCATTTTCACTGGTCATTTCCTGCCAGCACTTTCGGAAGTTTCTTTCCTGTTTAGGATTATGGAAGACCAGCCCATCATCTATAGAGTGGAGAAAAACTTTTTCCCTGGAGACCATAAATGTTCTCTAGTGTACACAAAAGCCACAGCATGTGCACCCAGGTGTGGCCAGGAAATTATCTGTGACAAACTATCTACTTAATGTCATATAAACTTATACCAACCTTATCTGCAGGTAGTTTTTGATTCATTGTCTGGAAGTGAGGAAGTTTCATAGCCATTAAATTCCGGTAAGGGCAAGGTGCTGTCAGGAAAATTATGTAAAAAGACCAGTCTCTGAACTTGGAAAATGTGGATTCAATACACACTCTTAATACAAGGAATTTTCTTGTTAACTGAAGTGAAAGACATTTGTTCTCCTATTGCAGATTTAATGGCATTGCTTCCTGAACAAAGTAGTTAACAATTTTTCAGCACAGTAGATGAGATGTCAGCAAGTAGCAGTTAATCAGTTGTGACTATTTATTAGTTACAAAAGTGGTTAACTGACGCTTTTTGAGTGGGCAGAAACAAGCATTCAGACCTAAAATTTGTTGTCGCTGCTGACCCACTTTTCTACTACCCCATTGCAAGTTTTGTTGTGATTTCATTCATCATGTCAAACCTGTTTTCTCTAATGAACTCATTACTTCTTTCTTGTAGCGTACTGTGAAGGCAGTTAGAGGATGAGAATTCTGTCACTCAGCTTGGATGCTCTTGTTCCTACCTCTGAAGTGTTTCCATCATCTTCTGACACTGCTGGAGCCCATGCACAGATCTCCTTATTCACACTGTAGTCACCAGAGAGGAATTTCAGATGCAGAATTTTTCTCTTTAACAAGGAATTTAATGACAGCACATGTTCAAAACAAGATAATGATGTTGGCCATTTTGTAAATATAACCTGTGGTCACATGATAGAACTAAATGACATCACACTGTGTTAACACATAGCATAAGGTTTATACAAGGTTTGTTAGAACCTGATGGATTTGAATCTAGCGCGCTTGCATGAGCCAACCTTGAACTTTCGTGTGCATGCACAATTTTTTTCCTGCCTGTCAGTAGTGTCAGTTGCTGGAAAGCAGCAGTTGAGTGGGACAGTGTGTAGTGCTTGTGTTGGTTTTTCATTGCAAGTGAAATGACGGAACGACTGGAGCAGCACTACTGCATCAAATTTTGTCAGAAACTGGGCAACATCCAAATGGAAACCTTTCAGAAGATTCAGCTGGCTTTCAGTGACAATGCTGTGGGCACCATACAGATTAAGGACACCATACAGGATGTCAAAGTGTCCAGGTCATTGTGAATGTGAACACTGTGGTAATGTGGGACTGTCGTTTGTCTATCAGAGAAACTGTGGAAAAGACGGGCATCAACACTTTTATGGCACATTTGATTGTGACCGAAGAGTTGGCCACAAAGAGAGTGTCGGCAAAATTCATGCCGAAGCTATTGATGGCAGAGTAAAAGCAACTTCCCGTGGAAGTCTTGCAGGACGTGCTGGACCCCACAAACAGTGACACTGACTTCATGAACACCATAATCACTAATGACAAGTCCAGAGTGTAAGAGTATAGCCCGGAAACCAAATATGTCCTCATAGTGGAAACATTCCTCAACACCAAGACTAAAGAACGCACGCCAAGTGTGCAGCAACATCTATGTAATGTTGATTGCTTCCTTTGACTCCTGTAGTGTGGTACACCACAAGTACACACCACAGGGTCAAACACTCATCAAAGAGTACTACAGGGATGTCCTCTGTTGCCTGCGTGATGCTGTGCGGCAAAGAGAACGGATTTGCAGTCAACAAGAAATTGGTGCCTCCATTATGACAATGCTCCAGCACATCTTCAAACTTGATTCAGACTTTTTTGGTGATGAACCAGATTCCTGTGCTTCAACAGGCTCCTTACTCTCCTGATATGGCTCACTGTGACATCTAGCTGTTCCCCAAACTCAGGAGGCCATTGAAAGGAACACAATTTCAGACAAAAGAGGATATTACGGCAGCAATGACAGCTGAGTAGTCTCCATTCCTGAAGAGGCTTTTTCAGCATGCTTCCAACAATGGCAGCACTGGTGAGAGAAGTGTGTGGAGTTCCAAGGGAACTACTTTGAGAATGATTAGGTGTCCAACACTCCAGCTATACCCGTTATTTCCCCCCCTCCCCCCCAGCCAAAGGTAGGGGGATACTTTTCTAACAGACCTTGTAGGTTACAGTAATGGTGTCATTTCTACTGCATTGCTGAAATTGCAGTTGTAACTCAAGATTGCTCATGACTCTCAGTATGACTTTCATAAAACTCATTGTATTTATATTATACAAGCAGTAGATTTGGTGTTAGCGGGACATGGGGAAAGTATGCCAGGCTGCAACCATGGCAACACTGAAGCATAAAGGTGTGGTATCAGCAGTGAGTCTGATGGTACTGGATGCAAACTGTTTGCAGGTATAGGAATTGACTAATATCATTAATAGCCTGATTTATCTACAGAGCAAAAAAATGTTCTAGTTCTGCAGAGTTAATTTTTACTTTTCTTTCCACAGGAACAGAGTTGCAGATTGGGTTGTATTCTTTTAAGTTACCTGCCAGCAAAAACCTCATCTTCCTTTTTTTCTCTGTTTTGTACTTTTAAGATTCTCTGGATTTTCTGTCTTTCATATTTTGACAACACTGGTATTTGGTCTGAAGGTGGTCAGTGCAAATGTTCATTGAATGAGTTTTTTTTGTAGTCTCCCACCTCATTTGGGCATATACCAGGAAAACACGACAAAAGGTTATAATATGACAACTTACAGAACAAAGTTTACATGATTCAAACAGATGGTGCACATCTCTTCTCCCTAAGGTTGGTTAACTATCGAATATACAAACCACTTGCCAATGCCAAAAAGAGGAGTAGTTAGTACGGAGCAGTAGACACTGAATCTGATTTCAATGTATATACAAAGAAGAATTTCTAACCCTGAAATTCTCATATGGACAGCAACGTTTCAGCTTTTAGTTGAAGTTTCTTTCCACAACTTCCAAATCAATCAGAAATAAGTAATGTAACTAGATAGATTAAAAAAAATCTACTCACCAAGCGTTGGCTCCTTCTTCAGGCAAAAAGATTAAAGGGGAAGGAAGAGGGACGAAAAGAAAAGGACTTGTGAGAGTTAGGAAAAGGGGCAGTCTGGAAAAGTTGTCCAGAAGCCTGGGTTGGGTTGCGTTGCTTGGGGTAGGAGACCAGACAGCGAGGTCATCGGTCTCATCGGATTAGGAAGGATGGAGAAGGAAGTCAGCTGTGCCCTTTCAAAGGAACCATCCTGGCATTTGCCTGGAGCGATTTAGGGAAATCACGGAAAACCTAAATCAGGATGGCCGGACGCGGGATTGAACCGTCGTCCTCCCGAATGCGAGTCCAGTGTCTAACCACTGCGCCACCTCGCTCGGTCCCAGAAGCTTGGGTTAGGGGAAACTTATCAGATGGCATGAGAAGGAAAGACTAACTTAATCACCAATACTACCTCAAAATCATCTCTTACAAGTCTTTCAAGAATTTCTCACATCTGGCTTTGCATCACAAGCCTTTCTCAGACACTTACAACATGATCCTAACCTGTCATCTGCAGAACGCCAGGCTCTTCGTTCCCTAAAAACTGATGCCTCAGTCACTATTCTTCCAGTGGGCAAGGAATCCACAACTGTTGTACTTGACCTATGGGAGTATGTAAGCGAAGGTCTATGCCAGCTGACTGACACTACAGCATCTTCCATCAAGATGCCATCATGATTCAAACTGATCCGCAGTCTCTCCGTAAAACCCCAGGTCTCTCACAAGGACTAACACTTCAATCCATAGAACTTCTTACCCTACCCAAACCAAGCGTCCTGCTTTTTACTTTCTTCCTAACATCTACCAAACCAATCACCTTGGCCATGAGGCATGCTGTGGTAAGCCTGAGGAATTGCAATAAACGCTGTGTGTGGATGGCGCACTGGTTAACACAGCTAACCTGTACGCAAGAGATTTTGGGCTCAAATCCTGGTTCAGTAAACATTTTCACTTGTCACTGCCGATTCTCCGTGAAGTACCTACATATTAACAACCCCCCCCCCCCCCCAATTTACATAATATGTATCACAGCTTCAGAGTAGGTACTGGGAGTATGTAAGCGAAGGTCTATGCCAGCTGACTGACACTACAGCATCTTCCATCAAGATGCCATCATGATTCAAACTGATCCGCAGTCTCTCCGTAAAACCCCAGGTCTCTCACAAGGACTAACACTTCAATCCATAGAACTTCTTACCCTACCCAAACCAAGCGTCCTGCTGGGAGATGAAAAAGCTTGCACAGGATAGAGTAGCATGGAGAGCTGCATCAAACCAGTCTCAGGACTGAAGACCACAACAACAACAACAACTTCAGATTCTATGTGGTGTCTGTTCTTTATTCTTTAGCACATGTCTCAACTTTATGGGGGATGAATCCAACACCTCCACTGCAACACACAGTTACATTCGACCTCCTGCGGGAACCTCAAAGAAGTGAGCATTGAGGACATGGATGGGGACAGCAGATAAGTGGTGCTACGTGTGAATATGGATCAGCCCGGACAGTCCACGAAATTGTGATAAACAGCGTGTCTGGATGGTGCAGTGGTTAACACAACTGCCTAGTAAGCACGAGATTCCAGGTTCGAATCCTGGTCCACCACACATTTTCACTCATCGTCACTGACTGCGCATGAAGTCCCTATGCAGCTGACATCAACAGATCCTTCCTTTCCGTTCCTTTCTGCCCCCTCCACCTTCAATTTACATACTATGTATCACATAATATATATATAGCAGGAAAAGGAAGAGAAGGAAAAGTAGTAGGTGAATATGGAATGGGGATAAGGAATGAAAGGGGAAGCCACCTGGTAGAATTTGCACAGAGCATAACTTAATCATAGCTAACACTTGGTTTAAGAATGTGGAAGAGGCCTTGAGACACTGGAAGGTTTCAGATAGATTATATAATGGTAAGACAGAGATTTAGCAACCAAGTTTTAAATTGTAAGACATTTTCAGGGGAAGATGTGGACTCTGACCACAATCTATTGGTTATGAACTGTAGATAAAAACTGAAGGAACTGCAAAAAGCTGGGAATTTAAGGAGATGGGACCTGGATAAACTGAAAGAACCAGAGGTTGTAGAGAGTTTCAGAGAGAGCATTAGGGAACAATTGACAAGAACAGGGGAAAGAAATACAGTACAAGAAGAATGGGTAGCTTCGAGAGACGAAATAGTGAAGGCAGCGGAGTATCAAGTAGGTAAAAAGACAAGGGCTAGTCAAAATACTTGGGTAACAGAAGAGATACTGAATTTAACTGATGAAAGGAGAAAATATAAAAATGCAGTAAATGAAGTAGGCAAAAAGAAATACAAACTTTTCAAAAATGAGATTGACAGGAAGTGGAAAAACGCTAATCAGGGATGGCTAGAGGACAAATGTAAAGATGTAGTGGCATATACCTCTAGGGGTAAGATAGATACTGCTTACAGAAAAGTTAAAGAGATGATTGGGGAAAAGAGAACCATTTGTATGAATATAAACAGCTCAGATGGAGAACCAGTTCTAAGCAAAGAAAGCAGAAAGGTGGAAGGAGTATATAGAGGGTCTATACATGGGCAATGTACTTGAGGGCAATATTATGGAAATTGAAGAGGATGTAGATGAAGATGAAATGGGAGATATGATACTGTGTGAAGAATTTGACAGAGCACTGAAAGACCTAAGTATAAACAAGGCCCCTGGAGTAGACAACATTCCATCAGAACTCCTGATAGCCTTGGCAGAGCCAGCCCTGATAAAACTCTACCATCTGGTAAGCAAGATGTATGAGACAGGTGAAATACCCTCAGACTTTAAGAACATAATTCCAATCCCACAGAAAGCAGGTGTTAAAATTACCGAACTATCAGTTTAATAACTCACGGCTGTAAAATACTAACACAGATTCTTTACAGACAAATAGAAAAACTGATAGAAGCCGACCTCGGAGAAGATCAGTTTGGATTCTGTAGAAATGTTGGAACATGTGAGGCAATATCGACCCTATTACTTATCTTAGAAGATAGATTAAGAAAAGGCAAACCTATAGTTCTAGCATTTGTAGACTAAGAGAAAGCTTTTAACAATGTTGACTGGAATACTATCTTTCAAATTCTGTAGATGGCGGGGGTCAAAGGCCGGGAACGAAATGCCATTTACAATTTGTACAGAAACCAGATGGCAGTTATAAGAGTGGAGGGGCATGAAAGGGAAGCAGTTGTTGTGAAGGGAGTGAGACAGGCTGTAGGCTATCCCTGATGTTATTCAATCTATATATTGAGCAAGCCATAAAGGAAACAAAGGAAAAAATTGAAGTAGGAATTAAAATCCATGGAGAAGAAATAAAAACTTTCAGGTTTACCAACACTGTAATTCTGTCAGAGACAGCAAAGGACCTAGACGAGCAGTTGAATGGAATGGACAGTGTCTTGTAAGGAGGATATAAGATGAACATCAACAAAAGCAAAATGAGGATAATGGAATGTAGTCGAATTAAATCAGGCAATGCTGAGGGAATTACATTAGAAAATGAGACACTTAAAGTAATAGATGATTTTTGCTATTTGGGGAGCAAAATAACTGATGATGGTCGATGTAGAGAGGATATAAAACATAGACTGGCAATGGCAAGGAAAGCGTTTCTGAAGAAGAGAAATTTGTTGACATCGAGTATAGATTTAAGTGTCAGGAAGTCTTTTTCTGAAAGTATTTGGATGGAGTGTAGCCATATATGGATGTGAAACATGGACGATAAATAGTTTAGACAAGAAGAAAATAGAAGCCTTCAAAACATGGTGTTACAGAAGAATGCTGAAGATTAGATGGGTAGATCACGCAACTGAATCGAATTGGGGAGAAGAATAATTTGTGGCACAACTTGTCTAGAAGAAGTGATTGGTTGGTAGGAAATGTTCGGAGGCATCAAGGCATCACTAATTTAGTATTGGAGGGCAGTGTGGAAGGTAAAAATCTTAGAGGGAGACCAAGAGATGAATACACTAAGCAGATTCAGAAGGATGTAGGTTGCAGTAGTTACATGGAGATGAAGAAGCTTATACAGGCTGGAGTAGTATGGAGAGCTGCATCAAACCAACCTCTGGACTGAAGACTACAACAACAACATATCACAGCTGCAGACTCTGTATAGTCTGTTCTTTCGGACATGACAGAACTTGTGGTTGGGTAGTAAAACCCACAAAAGAAAGTTGAAAAAAATTAGCAGTCATTCGTGGTCATGTTCAATAATACTTGTTACTTCTTATTAGTTCTTAAAAGTGAATGGTATCAAAAGCTAGTGATCCTAAAGCCTAAGACTAGCAGTGACTGGACTCAAAAAACTAGTCTTGAGATGTCTACCAATTCAGAACTAAGGAGAGCAGAGGTATCAATAAAATGTGTATCCGCTGCACATGTGCCACTTTTAAGCCTTTGACAATGTGCCTGCTTGACAATGAATGCCAAGAATTGTTATGAGTAAACGGTGTTTGCATTCTTAGAGGCCTCAACTGTATTACAAGAACAACATTTGAGACAAATATTGGATTTAGCATTTTTTGACAAATACTGGATTCAGCATTTTTTTAAATTTCTGGGGAGGTATAGGTTATTAGTTTCAACTTGAAACCAGTAGTTTTTTGTAGTGTGCTCTTTGTCGTATTTTTAATTTTATTAGTTGCCCTTCTAATGTGACATAATGCTGTTTTCTCAAATGATCCTTTTTTCTGTTTCAGAACTTACAAACAGGGCCTTATTTGTAGGGGGCTGGCCAACTGCCCAGGTCGGCAGGTTTTAGGGGGCAAAAATTTGTGGAAAACTGTACAAAAACATGGGCATTACACAAATAACTAAAACTTAAGTCTAATGATGGAAAATCCAGGATGGAATAATGATAATATTATAAAAAGGATAGACTGCTATTCACCACATAGAGGAGATGTTAAGTTGCAGACAGGTACAACAAAAAGACTGCTGTACATTTTAGCTTTCGGCCAAAGACATATCTTCTAATATAAAACACACACACACACAATCAAATAATGGAAAATCCAGGACGGAATGTAACAATATTATGAAAAGGATAGTTGCTACTCAGCACATAGTGGAGGTGCTGAGTTACAGATAGGCACAATAAAAAGAGCGTGGGAAAGTAAGCTTTCAGCCAACAAGGCTTTTGTCAAAAATAGGCAAAACACACGCACACACACACACACACATGAATATTGCCTTTGACCATTGAGGCCGGACTCTAGCACCTGCACCTAATGGGAGACATGATCTGTGGGTGATGGGGGTAAGGAGGAGGCTGGGGCTAGGAGGAGGAGGGATAGCAGGTTACAGAAGTGGGAGGGTGTAGTGCTGCTTGTGGGAGAATGTCCGGACATGGAGCAAACAAGAAAGGGCTGCTAGGTGCAGTCGAGAGGTTTGGATGAGGAGGAGTGCGAGGATGGGGAGCAGAAAAAGGCAGAAGCAGAGAAGGGGTAAAACATTAGTGGGTGTGTTGGTAGAATAGAAGGCTGTAGTGCTGGAGTGGGAACAGGAAAGGAGGTGGTGAGTGAAGGACAGCGACTAGTGAAGTTTCCCGAGGTCAGGGGTGAGTTATGGGATAATAGGATATATTGTAAGGAGGGCTCCCATCTGTGCAGCTCAGATAAACTGGAGTTGGTAGGAACAGATCCAGATGGCACAGACTGTGATGCAGTCACTGAAGTGAAGCACACTGTGTCACGCAACACGTTCAGCAACTGGGTGGTCCAGCTGTCTCTTGACCACAGTTTGTCAGTAGCCATTCATGCGGACAGACAGCTTGTTAGTCGTCATGTGCATGTAGAAAGCAGCACGACTGCTTTCACAAGTAGCCCTTTCTATGGCAGAAATGTGAGCCATGAGGCAAGGGATTGGGAGCAGGAATGGAGTAGGGATGGGCAGGGATACTGCTATGTGTCAATGGGCAGTGAAATACCACTGTGAGAGGGTAGGAATGATAGCTTCCACGCCACAAGCACATTCCTATAATTTAAATCTCCTGCTCACCAGGGAATATTAGTTGATGCACATGCAGATGTGTGTTAAGTAGTCATATTTTTTCTCAATACTATTAGGAAAGGTAAGAAATAGTTCGATACAGTGATGTTAATTTGACCTTATACGTTTTATTTTTGAATCATGATTATTCTGTAACGGGGTTAAAATGGTGTTAGGTATGCCCCCACCAGCATGATTCCATTACTTTATTAATACATTCTTCTCAAAAGATATTAATGCACTTTTTTTTCCTGTTCAGAAACAAAAACCATGCTTTTTTGAAACTTTCCGGGCATGTTTTATAAACTTAAACTTTTAAACTTCTGTGAGTCAAGTGATGAACTATCTTATCACTGCATTTCTGTTAACGTTTTCACACTGCATATGTGCATGTAACAGCAGAGAGTAACAGATGCACATTCTATTATTTTCACACAGATGACTGAATGCAGTTAGGTTTAGTCCATTGAATCAAATGCAAAGTGACCTCTAATGTGATTCCTACCCTGTGGTTAACAGATGCTGCTCTGCAATATTTTGATAATCAGCGAAGAAAATGATTTGGAAGAAAGTGATACATGGGGCTCAGTATCGATCTCTGGCAAAAGAAAAAGAGAAGAAAAAGCTTTGAAGACAGTTCCACACCTTGACGTTTTCATAAAATACTCAAAGACTTCAGGCAGAGAAGAAATATACATCCAGAGTGAAAATTTCAAAGATCAGGAAGAAACACTTACCCAAAATAAAACCAAAGATGAAGAAAAAACACTTCCACCAAACAAAAGTGCAAATGGAATGGCCGTTGTTGCTGAGGAACATTTCACCCAATGCTGATCCTTTTTGAGGAGGGGGGGGGGGGGGGGGGGGGGGGGAGAGAGAATTGATGAAACTTGGGACATCACAATGAACAGGACACAACAAAATAAAGAAAGTGATTTTTCAAAATTAAAACACCACTTTAAAGATGGTGCCATGAGAAGAAAGACTTGGTGGGACCTTGCAGTTCATCAAACTGTAAGCATCTAGAATTAATTGCAGCTCATCAAAATAGTTCAAGGCACTGAGACTGGATTTTCAGTTTTAAAAACAGAATCTCAGCTCTGGCCAGGACAGATGGAAAGTTGTTCACACGACTTGAAAATGAAGTGTAACGTGTTGCAAAAAGTTATTGCTGTTGGAAAGAAACTTTTTTTCTTGAGGAATATGTTATAACACGGTGGTGATGAAACACTTGAATAGTCACAAATTATTGCAGAAAAGGAAGAGAAGGAAAAAATAGGTAATATGGTCTGGGGGAAAGGAATGAAAGAGGAGGCCATCTACTAGGAATTTTGCGCAGAGCATAATCGTTAACACTTGGTCAAGAATCATAAAAGAAGGCTGTATATGTGGAAGAGATCTGGAGACACTGGAAGGTCTCAGACTGATTATATAATGTTTAGACAGAGATTTAGGAACCACATTTTAAATTGTAAGACATTTACAGGGGAAGATGTGGACACTGGCCACAATTTATTTGTTATGAAGGGTAGATTAAAACTGAAGAAATTGGAAAAAGGTAGGAAAGTAAGGAGATGGGACCTAGATGAGTTGAAAGAACCAGAGGGTGTTGAGAGTTTCAGATGGAGCATTAGGCAACAGTTGACTACAATAGGGGATAGGAATACAATAGAAGACGAATGTATAGCTTTAAGAGATTAAGCAGTGAAGGCCTAGTAGAAATCCTTGGATAACACAAGAGGTATTGAATTTAACTGATGAAAGGAGCAAATTTAAAGATGCAGTAAATGAATCAGGTGAAAGCGAACACAAACGTTTAAAAAATGAGATTGGCAGGAATTGCAAAATTGCTAAGCAGGAATGTCCAGAGGACAAATGTAACAATTTAGAAGCATATTTCACTAGCGGAATAGATATCACCTACAGGAAAATTAAAGGCGTCTTTGGGGAAAAGAGAAGTTACTGTATGAATATCAAGAGCTCGGATGGTAAACCAATCCTAAGCAAAGTAGGGAAAGCTGAAAGGTGGAAGTAGTTTATGGAGTGCCTATAAATGGGAGATGAACTTGAAAGCAATATTATAGAAAGGGAAGTGGACACAGATGAAGATGAGATGGGAGATATGATACTGCAAGAATAATTTGACAAAGCTCTGGAAGAACTAAATTGAAACAAGGCCTGGGGGGGGGTAGACGATATTCCATCAGAAATACGGATAACCTTGGGAGAGCCAGCCCTGTCAAAACTCTTCCAACTGGTGTGCAAGATGTATGAGACAGGCAAAATACCCTCGGACTTAAAGAAGAATGCAGTTATTTCAATCTGAAAGAAAGCAGTTGGTGACAGGTGTGAAAATCACCAAACTATAAGATTAATAAGTCATGGTTACAAAATACTGACACGAATTCTTTACAGAAAATGGAAAAACTAGTAGAAGCTGACAATTCTGGAGAAATGTAGTAACACGTGTGGCAATACTGACCCTAAGACGTATCTTAGAAGATAGGTAAAGCAAAGGCAAACCTACATTTAAAACATTTGTAGACTTAGAGAAATCTTTTGACAACATTGACTGGAATAGTCTCTTTGAAATTCTGAAGGTACCAGGGATAAATACAGGGAGCAAAAGGCTATTTACAACTTGTACAGAAACCACACGGCCGTTATATGAGTTGAGGGGAATGAAAGGGAGGTGGTGGTTGAAAAGGGAGTGAGGCAACATTGCAGCCTACCCCTGATGTTATCCAATATGTACATTCAATAAGTAGTAAAAGAAATAAAAAAAAAAAAAATTTGGAATAGAAATTAAAGTTCAGGGAGAAGAAATAAAAACTTTGAGATTTGCCAATGACATTGTAATTCTGTCAGAGACAGTAAAGGACTTGGAAGAGCAGTTGAACGGAGTGGACATTGTTTTGAAAGAAGTATATAAAATGAATATCAACAAAATCAAAACAAGGATAATAAAATGTGGTCAAATTAAATCAGATAATGCAAAGGGAATCCGATTAAGAAGCGAGATGCTTAAAGCAATAGATGAGTTTTGTTATTTTGGCAGCAAAATAACTGATGATGGCTGAAGTAGAGAGGATATAAGATTAGATGCGTCAAACATGTAACTAATGAGGAAGTAATGAATAAAATTGGGGAGACAAGAGATTTGTGGCACAACTTGACCAAAAGAAGGAATCGGATGGTAGGACGCATTCTGAGGTATCAAGGGATCACCAATTTAGTACTGGACGGAAGTGTGGGAGGTAAAAATTGTAGAGGGAGACAAAGAGATGAATACAGTAAGCAGATTCAGAAAGGTGTAGGGTGCAGCAGTTATTCAGAGATAAAAAGGCGTGCACATGAAAGATTGGCATGGAGGGCTGCATTGCACCAGTCTTTGAACTGAAGACCACAACAACAACAAATGTATTCTGTTATTGTTGACTTAAGTATTGACATTTCACACCATGCTGTGTCTTGCATTATGTCAATAAACTGGAATTAAGAGAAGAGTGATTTGTTTATATCCAACCCAGGGCATAGAGGCCAGGACCTGGCAGGTGCAATACTCCGTTTACTGAGAGACAGGGACTGTAGAAGACAAAGTTACAACAATGCTCCAACACCTGCAAACTACAATTAAACCTTTCTCTCCTTATGCTTAGTATATGCCTTGCTCAGCATGTACACTGAATTTGATGGGTTCAAGTGCAGCAAAATTTTGTAACCATGCAACTTCTTATCTTGACTTTTGCAAGAAATATTTAATTTTTTCAGCAGGGCTAGTCAACGAAGGAATCATTTAAGCATATTTTTTAATAAAGACAACATGACTGTTAAATCCCTCTCTATAACCCAATGATCTACTCAAGAAGCAGCATGAACAAAGTTGGGAAGGCAATTGTGAGAGCATTGTTGTAAAACAATGGGAATGAAAGTGAAAAGTCTTGGTTGAAATTTGAAAGTACACACACAATGAAGAAATTGTGTAATTTTGAGACATATTTAATGACTAATTCGTGATCCAATTCCTGAAAGATTCAATCTTGTAAGTAAGCAATTACAAACAGTAACATGGACACAGCTTTTTGTGTGAAGTGACAGTGTTCCTTAGTTAGTTTTTTGGAAGAAATGAAAATGATACAGTAGAGTCTCGATTATCAAACCTAAACTAAGTGGGAAGTCGGATAACACGGAAAATAATACAAAAAACACAAAAATTAAACTAACATATGCCAAATGAGTTAAACATTTAATACAATACAAATCAAATTAGACTGAATAGATATTTACTGTGTGAAGAAGTTAGTAATTGTCTTTTGTTTGCCTGCTGTTTGCCGCTAAATCACGTAGTCTCTTAAGAAGTAAAACCTCGGTAGATGATGTTTCCTCCAGTTGCTCTACATATTTTAAATCAGTTTCTAAGGCCTTGTGTCCTTCGTTGTGAGAAATCTTGGGCACACTTTCCTCCACTACATCACCTTCTTCATCGTCTTCTTTTTCGTTTACCATGTTGACTATTTCTTCATCTGTCACTTAAAATTCTTCATCTTGGACAATCCACTCATTTATGTCATCTTCTGTGGCATCAGCACATCCTGGAACTTTTCATAACAATGAAAGCAGGGTAGTATTTTCTGGTTCGGTCTGCTGCTGTAGATTTTCATCATCCGGAGAATTTTCTTGATTTTACTGTAGCAAAATTTTCCAGGATTTTGCAATTGTATTTGCTCCAACACTCTCCCAAGATTGGGCCACGTCATAAGCTACATGTTTCAAATTAATACGGCGCAACTGCTCTAGCATGTCGTCTCCCTTGTCCATAGCATTAATTAAAGAGGAAAGCAAGTTTCTGCGGTAGTTTCTCTTCAGTGTCTCTAAGGTCCCTTGGTCAATAGGCTGATATAAGGATGTGATATTTGGAGGCAAAAACATGGCCTTTATATCTTGATCTTGAAGTTCATCTTCATTAGGATGACAAATGGCACTGTCTAGTAGCAACAGTGCTTTGCGGGCAATTTGTTGGCTTTCAAGAACTTTTCAGTTTGTGGCACGAACTTGTTAAAAAACCATTCTTTAAAAATGTCTGAGCTCATCCAAGCATTTTTTTGGTTGTAATATTTCACCAGTAAAACATTTTTAGATACCTTTTTAAATTCTCTCGGTTTTTTTGGCTTACCTATCATAGACAGTTTCATTTTCAAATTTGCTGTGGCGTTAGGGCATGCACGAATTGTCACTCTTTCTTTGCTACGTTTGTAGCCTGGCACTAACTTTTTGGCCTTTGACGCTAATGTTTTTTACGGTAACATTTTGTAATTTTGTTTTTGGTTGTAATATTTCACCGGTAAAACATTTTTAGATACATTTTTAAATTCTCTCGGTTTTTTTGGCTTACCTATCAGACAGTTTCATTTTCAAATTTGCTGTGGCGTTACTGCATGCAAGAATTGTCACTCTTTCTTTACTACATTTGTAGCCTGGCGCTGCCTTTTCAGCCTTTGACACTAATGTTTTTTCCGGTAACCAGTCTCGTCGCAGTTAAAAATTTGATTGCCTGTTAAGTTTTCCTTGCCCAGTACCTTGTGAAGTTTATTCCTAAACAACTGAACAGCTTCCAAATTTGCTGAAAGCTTTTTACCACAGACATTAAGTTGCCGAATTCCGTATCTTTTCTTCCATCTATCAAGCCAGCCAACACCAGCTGTGAAATCAGGTTCACCTTCATTTAGTTCATTACGAAACTTTAAGGCTTTTTCCTGCAAAATAGGTCCCGACATGGGTACATCTTTATCTCTATGTTGAGTAAACCAAAGGAACAAAGCTTCACTTACTTTTTCATAATCACATTTTTTCATGGTTTTCTGATCTTCCAAAACAGCCGAGGTTGCTCACTGAGAACACCACTTCTCAATTTCATTGCGGTTCCTTTTCCAGTCTCCAACTGTTGTTTTCCCGACATTATAATCTTGCACCACTTTTAATAAAGTTTCACCACTGTCTATTCTTTTTAAAGCTTTTTATGCCATTGAAACTACCACCTTTTCCTGTTTTGAAGCCATCACCACAAATTTTTGCAATAAACAAAGTGCAACACAGCCACTCCACTACAGATCTAAGTTAGCACTGAGGAGTGAGGAGTAGCAGATGGCGACAATGAACTGAGTATCAACAAACAACACGTTAGTTGCTGACCTGTTGTCAGCTGGCGCACGGCCGGCGCGGTGAAAGGGTCAGATAACACAGTAGGTCGGATAACTGAAGATCGGATAATGGAGAGTCTACTGTATGAAGTTTTCCAGAATCTACGTTGGAAGAAAAAACTGAACCTCTTTGGAATATTAACAAAACTCAACAAAATGAAGTGCAGGATAAGAAACACAATAAGAAAAACAAGAAAAATTATTTGATGAATTCGATTTAAGACACAGATATTCTTCCTTTCCAATGACGAATTGAACAAGAGAGTTTCTTCATATAATGACTTCAGTGAACCATTTGACGTGAAGAAACTAAGTCTGTTTGAAACCCAGAAAGCCTCTCCAGTCTTCAGCAAGTCTTCAGTTCAGATTCTGAAGATACAACATTTGTACTTGCGCGTTTACACTTAAAAAGCTACATTTCTGATTTAAAGAATGAAAATGAGTCAAACTCTCTGCCAGAACTGTGCAATATGCTAGAAGGCAGCAATTTACACAATGTTTACCGAAATTTGAACACAGTTCTTCAAATATACTTGAGTACTCCTACTTACAATTGCTCAACAGAAAGGTCATTTTCCACTGTCAACCACATAAATAATTATTTAATCTCAACACAAAAACAGGATTGTCTTAAGCTATCTTGGTGTCCTTGCTACTGAATCAGACTTGACAGTGAATTGCATTATAAAGAAATCATAAACATGTTTCAAATGATAGGGCAAGGAAAAAAAACTTTGTTATTTAAGTAATCAGAGTTTTGGCCCCCATCCCCCTCCCCATACCTTTCTAAATGTAATGTAACTTGTTTAGATTTAATTTTAATAACAGCACAATTACAGTGTTTACATTTATGTTTATTGTTTTGTCACTTTATTAAGTTGTTCTATTTGTAACTTTTATAAGCACAGTTTTAGGTTTGTAACTCATATTATTCTGACAAGAAACATGCCCACATGTTAAGAAAACTTCAATAAATATCTGTATTTCAAGTCTGGGGGAGGGGGAAAAGTGGCAGTGGTGGCAGCAGTGATTTCTTTGCCCACGGGTGTCAGCAGGAGCCCTAAATATGAGCCTGACTACAAGCAGTCATTTGAAGGACATGTAACAAATAATTTTCTTGAGAGGGGTGCACTGTTCATCTTGTTTTTTAAATGCATGGTTATATTAACTACATTCATCAGTCTGCTGGGAGTGTGGATTGTAAAGACAAAATTTATTTTTAGTCCATAAGAAACTGGAAACACACATGTTTACAAGCAGATGTATTATACCTAATATGATGAGGGAGTGAGAGGTGCCTCACATGTTGCACTCATTCCTATTCTTAACGCAGTGGTCACTTTGAGACCGAGATTATAGGTTAATGCCAACATTGTGACCCAGAAAATAAATTCAAGGTTCCATTCTTAATTACACATAACATTCCACTGTAATAACTAAGAATGACTGCTGAAGCATGTCTAAACTTTATTGTGTTAAGAGGCTTCGCACTACCAAGAACCCCTGGTTTGCCAAAAATGGCTAACCTGACAGGGGATGCGTGTGTGTACGTTAATGAATACCAGGAGTGCAGCAGAAAATGGAGGTTTTGCTATCGCTATGTATCCTACTTTGACTGTATGCATGTTTACTAATCTGTCTCCCGCACCGGATACATACAAACAAAAACAAATACTTATTATCTGTACCCATTTAGATTAAAAGAATGATACACAGTCATGATTCAAAAGTAAATCTCTTTATTTACTGACAACATTGAATATAAAACTTTAAATATAAAAATAAAATATATAATATATATATAACTTAATAAATAAATTATTTTTCACTAATGACATTCGGTCCCTTTGTTACTGCATAAATAAAATTACACAGATTTACTCTGATTCTGTCACTGAGCTACAAACATTCTACATCAAATATAGTCAAGAAATACGCAGTCTTCGTGTACAGTTCTGTATAACATCTCAGAACTCAAAAATTTTAAAAATAAAGGTATAAAATGAAACATTACATTTAAGAAATATATTACAGTATCATTAACATAGTAGCAAAATCAATTAAGAGTTGCCATTTTCTCTAAGGAAAAAGATATAAAATTTCATATAAACATTTTACAAAGTCTCAAAATATTAAAATATATTGTCTTACACAAATTTCAGGAGCAATTGCTCCTGATGATACAGTTAAGTAGTTTTGGAAGCACTCAGTAAACTGAGTTGCTCTGAACATTCATTTAATACGTGATGCAGGTCAACTATCATTTTTATATGCAAACTTGCTTGCGAATGACAGATTTATGAATTAGGCCTTACTGGTTTCATGTTACTGAAATAATAAGTACAACTCGTGACTTTGTCAAGGCTGCCTTTCTTACTAGGAAGAGTATCTGAAGCCATAATAAATATATGTGTAGGTAAAAAGATACGGCCTTGTAAAATAAAAATGAGCAGAGTTCAGTTTCAGAATTGCATGAAAGCCAATACTTCATATTCTGTTAAAATGTTCCACACTTCAGGTATTTTCTTCGTGTCTGGAAAACATACAAGAAGAATTGTTACAAATGAAGGTTCTCATCAAAAAGATGCACATCTATGAGTGGAAAGCCCAATCTGGTGGCAAAATAGTGTAAATGATAAAGATAAAAATTACTGAACTTCAACATTAGCAATAAAGGATGTTAACAATGAAAAAATGCAGGTATTTCTAAATTTCAGTAACACACCGAGGGGGATAGTAGTGGGAAGCAAGTAGGTGTCATTTTCAAGAATAACTCATTTTTGGAAACTTTCTGTTTCCATGCCAGAGGAATAAACACACAAATTAATAATCCCCTTGCCTGTTGGATGTTGGAGCAGTGACAATGTACTGTGACTCCAAGAATTATTACATTTGAAACCAGCTTGCTAAGGTAATGTTCGGTCTTAACCAGTACTGTGGTAATTTAACATAATGTGGCTCAAACTGGAAGAATAGATGCTGACTGTACAATACAAGACACGAAAACTACACATTTTCACTTGTTCCTTAGCATTGCAAATTGTTATTACATTAACTGGTTACAAATGTAGTAATCGCCAGAATCACAGTTAATTACTACTGCTCTTTCTCTGAGCACATGTAAAAAATGGAATTAATTATTTGACACACTTGTTTCTCAAGTACTTTTTGAGACATGAGTTTCAATTCAAAATGCTACCTACTTGTTCCCTACTGTAAGCCCACACAAGTGTGTAATGGGAATTTATAAACACGCTATGTACACTAAAGTATTCTAACAGAAATAGTGTAATAAAAGAAGTATCAAAGTATTTCAAATATTCCAAATGCACAATTCTTCAAATCTGAAAGTTTGGGGAATGTGAGAGCTATTCAAACATTCTGCCTTGTAATTAAAAGAAGTCATTTTAACTTAAGTGATTTTGCTTTTTTTCTCCAGTGTTTTTTACATCCTCATCAGCAATTACATCTCAGACACACTTGGCAGACTATTCATAGTTTGGAAATAAAATTTACGATAAAAGCTCTTTCCATTAGTTAAAATAAAACCCAAACAAAAATGGATTATACTACAGTGGGACTACAAATAGTGTCTTGGCAATTATTCAAGGCATGCTTTTACAATTAATCATTCCCACTTTTAATACCTTCACTTATAGCAAAATTCTAACTGTGCTTCCTTCCAGTGACTCAGAAAGCGAACGCAAGAGCAAAATAGGCTACCTATAAAGCAATATCTGCCTGTAACCCATTTCAGACAAGTAGTGAACAAACTCACCTCATGGTTATTGCCTGTGAACTATGAAATCCCAGCTGTCTTTCCAACGTAGACTCAAAATGTCTGCTGTTGTAAGTGATGTCGTTCCATAACTTAGTACTGTAAACCGACGGAAAACAATAAAAACTGCTAACAACCAAAACGCCGTGGACATCTTGAAGAAAAAGGATACCAGCTGCCAATTTAAGACATCCCTGGAAGATAATTTTCAGAATGAATAATTTAATGAGAGGTGTTCCTGCAGCATCAAGCAGTGGAATACAGAAAGCATAATATAAATTCAAGGAACTGTCGTAAGTTCTAAACAAATCAGATATACAGATTAATTCAAAAAACAAATATTTATGATAAACACAAAAGTAAAAACATTAAACAAAGGTTAGTGAATTGTTAAATGATTCCACCACCTCAATTTTTTCCAGCTGTTGAAATACAGAGGTAATACCCTAAATTTCACTGTATATCAATGCAAACAAATGAGTGTTTTTGAGAATTTTCATAAGTTACCATTGCCCTCTGCATAATCTACGAGCAATTTATAACAAATCACACTTGTGATTTAGTTACTGTAGCAGATTTTTTAACATACTGTGTTACACCTAGTTTTCCCTTGAAGAGTAGCAGCCCTATATATTATCTGAATTTATCATAAATTAGCTCTGTTTTCGAGTTTGCTAACAACTATAACTAACACCAAAATGTTTTAGGAAACTAGGAATTTTTACCACCGGTTTTTGTGTTGCCTTAATAGAAATCTCATTTTGTTATCTGCTTCAATTCTTATAGGGAATTAGCAACTTTTTAGCTCAACAGATTAAAAGTTAATCAGCAGGTTTACTTCAAAGTTATTTGGCCACTGCACATTACACCAGCCAAAAAGCAGCACACAAGCAGACATGTACTGATGTCTGCTTGTGTCTGTATATGTGTGGATGGATATGTGTGTGTGTGTGTGCGAGTGTATACCCGTCCTTTTTTCCCCCTAAGGTAAGTCTTTCCACTCCCGGGATTGGAATGACTCCTTACCCACTCCCTTAAAACCCACTTTCTTTCGTCTTTCCCTCTCCTTCCCTCTTTCCTGATGAGGCAATAGTTTGTTGCGAAAGCTTGAATTTTGTGTGTATGTTTGTGTGTCTATCAACCTGCCAGCACTTTTGTTTGGTTAGTCACATCATCTTTGTTTTTAGATATATTTTTCCCACGTGGAATGTTTCCCTCTATTAAATATGTTCAGTAAACTAGATAAAACATCTGTAGTGCCATATCTCACTGAGGAACTTGAAACTTTCAGCACAGGTCAGGAGCATTTAGAGGAACTCTGGCTCAACTTTAAAAGAATAGTTGACCATGCACTGGACAGATATATATGCAGCAGAACAGTTCATAATGGGAAGTAACCTCCAGGGTATACAGTCACTGTAATGACACTTCAAAAGAAACAGAGATTACTGCATAATAACAAAACAATGTGTAGGGCTACAGATAGAGAGATGCTGAATGAAACGTGTTTGGCTGTCAAGACAGTAATGTGTGATGCCTTCAATGACTACAATAGCAGAATACTGTCAAATGGCACTTCACAAAGTCCAAAGAAATTCTGGTTGTATGTAAAGGCTGTTAGTGGCACCGAATTGAGTGTCCAGTCCCTAGTGAATGAGACAGGAACTGAAACTAGGGGTAGCAAAGCAAAAGCTGAAATGCTTAACTCACATTTTCAAATGTTCCTTCACACACACACACACACACACACACACACACGAAAAAACCACCACAAAGGAGAATTGTTCCATTTCAAACCTCATAACACTGAAAAAATGAAGTAAGTAAGTATTAGTGTCAGTGGTGTTAAGAAACAGCTCCAGGCCTCAATGGAATCCCTGTTAGGTTCAATACTGAATTTGAGGCTGAGTTAGCCCCTCCTCTTACTATAATCTATTGTAGATCCCTCGAACAAAAACGTTCTCAGTTCTTGGAAAAAGGCACAGATCACACACATATATAAGAATGGTAGTAGAAGTGATCCACAAAATTCCCATCCAGTATTCTCAACACTGATTTTTTGTTGAATCTTAGAACATACTCTGAACTCAAACATGAGGTAACTTGAATAGAATGACCTCCTCAAAGCCAACCAGCAAGAATTTCAAAAACATCGATTATGTGAAACCCAACTGTCACTTTTCTCACACAACATACTGAAAGCTTTGAATCAAGGCAACCACGTAGATGCACTGTTTCTTGATTCCCGAAAAGCGTTTGATTCAGTACCACACCTACGCTTATTGTCAAAAGTACAATCATATGGGAGTATCAAGTGAAATTTGTGAATGGATTGAGGATTTTTTGGTAGGGAGGACACAGCATGTTATCTTCGATGAAGAGTAATTGTCAGATGTAGAAGTAACTTGGGGTGTGCCCCAGGGAAGTGTGTTAGGACTCCTGCTGTCCATGTTGTATATTAATGACGTTGCAAACAATATTTATAGTAAAATAAGGCTTTTACAGATGATGCAGTTATCTATAATGAAGTACTATCTGAGAAGAGAAGCTGCATAAATATTCAGTCAGATCTTGCTAAGACTTCAACATGGTACAGAGATCGGCAAATTGCTCTAAATGTTCAGAAATGGAAAATTCTGCACTTCACAAAATGAAAAACTGTAGTATCCTATGACTGTAATATCAATGAGTCACAGCTGGAATTGGCCTACTCGTACATATACCTGGGTGTAACACTTCGTACGGATATGTAATGAAATGATCACCTTGTTTCAGTTGTGGGTAAAGTAGGTAGTAGATTTCAGTTTACTGGTAGAATATTGGGGAAATGCAGTCAGTCTACAAAAGAGATTGCTTACAAATCACTCATGCAACCGATCATAGAATATTGCTTGAATGTGTGGGACCCGTACCAGATAGGACTAACAGGGAATATTGAATGTATACAGAGAAGGGTAGCATAAATGGTAACATATTTATTTAATCCATGGGTGACAGAGAGATCCTGAAGGAACTGAACTGCAAGACTCTTGAAGACAGACGTAAACCATAATGAGAAAGTCTACTAAAGGTTCAAGAACTTGATTTAAATGATTATTCTAGGGATATACCACAACCATCTATGTATCGCTCACATAGGGATTGTGAGGATAAGATTAGAATAATTACTGCAAGCACAGAGGCATTCTAACAATCATTCTTCCCATGCTCCATGCATTAATGGAGCAGGAAGAAACCTTAATAACTGCTGCAATGAAATGTACCCTCTGCCATGAACCTTACAGCAGTTTGCAGAATATAGATGTAGATATTAATTATTAGTCACTGAACATATTATTGGCGTAAGAATAAACTTTTTGTTAATTCCTGACATTGTCAGCACAGAGACAAGCAATCTAAGAGCATTACATAAAGTTAATTTTTTTAAACTCTTAACAGTCAAAGTTAACAAGCAAATAACATTAAATGATGACTAGATTCAATAAATTATGTAGTCAGCTTCAGATCTGAAGTAACAACACAAAATTGCACTATGAAAGAGTACCAGAAGGAATTATACAAGCCTTAATAATCAAAGCAAGAGGTCAATTACCTACCAACTATAAAGACTTGTGGTGCGTGCTCATAGAATGTGACTAAGACAATGTTTGCATCACAGTGGATGCTCATGTAAGAAACAGATCTTAATAAAATAATGACATATATAATTGACATAAAATTAAGTTGTAGAAGTCCTTGTAGAATGTAAATACCTTAATACCTTATGATTAAAGGAGACAACTCACCAAAAAGCAGCCGTGTTGAGTTGTAGATACGCACACACATAAGAAAGAACGCTACAGTAAAATAAACACACACATCTATTCTCTCACATGGTGCTAGCTAGACTCACAGTGAGTCTAGCTGGCTCCATGTGGATGTGTGCATGCATGCGCAAGTGCACACTGGTTGCTTGTGTGTATTTTTAACTATGAAAGCTAGTACATTTTCTTTCTTTTGTGTGTGCCTATCGACATATCAACAACTCAAAGCTTCTGCTCCTCGGCAAGTGGTGTCCATTAATCCTAAAGTATTGGGATCAAATATTAAGTTTTCAAGACTTAAGAAATAAACAAAGACATCAATACAAACTAGAATAATAAATGCAATAAATCAAGAACAACTGCCCATTTCCAAGTCTGCACTGACATACAATATTATGCGTACAGTATTGTTACACCGTTTATTTGTCAACCAAACCATGTTATGTACATCAATGCTTACCCGTTTAGTAGCATGTGACCCATTCAGAGTTGTAAGCAGACTAAATGGCGATACATGATGGTGCAGGCCCACAAAGAAAGGCAACATTTCAACAGGCGACACGTAAATACACAGTTACAACAAATTGACCAATAAACAGTGAATAAATAATACATACCTAACATCATAACACAATACAAATGTTTAGAAAAATTCAAGTAAAAATAATGCATACAAGGTTAATACATAAAAAGTTTTTTGACCATTGATATTTGATACAAATACAGATCATGGAGGAAGAACAGGGTACGCAATAAATAACTAAACAGAAGACAATGTAGACTAGACTGTAACACATGTGCAACACCAGCACTCCACAGGTATGCGTGTCACACCTGACATTTATTCTGAAGGGCTGGGCGAAGTTGGTGTTCAACAAGCAGAAATAACAGCATATTCCAAAGTACAGTGACAAGATAATAATATATTTATAAAAGATCATAAAAATATTGTATTCTATTTCATAACAATTTTCAATCGGATTTTCCACTGTATTCTATTTTGTACTGATGTCTTTATTATTTCTTAGGTCTTGAATACCTGATGTTTTTATCTCTCAATGGTATATGCCATAATTTTATTGAGATCAGTCCATTACACAAACATCCATTGTGATGCAGACATTGTGTCTTAGTCTAATTTTATGAGCAGACACTTCATGTTTTTCTTATAACTGGTATGTAACTGACCTTCTGCATAAACAAGGTGTCCCAGGATTGTGAATCAAAAACCTTCTTCTGCAAGTTCCTTGCTTTCCATTTTGGGAAGAGGTATTACAGACCAAAACATGAAAAAATTGTCCAGTAAACTTGGGTTCTAAAGTGCATACCTTAAGAACTTTAAGCACTTGTTCAGTGGAAGAGATGTGTTTCACATTAGTGAAAATGAACAGGTGCTCCAAGCTCAAAGTATGCATTTTAGAGATCATGTTTATTTGGCATTTTTTTCTTGTTTTGGTCCATATTACCTCCTCCCAAAATATGGCAAGCAAAGAATTTGCCACAAAAGATATGTGCTTCACAGTAGTGTGAAGTGCTCATAGCTCTTATGGTATGCATTTTACTACACCTTTTTTGCTTGGAATGGTCATTCCTGTCGTATCCCTGAATATTAGCTATACTTCTCAGGGCACCCTGTATATTAAGATTTATGTAATTCCTTCTGGTGCTCTCTTGTAGTAAAATTTTCTGTTATTATTCCAAATCTGAAGATGACAATATAATCAGCTGAATAACGTTGCTCACTTGCAATCTTGACTTTTAAAATATTTTATTAAATTTTTTTTAAAGCTTATGTTACAATTTTTCCAAGCGTAACACTATATTGTTCTTAACTTGGGCATGGCCAGCATTTCCCACAAAAGAAACTATTCTTTTGGATGAATGACACACTATAACCCAAGAACATGATCATACAGCTCACCAGAGACAAGTTATTGCATCTTCTTGTTACTTGTGAGTTGTTTCACTGATTTATAATTTTTGTAACCACATCTACTAGTGTGTGAACAACATTGTGTCCTGCATGGATACATACCAGCATAGCGTTTTACCCACAAGAATATTAGTCTTTACACAATATCTCAGTCATGCAGGCCCTTAAAAATCACCTCCTACGAACATACTAACTATTACAAGGGATCAAAAACAAACATGTGTTTAGTCTTTTTTATGCACAGGTCCCCTGCTGCTGTATATTTCTTGAGGTAAGTAATTTTCCTGCATAGGCCATGCTTTTGTTTTCAGATAAACACTGATCTATATTAACGACATAGGAGATAATCTCAGAATCCATCTTGGATTGTTTGCAGATGATGCTGTCATTTACCATCTTGTAAAGTCATCAGATGACCAAAACAAATTGCAAAATGATTTAGATATCTGTATGGTGCGAAAAGTGGCAACTGACTTTGAATAAAGAAAAGTGTGAAGTTATTCTCATGAGTACTAAAAGAAATCCGCTAAATTTCAATTACACGATAAGTCGCACAAATCTGAAGGTTGTAGATTCAACTAAATACTTAGGGATTACAATTACAAATACCCTAAACTGGAACGATCACATAAATAATGTTGTGGGTAGAGCCAACGAAAGACTACAATTCATTGGCAGAACACTTAGAAGGTGCAACAGGTCTGCTAAACAGACTGCTTACCCCACGCTTGTCTGCCCTATTCTGGAGTATTGCTGTGTTGTGTGGGATCCACATCAGATGGGACTGACGGATGACAAATAAGGGCAGCTCGTTTTGTATTATTGCGAAGTAGGGGAGATAGTGTCACAGACATGATACGTGAACTGGAGTGGCAATCATTAAAACAAAGGAGTATTTTGTTGCGATGGGATCTTCTCATGAAATTTCAATCACCAGTTTTCCTCTCCGATTGTGAAAACATTCTGCTGGCACCCACCTACATAGGAAGAAATGATCATCACAATAAAATAAGAGGCTCGCACAGAAAAATTTAAGTGCACGTCTTTCCCACATGCCGTTCGGCAGTGGAACAGTAAAGACACACCTTGAAGGTGGTTCATTGAACCCTCTGCCAGGCACTTTATTGTGAATAGCAGAGTAGTCACGTAGATGTAGATGTATTTCAGTTTGTAAATTGGACCTGAAGTCCCAGTATAGGTGTGCGACCATAGTAACAGTAACTCTAAAACATTTTAAAATTCATTTTCATAATTACTTTATTATTGAGCAATTAGCTAATTTTGTCCCCTAGAACTACATCTTGGCAAAATTGTTACATTCATAATGTGATATATTCTACACATCAATGTTGTGAAGTCTACATGTAAAACGGAAGAAGTGCAACCCTTATGTGGGTTTTTACATGGTGGGAGAATACATAACACATTGAAATACGTTAGTTTACATTGTGCTGTCTGCACCTTAAGATCAATTAGGAATGGCATCAGATGCTGTTTACCCACAACAATGTGTGGAATATATTGTGCTATGCACATATAAGCTTCTATGGTGATATGTGATGTAGCTATATAATGCCCAATAACGTCAAATTAGCTAACTGCTAATGAAATGTAGTGTTTATTTTGAAATAAAAGAACAACCTATGCAGGAGAATGAATACCTTTAAAAATTGCAAATCATACAAACTTACTATTTTTATCATCACTGCTTACAGCTAAATACCTTCTGTATCATTGGCAAAAGTGGATATTGATCGATCGCAGTGCAGACGCACTGCATCTTGTGAGTGACAAACACCACCAGGGCTGTATGTGCCAAGTCACACAGGATGAACCACTCCCCGGGCCACACAGGCAGCTTCTAGTTCAATCTTGTATAGTATACTGCATGAATTACTACCATTCACATCTTACTGCTATTTGGAATATCACACTGCCTTGGACACTGACTTTCTAGTTCCCACTCTCTGTTTCTATTCAGTGCCAAGCTCACAACGATTTTGGCTCTGTTTATGGATTACGCATTTGTGTCAAGAGCGAACAGCAAAGTAGCAATGAGGTCTTACCCCACTCTCCTCTCCGCAACATGTTCACACCAAGTTCCAGTGTTATAGATTCCAAGTTTCTGGAACTTTGACAGCAACAGTTCTAACAACAGCAGCAACCATCTACGGCTGAACACTGATCAGTTTGTTCCCCCTCAGCATCAAGTGACCTTTTTTGAAACGTTAATTGGGCTGGTCAAGAATTGCTCTCCCTCCTTGGCATTGTGGCATTCTTCATATGAGTCACAGAAGCTCCAGTTCTGCTCTGACTGCAGCAACCAGTATTCCACAAACAACTTCCCACACACGACAGCGGACTGCTGGACCGCAAAAAGCCACCTTGCACCAGTGCATCAATAAGTGGCTCACTGGCCACACACTCAGCTGCAGCATGGGGACACCTCATCGGTCAACAGCATCACAGTGCAGAGCAGGCAGTTTCCCAGCTGCCTCTAAAGGTTACGTAGAACTTGATGCTTTCCAGTTGATCTGCAGACTTCCAGCTGGACACCAGTGTTGCCATGTCGTTAATCAATGAGGACATGTATTGGTAGCTGAGCTCTCCTTCGCTGCAAAGGGTTCAGTGTTAGATTGGGTCTTACTGCCACAAGGCCAGTATGCTCCTCAATGAACTGTTGCTGGCAGCTAAGTACAGGAACATTGAAAGTGTACTAACATTCTTAGTTGTGTACTCCCCTATTGATGCCAACATTTTCGGCTGAGATGTCTTTCCCCGATTTTGGTAAATGGGACCATATTTAATTTAGTTTCAGAAACAGTACCTCTTTCTGACCTTGATGCCCTGTGCAGATTTTTTGAACCAATGCTCAGGTGTGCAAGAATTTTAATGCTATAAAGCTTTCAGCAGTGCAACAATTCTGTAGAGCTTGTCTGCTATCATTTGGCGTTAGGAAGGCAAGCAGAACTCTCACAGCTTCAGAACCTTGGAGCCATTTTCATGGTTTCAACTACTTTGGTTGTCTTTAAAAAACCTAGTAGGTCTTTACTTGTTTGTGGTTAGTTTAAATCCAACACTGATCTCTATCCTATGCCTTGCCCACATGATCTGTTGACTAACCTGGCCAAGGGGCAACTATTTCTCAAACATGTATCAAAAGGAAGCATATCTACAACTGTCACTTGATGAGGCATTGTGTCAAGTTGTTAATCTTAAATATGCCGTTAGGTTTACACAGGTACAACAGCTTCCCATTTGGGTTGTATTGCACCTGCAATTTTCCAGAAGTATTTAGAACTATCCATTCAAGGTATTGCGAACTGTGGTAATTATTTGGATGATATTTTTATGGGGTCAATGCTTGTGGACCACAACAGGGATCTTTAATCCCTTTCCAAATGGCTTACATTTTCAGAACGCAAAGTGCAGTTCCTTCACCGCCAGCATCAAATACATGGGGCACATCATTAATTACATGGGTGTTATGCATCCGCATGACCAAGTCAACATGTAAATACTACATTGACTCTAATAACCTTAAACAGCTGTAGTTGTCCCTGGATAAAATTGGGTACCATACCAAATTGACTCCCCAAAGTACCACAATTCGCACACATCCTAAACAGCTGTGCAAGAAGAGCATCAAATGTCTGGCCGGCTGGATATCAAGAAAAGTTTTCAGCACCCTAAGTACAGTTTCAGGATGGTGCTGTGGAGGTGCATGTCGTTGCTACTTATGACAAAATCCTGCAGGGGATTAAAGTAGTTTTGTCCCACAGCTTGTACAATTGGTCTGAACCACCAATTGCCTTTGCCTCCAAACCACTGTCTGCAGCACAGTTCACCTATTCACAAACTGAAGAGCTGGCCTTAGAGATCATTCATTGAGTCCAGAAATTTCATGTGCATTTGTATGGCAGCAAATTCCAGCTAGCTAATGACTGGCCATAAATAATTTATTTTGTTGTTCAGACATCATTCTAAGCTCCCCTACTACTGCTAACATTTTCAGCTTGGATGCATTTACCAATTTTGGTGCAGTGTATAAAGCACTGCGCACTGTTTTTAAGCAGGTACTACTAAGAAATCCACTTTCAACACACTGCCCAACACAGATTTGCTGTCCTGTCTTTCTCTGGACCCTGATGCAGAATTCCGTCACCTGGAGATGTTTATTTTGTCCTGGACCAACAACTGCAACAAAGCCTAATTAAAGACTGTATAGAGAGCCTGTTATCACCATTAGTTAATATTATAAACCAATCATTCAAGCAGCTTTCCCGACTACTTAAAATATGCTAAAGTACTGCCTCTCTTCAAGAAAGGAGACACAGGAAATATAGAAAATTATAGGCGACTCAGGCCACTCTCACTGCTCTCGTGGTTTGCAAAAATAATAGAAACTATTGTGAAAGATAGACTTATGAGCTACTTAAATAAGCACAACCTCCTAGCCAAGGACCAGTTTGGATTCCGAACAGGGAAAGGCACAGAAGCAGCAACAGCATATCTCACTAAATATATCCTAGAAGCACTATACAACAGGTATATTTCTCGATCTAACCAAAGCTTTTGACACAGTGGATCACAAAACACTGTTGGTTAAGCTAGATGAACTGAGAATAAGGGGGACTGTAAAAAAATGGTTCCAGTCACATCTAGAAAATAGAGTACATTTATCATGTAACTCCAACTGTATTGAAAAACATTTTTCTGACCCCAAACATATAAATATAGGTGTACCACAGGGTAGTGTCCTAGGTCCAGTACTATTTCTAATTTATATTAATGATTTCCCACAAAGTATAAAGCATGGGCATACAATATTGTTTACAGATGACTCTAATGTGCTAATAAGTGATACATCACATGTAGATCTAAGAGAGAAAGCCGAAGAAACACTAAAAAAAGTATATGAGCGGGCAGCTAACAACAAAGTCACACTTAATATTAAGAAAACAAGTGCTATGAACTTTTACGTAAACAAAAAACCATTTCATAATAACATGAAGTTAGGTAATGAAGCCATACAATGGGTGGAAAGCACAAAATTTCTTGGCATGCAAGTTGATAGTCAGCTGAAGTGGGAAGACCATGTAAAAATACTTCGTAAGAGAATCTCTACAGCATACTATGTCCTCGAGAGTTCTTACTTCAGCACGCGATATTTCATGTATTAGATCAGTATACTTTGCATACATCCATTCTGTTAATAGTTATGGGATGATATTCTGGGGAGTGAACAGGAAAAATATCGAAGATATATTCAAATTGCAGAAAAGAGCAGTACGTATAATGACCAAGAGTGGCAGCATGGCTCACTGCCTTGAACTTTTTAAAATGCTGGAAATCTTAACTGTCCCATGTGAATATATTTTTCAGAATGTTATGTACATTTAAAAAATATTGGACACTATGTTAACAATGGTTCTGTACATGGTTATGAAACTACGAGCTGCAATAATTTGCATTTGGATAGAAAAAATAAAGTTAAAACGCAACAGAGTCTACTGTACAATGCCATTAAATTATATAATAAATTACCACAAAACATAAAAGACATAGAGACAATCTCCTCCTTCAAAGAAAAACTAAAAAAATTTTTACAAAATAAAAGTTACTATACGGTAATAGAGTACTTGAATTAAAAAAGGTTACTTAAAATCTGAAGGTTCTGTGTTAAACTATATGGAGAAATAATAATGATATAAGACTGAAAAATGTAAATTAGATTATAAGAAAATTTCATTGTGTAAGAAACAAATTTAAACTGTTAAATTGTCTATTATTCAATGACGAAATACATACAATGTAAATTGTTTCACGGATTAATAAAGAAATCAAATCAAATCACTGAGCACACATGAGGTAGCTACAGCATCACCCCACAACCTGGTCCAAGCGTACAGTTTTGTTTGTGGTGCAGAAGGGGCCAGAGCATATGTTCAGACAGGCTGACCCAGCCATTCATCTAAACATCGACCACAGAGGACTCTGGCGGCAGGATCGTAATTCTGCCCCAGGATCCTCTAGCTCCTTCATGCTTTGCATTGGGGGGACGACATGCAGGAAGGATGTCATCGGTGTTAGGATGTAGAAAGTAGTGCTCTTCACACATTGCTGGTTTCTGGAACTATTGAAGCTGCAAGCGAAGAAAGGACTTCTTCTTTCTGCTTTTTTGACTGCACTTCAATTGCCTTTTGAGTATTAATTTCTATCTCCGCTAATTTTTTGGTGTGCTTCTGCCACCTTTCCACACATGGCTGTGTGTTGCACTTCCTGCTCCCACTTCATATGGACAATTGTGAAGAACAATGGCAAGAGAGATGTGAAAATATACCAGTCAATAACATCACAGGAGACTTGCATTAGTTGTGGTTCAGGCCTGTACTGGAACAAATAACGTAGGGCCAATGGAAGAAAATGTAACACAGAGGATAAGCATAATACAAATGAACATACTGAAACAAGAACAACCAGAATTGATAGACGAAGAAGGAAAAACAATAAATGAGAGGTTGTGACTCTGATTATCAAAGCGGGAAGTACGTGGAAACAATTAAAGTGAATGTGTTCTCTGGGCCTCAGATTGCAATTTCAAAGAATTTATATGAGTAGCTGTTGAAGATGGATGTGAAAATACCTAGCCTTCCTGTCGGTGGTTCTAATGTAAAGTTAGCTATTGGAGAATATGCAAAGGCTGTAAAATGTCAAGTGTTGTAGGAGGTGAAGATCGATGAGGAGATATTTAGAATGGATGCCGTAATAGTATGTAATTCACATGCTGAAATGATAATGGGATCTGAATGGTTAATGCATCAAATAGATTACTAAAGCGATGAAATGAGGATGTGACACGAAGACAGAGAGAGAACGGCACAGTTCTCTGGGAAAGCAGTCAGTGGTAAAGAAAGGGGGTTCATATGTATCTATTATGCAGCAGTGCAGGAAAAAGAGGGAGATCACAACAAAATATCCACTAACAACAGAGCAGTAACATACCTAGTGCAGGAGGAAGAAGCAGAACTGTCAGAACAGGAAACAAAAACAAAAGTAGCAGCTGTAGAATAATTACCAGAAGACACAGCAGCTGAGTACACCGACTGTTAGATTGCAAACAACTTTTTGCTTTACAAAATAAAAAAAACCTACATATGGCACATTTCACATCTCCATATCCGATTCCATAAGCGAAAAGGACAGCAGTGGAAAAGGAATTGTAAAAGATGTTGCCAGCAGCAATTGCAGAATGTGGGCACATCCAATACAACAGGCTGTTGTTAAATACCAGAGAAGGAAAGTTGGTACTCACCATATAGCGGAGATGCTGAGTCGCGATAGGCACAACAAAAAGATTCACACAATTAATTGAGTGTGATTTCAGCTCTCTGAGACTGCAGACGTGTGTGCAAGTTGCATTCGAGTGAGTGAGTGAGTGAGTGAGTGAGTGAGTGAGTGTGTGTGTGTGTGTGTGTGTGTGTGTGTGTGTGTGTGTGTCTACTGCTGACAAAGGCCTTAATGGCCGAAAGCTTTAATTGTGTGAATCTTTTTGTGGTGCCTATCGCGACTCCGCATCTCCGCTATATGGTGAGTAGCAACTTTCCTTCTCTGATATTGTTACATTCCATCCTGGATTTTCCAGTGTTTGATTTTTGCCTGAAGGCTGTTGTTCAATGTAGATAAGAAGTGGAGAGATGTACAAGTAATACTAGATGCGAGAAAGGCAAATAGCATTTTTGAAGCTGAAAGAGACCGACTGGTAAACATCGAAGAGTTGTTATAGATGTGTGATGGCAATAAAGTGTTTACAAGTCCGGATCTGACTTCTGGTTATTAGCAAATGTCACTGGACCCAGATTGCAGACAATATACCACATTTCTTTACGATAGGCGGTGTTACCAGTGTCAAATAATTCCTTTTGAACTAAATGTGACCACATCAGCATTTATTCAAACAATGGACAGAGTTCTTGGCAAGGATCTACTGGAAACAAAACCTTGAATGCAGATGACATTCTGATTCCAAGCAGTGGATGGAAAGAGCATTTGGCAATCGTAGAGTTTATTTTTAGAAACAGCTAGACTGAACATGAGAAAATCAGAGTTCAGTAGGCAAGGAAACAAAAATCTTGGAACACATAAGATGACATTCTGATTCCAAGCAGTGGATGGGAAGAGCATTTGGCAATCGTAGAGTTTATTTTTAGAAACAGCTAGACTGAACATGAGAAAATCAGAATTCAGTAGGCAGGGAAACAAAAATCTTGGAACACATAATTACACCTGAACGTATAAAGGCAAAGAAAAACTGTAGCCAGTACATTGTTTCCCAATATCTATTTGCAAGAAGCAACTTACAAGTTTTTAAAGGCCTATACAGCTTCTGCTACTGTTTTATAGATAGACAAGTACCAAATAATGAATCCCTGCACAATCTGCTTAAGAAAATTAGTCTGTGGATGGAAAATTGCAAAGAAGCATTTCAATGGACTAAAACAGCGTTAATCAACACACCAATATTGTTACACCCAGATATTAACAAAACTTTTTATTTCACCTGTGAAGGTGTGGGTGTGCACCTTTATCAAATTAATGGACGGGAGGAGCAATGTAATACCCAGATGTTCACTTTCAGGAGCAGAATGATGACAACCTGTGAACAAAAGTATTCAATAGCAGACAGGGAAGCACTGGCTATATTACTGGATTCACTAAATTCTGTTACTACCCAGCTGGGAGAAAATGTGTAGTAGTAACTAATCACCATGCCTTGACATTCCAATTAACAAGTGCAATATCGGAGATTAACAAGATGGGCTATAGATCTTCAGGAATTTGACTTTGAACTGCAGTGCGTACCTGGAGAACAGAATTTAGTACCCAAACCACTTTCACACTTACTGGTGGGTCTGAAAAGATGAAGAGCAGAACTACCAATGCCAGAAGACAGCATTAAACTCAAGAAAGGTGTGGCTCTTGAAGGAACAGTCTGCAGATTACTAGAACATGTACACCACAAACGAAATTTCGAAGAATGTCTTTTGTCGGTGAAAAGAAAATACAGTGAAATTTTGATTTTATGTTTTTCATGATTCTTCGCTGTAAATTTGTAGCCCCTGTAAAAACCCATAAGATCAATGGTAAATATTCCCTGATTTTACATTTCTTCCTGATAAGGTTTACTTGATTGTACATTCTTACTCAACATCTTACTTGACTTGATTCAATTTTCTTCCTATTGATATTTGATGTGACTGAATGAGATGTAAGAGGCACAAAAGACAGACAGTTCACACTGTGGGTGGTGGCGCAGTTAAGGGAATATTTTAGCCCACTGTGGAAAGGGAGACGTACGAGAGAAAATGCTGATGTAATCCACAATCGTCATTGCCAATATAACTTGCAACGTTTAACTTCACCGCGCAATGATGATGGATTGAGTACTTTTCACACTACTTTTTGCGGGAACTGACATAACTGTGACATGGTAGCACTGTGAATGCGACCAGAAATAAGGCTATTGATCTGTTGATCGTTATAGCACCAAGTTGTTGATTACGGATGTGTTACTGACAGGAATATTTCAGTTGTAGCAAGAAGTCTTTATGGGAAAACGTTTGCGGCTGCGCGACGTGCGAAATATTTGTGACAAGCAAGAATGTGAATGTTATTAATTATCATTCACTTGCAGAAATTTAAGCTGTCCTCTTAGGCTCCTGCCTAACCACACACATGGAAACTGCTAGATATTCGGAAATAAACAGCAAAGTATTTATGACAAGGAACAACATGAATTCTATTGCTGCTCGTTTCACTCGAAGGAGTGTAAATTGTCTTCTTAGGTTTCTGCCAAACCACACACTCGGAAATCACCACACATTCAGGAACAAACAGGCGAATATTTATTTCATCCTTCGTTCTCTAATCAGAAAGGTTACATAACATCGAATTGCAGAATATATGTATTATTACAATTACAACAAAATTTCAGAACGTGAGGTGGAAGATGAATAATAACATGCTAGGAGTTGCGAACCTATAACATCTAACTCATCTAATCATGATGTCATCCATTACACCACAACTTACTCACTCAGTTTTGTATCGTGCATTAGTTATAATAAAACCTCTTGAAGCCTTACGTAGCTGATGTTTTATTAATTAACATTTAATGATAAGAGTGACGTATTTGTGATATACTTTCAATTCACTGTTGCTTTGAAATGACAGACTGCACACATACTCGTACTTCACACACTATGAAGGGAATGAATAATCATAATGCACACAAGCATTCGCAAAGGTTGATATTGAAAGCCCACTAGTGATATCACCGTTGCAAAAAGTAGTGTTAGGTCTAATGTACATACCGTATTTACTCGAATCTAAGCCGCATCTGAAAAATGAGATTCGGGGAAAAAAAAAAAAAAAAAAAAAAAAAAAAAAAAAAAAAAAAAAAAAAAAACCCGACTCTAAGCCGCACCTGAAATTTGAGACTCGAAATTCAAGGGGAGAGAAAAGTTTTAGGCTGCACCTCCAAATCGAAACAAAGGTAGTCCATTGGAATATGAGACACAATTTAGGTCGAATGAATGACGATACAGGTACAGTAGTTTGGTTCGAGTCGTAAACTTAGCAGTTAGGCTTTACCAGGTAGTCATTGCTATGTGTCAGGTGCTCCATCCATATTTATACGGGTACCCTTCTTTTTCACGTGCTTCGTCTGGTTTGAATCGATTGCTTATTTTGCTTTGATCTGATAAGTGCCGTTTTCTTTGTTATAGGTGTTTACGTCACTCTAAGCTGAAAATGCATTACTGTACTGTGTCATGCATTGTTTGTCGCATTCTGATAGAGCGTGTTTACGGCCTGTCGCCGCTCGCGGCATGGCTTGCTTTTGTGCGCGCTGCCGCCGCTTTTTTAAAAAAAAAAAAAAAAAAAAAAAAAAAAAAAAAAAAAAAAAAAGAGAGAGAGAGAGAGAGAGAGAGAGAGAGAGAGAGAGAGAGAGAGAGGAATCGTCTCATTAGCGAAACAATGGCAAGAGACTGCTATTTGTTGTTACTTACACTGCTGCTTTCTTTGATAATGATCAACAAGAACCAAATAATAGACTGCGTATGATAGAACATGTTCTGAACGAGAGTTAGGCGAAAATTTTTCTCCGTTTGAAAATCTTTGCGGCCGCTTCTTTAGTACATCAAATTCTGCACAGAAATTAGTCATCTTAGATTTAAAAATCTAGTCAGTTGCCGTGCTTCATTTCTAACTGTATCACTATTACGCATAAGAATAATACGAATATAAACATGACACGATACGTATATTCTTCCGCGTTTGCTGTTGTGTCACTCTAGTTTCGTAGTTTATTAGGCAGACAGGATTTAAATGAGATAGCAGCAAACACGAAAGAATACATGGCAAAATGTTTATATTCGTATTATTCTTATGGTGAAGAGAATACTGCATGTGATTCACATTTCATCAGGCAGAAAAAATTCAGAACGTAGAGTTGGCCATATTGATAAACATCCCAAACAGTCTTGCCAATCGGATTTTCGTATTCGTATTCTGCTACATTCGAAGATTAACAATACGGAATTTGTATTTACTTCATTGGATAATGTATGAAAATGCAATGGTCGAAACTCGGGGCGGAGAAAAAAAACCTCGTCTTCCACCTTTTTTTTTAAATTTATTTACTGACGCAGAGGTTTCAGTGCCAGTATTTATCTTTGTGCCTACGAAGAATGCCTGTGTAGCGCTACATATATTCGACGGCAGAAGTTAGTTGTGGCGGCACCTACCAACATTTTTCAGAACTTCCGCTTGCTTTGCACTCGATTCTAAGCCGCAGGCGGTTTTTTGGATTACAAAAACCGGAAAAAAAGTGCGGCTTAGATTTGAGTAAATACGGTAGTCGCGACACTCACTTCTGAGAAAATTGTTACTGTCTGACAGTTGGTGCGACACTAGCACCCCCAAACGTGAGAAATCAGCTGGAAGATTAATGTTTGCTTTTAATTTTATTCTAGTTAATTAGTGAAATAGTTATTACATTTTTTGTGTTCCAAGTATCAGCAAATCATCAAGACACATGAACGATCATTAAAAATGCATAAAAACAGCCAAATATCCTTGATTCAGTGACATAAGTTACAACTTACTGATGAAGAAATTCTTTTGAGTATGTGTGCAATTGCAGCTTAAACACTAAAAACAAGAGAATATAAACACATATTTCACACATGAGAAGAACATGTTTCTTTTGTTGTCTGTTCTTATTATGACAGGCACTTTCTTTGACACATAACAACATTTCATGGAGCCTAATGTTTTGCACAGTCTTACACTTTGTAACAGATAAATATTTTTGTAAATGTAATTACTTTTGCTTTGAAAGCGAATGTGTAAAAGTTTCTTGACATTTGTGGCTCACATGAAGCAACAATTGTGGAATTTGTCTTCTGTGTAGGGAAACAGTTTTATTGCTTTTGTTCTTTTATTATCACACCTGTGTGGTTGTTCTTCAGCTACAGTTGTGGTAGATTATCTGTTGCGTTAAATAATATAGATATTGCTCTCTTTGCATGTTTCCTACGTTTCTCACTCACTGATCTGACCGGAAGTGTAGCGAAGAAAACTTCATGTTTTTGTGTAGATACACAAAGCTTTTCTGCAAAAGTTCAGGTCTTCTGCTATTTACTAGCAAATTTTTTGTTCTTAAAGAACACGGAATTTCGCAGTAAATATCTGTAGGTTATAAGAAAATTGTAAATAAACTTTCTGTAATGAAGTGGAACATTCACACCTCCTAGGATCATTAGGAAACCCAAAAACAACAAGTGTGGTGTCTTGTTCTTCTTGTTGCTGCACTTTATTATGCTGCACATGCTCCTATTTGTAAAAAACATTCTACAGACCAATGTAAACAATTATGATTTGTTTTTGCTTTCACAAGACCTTGCCAAACTCAACAATATAACTTTATGTCCCCTTTGCGCGCTGCAATCGCAGTGGGTAACAAAAAAGAGCCAGTGGGTCACGACTGTTATGTTATACTACGGTAGTGTGAAGTCTACTCAATCCAATTAAACTGTCATTGGCTACAGAAGGAAAGTACACACCCCTAAATGTTAGATTCTGACACCTTTTGTCATATTTCACATTTTTTGGTTTAATTCACCATGTTCATCAGTTTTTGCTTTTTTTCTGGATGAACACAAAGGAAATATGTATGAAAACTGTGCGCTTTGATGTAAAATTTGTGGTTGTGGCAAGTTGATTACCTTGTACCCAGATACCAATTACAATTTTTGATGAGTTTTTACTTGCTGTTGCACATCTGTGATTTTTTAAGAATTGATCAAATTCATTACCATAAATGACTCTGTAAACATTGTATGGTACTTTTGAATTCCTTCACTTATACAGATTTTATACAAGTTATTGGTTAGGATAACGATTTTTAATCATATATGCCAATTACATACATTTTTGCCTGTATTTTCAGAGTTTTAACATTTTCCTCAATTCTGTGTTTTTTTAAGTCTGGTCCACACAAAACGTAAAATAGGGGTTTCACAGTACTGATGTGCTAGAGAAGAGAAAATCCAAATATACTGCCTAGGGCATGAAGGAGCAAAAGGAAACAAAAAAGTGCTTAGAAAACTTGGGATGGGATTGCTTATTTTTTGACAGAGAGAAAAGGATACAACACTTACTGATAACATGTGAAATTTGCCAAAAACTCGAGACTACCAGCTTTAAGTTTAATTGTAGTATGCAGACTGTGTTGCCAAAAGGGCTTACAGAGACAATAGCAGTTGATCTCCTCAGCCCCCTATACAGTCTGACAGAAGTTTCAATGCAAGTTCTTGCAACTATCGAACTTTTCTCAAAATAACGTGAAACTGAACCCACTAAAAAGGGTCACCGGCAGCGAAGTAGCTAAAAAAATGGAAAAAAAAACTACTTTGTAAATGGGTGTACTCCAAAACGAGTTATTAGTGATAATAAAAGTTAGTTTGCTTGTAAGAAATGTGGTGAGACTTTCAGAAAGCGTGATGTTGAACCAGTCTTTATATCCCACTATAGACCCGCCTCGAATCCCATGGAGCATGTTATGAAAGAGAGAAATCATTCTGCATTGTGTGCAATGACATAAACAATATGGAAAATAGCATCAGCTGATGGGTAATTTTGAAGATGCCATCAACAATCTGCCACACGGTTCTACAGAGTACGTGCTAATAGAAATTCTGTTTCACAGAGAACCTGACAGTCTAATTAGAGATCTTAATGAACTTACCTGACAAAAAAGAAACATGAGAGAAGATCAGGAAGTTGGAACAAACTCTACTGAAAAAGGCCACTGACAGGCTCATGGATCCAAATGTGTATAGGAAAGAAGATCTCATTTTAGTCGAAACACATGTTCAGTCTAAGAAAGCTGATCACAAAATTAAGAAATTTGATCATATCTACAAGGGTCCTTATAAGATTGTGTAAATCAGACATCTTAATATCTGAGAACTGGGGAATATATGAACTGGAAGAATTTATGGAAGACAACATGTTAAAAACGTCCATAAACATTATATGATGCAAGAAGCAGACGGTGAGGAATTCGACAACGACACAACTGAGTACGATATGGGCCAACAAGAAGACTGAGAGGTACCCACGAAATACAAGAACTGTCAAATGCTTATGAACAGCAATTTGTCTAGTGTTCTGTACTGTTTGTGTTAGTATATTGTATGCATAATGCTAGCAACAATGTAGACTGTTGTTTTTGTAAACATTGGTATTATCTTTTCTTTATTTTGGCATTTGCAACAGTTACCAAAAACAAATGAGTGTTAACTGCTGTGCATGTTTTGATTTTTTTGTCACTGATATGGATGTTAATCCATCTGTTACTCACGTCTGACAAGATGCTGAGAAAAAGGTGAAGTGTGGCTACGATTTGCCTCCGTCCACCTCCGTTTTGCCTTGTTCATTGCCAAGGAAATTGCAAAGTCACCCCACTCACTCCCCATTCTTTTAGGGAGCCTGGAAGTCACAGATTTCACCCACTCAGCCGGCTATTGACATGCCTGCTACCTGTTTGCGACGAATTGCCCTCCCCAAAGCATAAGCATGCATACTAGCCTACCAGCAGTAGCAAAATCATCTACAATAAACATCCGTCAGTGATTGTGTGTTGTGTGGTAAAGTAAAGACAGTAATTACACATGTGTTTGTGAGTATTAGTGTTTCAGCAACTAATCATAACTTGCACTACTTGGCTTTTTTTGAATGTCTTCAAACCCAAACATTTCTGTGCCTATAGATGTGGCAATATGCAGTACAAACAACTGAAAGTCCAGTAAGGAATAATAACAGTATTATAAAAAGAACAGATTGCTACTACAATACAAAGGAGACACTGAGTTGCAGACAGATACCAACAAAAGACTGTGTGTGTTTTCAACTTTGGTAGAAGACTTTTGGGTGAAAGCATTTCTTTGTGATCATCTGCGACTCATTGTCTTCTCTATGTGGTGAGTCATCATTTATCCCTTTCAAATACATATACAGTACAACTTTCCTCCTCTTTGATTAGAAGTATGGAAATAGATAATAAATGTTTTTGTGCTTTGTTTTTTATTTCACCCTACTGACAAATCAGAATAAATTGATTTGATTTTCACTTGAGAGAGGTTATTCTATTTTGTGCATAGTCTTATGATGCTTTGCCATATTTGGTAAACAGTTCGTAACTAATTAACTTCCATGTTGACAAATACAGTAAAACTTCATTTATACATCTTTTGCACTTTCTTTTTTTCGTGTCCCGGTGGAATATCCACAGTGCGCACAAGTTATGATGCAATGTTTCAGAGTGGGTTGCCGGGAAGTGGATTGGTAAGGCTGATATTAGACTATAATAAAATTTGATAGTGTAATAAGAAACTTTGTCAAAGTTAGGCATTAGTCAAATTTTCTTTGATCAAATCTAGTGCCTTTCCTTAGATTTGTTCAAAGGAAGCATTTGTCTAATGTTTACTGTATGAGAAATTAATCACTTAGAGTGCTAGCATTGCTGCAGCTGTCTGACACACAATGTTTATCAATATGACTCCCAAATTTACATGGTGCGTCGCATATATAACGAAACTGATAGAAATATTCCGAGGCAAATGAAGCACTGTGTAGCTTACGACATCCCGAATACAAAAACAGAATAAAAAGTGAGAGCTATAAAAAAATATTATCGATGTTATTAGCTGTGAAGTATGGCCAGGATATGCCCCCGAGAATATAAATGAGAAAATCTACAACTTCTGTGGAAATAAAAATTTTTCATGACTGCAGTATGTATTAAATTTATTTGCCTTCACGTATTCCTCCTTCAATGTTTCTGACACAATAATGAAAGAGTTATCCTGTTTTGAGGGTACAGTGTACGCTATTGCCGCGTCAAAGAAAAAATTTACAGACTTTTTTACGAAATGACGTTTTCTTCTGTGTATAGGTTTACATTTTTCTTTATTTTCTTGTTAAGTATCGTGCCTAGTAAGCCTATATAATGTTTTGTAGAGTGTAACTTTTTAATTACTGGATTTTTCATTTGTGTTTACCAATTAATTTGATAGTATGGTACTATATTTCATATACACATTTTTCACACTTACACATTTTTTTTATGTAGTCCGTTGAAAAACATATAAATGCAGCTTTACTGTATATATGTTTCCTTCATTTGCTTCAATTTGTATAAATTCCCTGAGAGTGTGGATTCCTTTTGTATAGTCTAACCAATATTTGCCCTTTGGGATATTTGAAGTAGCTTCTATATTTGCTGAGCCTTTGGAAACAGATCTGAAGGATGCAGAAGTCATACTACTGGAGTGTTAGAAAACATTTTTAGTGATGCTGAGCTGGATAATGGGAAGATATGCAATGTTCTGAGTTGTTTAAGATCTAATTATTTTGCAATGACAATGTTTTTCACACAACCTGCATACATAACATTTAACGATTTACATGAAGATGCCTTCACAGTAGTGAAGTATGCTGCTACTCATACATAGTGTCCCAGGAAGAATAGTCAATATTCAGCACTTGGTTCAGTAGAAGAGATGTGTTTCACATTAGCAAAGATGAACAAGCGCTCACTGTTCTTACGGTATGCATTTTAGAGCCCATGTTTACTAGATTTTCCTTTGAATCATTGATCCCGTCACATCCTGAACACTGACCATTCTTCCTGGGACCCCCTGTATAACCAATTATATTTTCCGTATACATCCTATGTCTACTTACCACATATTCAAATAAAATGCAAACAAATTGCAATTTTAGGTTTAGGGAGGAGACAATGTAAAATGTGCCTACTATTTCTATCGTATTACAGTGTGATGATTTAGGAGAAGGGAGCCATTGCTCGGTTGTTCATTAGCACGAGGCTACATGTTTCTCTGGGGATCTTGTTATTGGGTCATAACTTTCTTTGGGATTTAAAGTTTCTTTTTGAGTTTTCAAAAACTTTTTCTGGAATTTTTTGGAAGAATTCTATTTGGCTGGGGAGGGGGGTTACTGATATAATTGGTTTTACGGTGTAGTAAATCATAATCCTTACACACTGCTGGTTTCCGGAACTTTCAAAGCTGCACACACCCTCTTTCTGTTGGGGGGAACTGCCTTACTATTCAATGTCAACTATACACAAGCACTACTGGTCATAACCATGTATGCGGGTGTTGTTGTTAGACTTTCGTAAGGAATGGCTGCATGCAGCCGCATCACACATTAATTATTTGAAGAAATTTGTTAAGGAGTTGATTTTGAGTTTGAAAGTATTATGTCAATGGTAGGGTAAAAGTAATTTATGATTAGGTTTTTTTCATTCAATACAATAAAGTAATCTGGTCTGTACTGTTACTCTTTCAAAGTGACATTTTTCCAATTTATGACTGATTAACTTTGATATTCATAAATTATAAGAACTTTGGTTTATATTAGGCACTCGGTCAAGTTCAATTATTAGCGAAGTGTTTTCTTTGTGAAGCTTTCATACTAGAGTCTGACAGCTGCAAAATTAATAAATGAAAAACGTTAATGAGAATTACACCCAGCACAGATGCCGACATTGTATGCGCATGCCTCTCCTTTCGTGCCTGTTTCCTCAATCAAACAGCCCCCAGGCAATATTTCTTGCCATGGCTCTGTCCTGACCACCCATAGGATTCTGCCAGACTGCTTCAAGCAGTTATGTGGCTGCTGGTGGTGGTGGACACACTCTCAAATTTCCCTTATATAATGCAGATGCCTTCCACTAGCACCCGTGCTACCGAATGTCCCTTGCCAATGACATTAGCCACCGAAGGAGTGCATAAAGTCTGCTGTCAGACATCGGTTCCCAACTGATGTCACTGCAGTTCAGGCCTTGTCTCACCAAAACAGCATAAAATACCTGACTGCTGCCCCATTTCACCCCACTTCCAACGCAGAGGCCAGGCAGATGATCCATACTTTTAAAAAGCAGATGTGGAAGGCCTTGCTGATGTCATCTACAAATGAAATACTCCACAGCTTCCTCATCTCCTATTAGACCACCCTCCTATCAGATCACCCCCGTCAAAGAGGTCATTCCAGCTGAAACACTGCATGGATGCCAGGATTGCTCCGGTGTTGACTTCCTCCATCCACACCCAGCATGTATACAGGCCCATATAAATGCAGAGTAGCTGTGCCTGGGCAAGCAAATTTGGCCTGTATTTGCGGTGGCCCCGAGGAGTCATCCTAGGCCACAGGAGCCATCAGCTGTTTGACAGCACGGCCGGCCACAGCCTTCTGACCCATCATCGCAACCAGCTCTGACTGTGACGACAGTCGCAATCGGTATCCCTCTGACTTCTGGATTGAGCACCAGAGCCACCACCACCTGTAGATTAGCTGATCCTAAAGAACAGTCGCTCTTACTGATGTTCTGATCTGGCGCATAATGTAAACTAAGCAGGTAAAATATTGTTTTGATATATTACCAATACTATGATATTCTCCATATTTACTATTTATAAGGACACATATTACAGGACCATGAATCTGTAACTTAAGGGCCCTGTGACATTTAAATGGAAGCAAAAGAGAATGAAAACAATTAACAACTTCTGACGTTTGAGCAAATATCTATATACTTAATGGCCAACCTGGTTCATCATACATTTTCCCAGTTGTAAATTGCCTTTCTAATGGCTTCCAGGGACAACAAAAATTTGATTTTCAATATTTAATATAATTATTGTCCAAATTAAAAAAATTAAAATGCTGTCATAATCTACTCATTAAGACATATAATGTTATGATAAAGCTCTATTACAGTAAGACAAGTATTAAAGTTAGAAACTGTCTATATGTCTTGAGTCAAAAGAATGTGTGCAAGAATGCAGATATTATTCACACAGTATTTAAGAATGACAGCATTTAGTGACCTCCCAAAAACTTTACACGTAATTTCAAAACTTTTTCTCATTGTCCCCCCCACAAAATGATGAAAGGAAAAAACCTTTATCACTTATTAAATTTCACTGTTTAAGCAATAAAACCTCAGCATCTAATATCAAGTTTTAATTTATTACTGCTTTACTATTAACTCTATTTGCAACACACACTGCGGACAGTATCACATTTACCACAGAATATACCCGCAAAATTATACTGTTGCACGGCACATAGTGCAGAAGATATGACATAATAGATATTCAGAGAAAAAAAAAAAGACTTTGCTTAAAATGGAGCACGAACTGCACAGACTTGACTCATACAGTGTCTGATAGTAACAGAACTTAGCAACTTCCAATAAACTTTAAACATGATTTCAAACCTTTGTAAACTTTTTCTCGCTTACATGCTTAATGTAAAATGTTTAATGCATCACCTCATTTGTAAAGTAACTAGAAGTCTGAAGTTCTTTAAAAGAATTGAGGGTTCACAGGTTAAACTTCTATCACCATTCCTGTTTAAAAGTTAGTAACTCACCTCACAAAATATAGCATATGTTCTACCATAGCAGCTGTCAATAGCACTTTGAAGGTAAATGCAGGTAAGTAGTGATGCAGAAAAAGTGTCCTTTCCACAAAGAAGAATGGTATATAATGAAACAGATAACCTACAAGAAGTATTTCACCAATAGTGACAAATTTATGCCACGCATCTGAAACAAAATGTTGTGGAAAGACAATTAGCAAAATGTCCATCAAAACAACAACAACACCACCACACACACACACACACACACACACACACACACACACACACACACACACAGCAATACATAAAACAGGATTTTCAACATATTTTTTTCTGTGTTAAGGAGAGAGTAGACCTGTCACCATATGGATGGTACAGTTCAGTGTAGCACATTAATGGGACATTGTCAGACCTTACACTAACTGTTAGCAGGACAAAGGCAAACCACTATATCACCATATTTGATCACCATTAGATTGCTGGTGCTTGACAAATGGGGCATTCAATCTCCAAGGCTGTGCAGGCACTCAGCCTTTCACATGTCACCTCATCATGAGCATTCCTCAATTTGGGGTAAACCACTTGCACAACTCAACGGCTATGGGCAAAAAGATGTTGGTGACATGGATCATTGTCTACTATTACAGATTGTAACACTGTGTAGCAAATTGCTTGGCAATTACATCTTGGACAATCTGCGATAAGATGTACCGCCATCTCCCCACGAGGTACAGAAGTTGTCTCACATCTTCTCACCTAATTTTACAGGACACAACGATTAGAATGGCTGCAAGACCACTACCATTTGACATGCAAAGCACGGGAAAAGGTTGTCTGATTGATTAATCACAACACAAGATGGTGAATGGCAGTGTGCGAGTGTGTCAAAATACACATTAAATGATGCATTCTGCTTGCCAACAGCACTGTTAAATAGTGGAAGGCTTTATTCTCATGTGAGGTACATTTAAATGGGATGAAAACAGGCCACTGACAAGTCTACCATAATCTCAAAATGGGGAGGGGAGGGGGGGGACTTATTTCAAATTGTGTCAGAATGGTTTCTGTTATATTTTCTGACAATTCTTATCAGATTTTTCCTCCACTTTGTTGCTATTATTTATATTCATACCACTATATTCTTTGTCAAATTACCGCTGCCAGTGTCAACATTAAGCTTTACACATAATTATACACATATTTATCATATCATCAACAGGAACAGTATATTTGTTATTGTAAATTTGTGGACTGTCATCACAATTTTTTCTTTAAAATTATGTGACTGACATCCCTAACAATTATTTAGTATTTAACTATTTATTTCTCCTACTACATAACGGCCTGTTTTTTCTGTCAGACAAAGGTACAAAGACTTAGGTAATGTAGGATATTTCCTGTCCAATTTTTAACATATGGGTTACTGTAACAGAAAACTATACCCGTGGCATGTTAACAGTGTGGTTGCTTGTCACTGAAGCATTCTGCTGTCACATATTTGATGGAACAGCACACTACTGAAATATGTGACTGTCTGTTATATATCATAAGGGCTCCATCCCAGACCAGTTACTTTTATTTAGATAAGACTTCCCACCTATTAACTTGACTTTTCTGAATAGCTATTCATGGATTTTGAAAGTTGATGGCATAGCAAAAATCTGTATTAAAAATACGTTTCCCTGAATTATTTGTCATAATTACACTTTCTGTAACTGCAGCAACTTATGTTTCAATGAATTTCAACATATGACCCTCTTTGTTTGTTGTCATATTTACTGACTTGGACTCAAGTTACTGCTGTCATAATATTCATTCTCCACTGCATTTTTGGTAATCAATTAAGAAATGATTTTGGTTTTCATATGGTATCTGACCTGTGGCAGTAACCTGCCTAGTTTGTATCAGGCAACGACACAAAAACTTCCATGCTTCGTAGCAACCCTTTCAAAACGTAAGAATATTCCATAGCAATACACAGAGTGCAATGATATTTGCAGTATTTTACTAAAGAAATGTCTGAAATACACAAATATGATTCATTTTCATTTAGCAGCTCATGGCTCTGTACTTTTCTATTTTTAATTTGTGGGTGTACTAATAAAAAACACAATAATTACCTTTGTTCAGATCATAGCACTGACGTCTTCTTCGTAAAACATACACACAGAGGAAAATGGCATAAAGTAATAGACTAACAGTGCCTGAATACCACACAACAAGGTTTCCAAGTAGATGCACCTGAGCCTGAAACCAAAGGAGGCACACATTTAAACCACACCATTTACACATTAAGTATGTGGAACAAAACATTAACAAAATTTGGTGTTATTTTATCTTATACTGTTCATATTATTCTGTTTCTCAAACTATGCAAATGCGTAACTCTTATACATTCCATTGTAACTAAGCTATTTTAAAGATGCCCTTTAGCTACCTTACTTTTTCTCCCACTCATTCTCATTTACATTCACACTCATTCTAATAGAGGCAACATATTAAAAACCACCTTCCTTAAAGGCTCATGTTTATGCAATGCCTCTTCCATGTATCGACTTACGAACTTCAGAAGTTTTATTCTTCTAATCTTTAATGTAGTATCAAAAAAGTCTTACTCAGTAACTCTCGTTCCAGTCATTTCTGGTCTGCGGCACAATATTTTGAAGTTATATTCAAGTGCCCAATAAATCTATGTATCACTGCATACCATCTTTATCTTACAATGATAAATCTTTTTTTCTGTTCTTTATTATCCACACTGCAGCCCACAATGAAGCACAAAACTTATGTCAAAGGGAGTGTGTGCATGAAGTTCTTTCAACTTAAAAATAATGCTTGGTTCATTGGCAAACAAAGAAAGTGTAAATATTGTGCTTCATAATTGAGAGTGTACTTTTGTTAAAACTGTAACTTACCTTTTATAAACTTTGTAATCATCATATTTTGCTTAATCAAAATTAGCTGATATTAGCTGCATGATAAGCCTAAATCTTGAAGGGAGGTTCTCTTACTCTACATCTAAGTTTCAATGACAGTGCAACATCAAGTAATTATTAATTATACTAGATTCTAATAGAGTTCCATGGTATCTGGAGCAGCTATTCTTGGCAAAACTGACACAGTAAAATAAAAGGAAAACTTAGTAACAAAATCTATCTAGTGTCTTTTAGATAGCGTTTTTCCTACGCCAATGCATATTTCAAAGTCACGCTTCGCCACTACGACTAATTTCTATGTAAGGTCTCACAACGTCAACACATCAGGAACACATATCTTTACTGTGATGTCTGGTACAAAGGGAAACAACAAAATGCACAGGTGTACTGTAAGTTTTAACAAAACTCTGCATATATTCTTCAATAACTTTGTATGAATCCCACCACAGTTCCATAAGTTTCAATTAGGATGCATTATAACTCACATATGTAGGCTTCTGACATGTTGACATCACAATGAAGGTCTCTACATAAAAAATTGAAGCCCTAGTGATGAAGCTGTGACTTCAGAATGTACAATGCCTTAGTAAAAACATTAATCCTCAGCATTTGCAGCAAACAAGCAATTTTTAACAGAAAAATTAACTGAGATTTATGACACTGTTGTCACAAAGGAGATGAGAAGTATTTTTAAGTACGTTATGACCAATTCTCCACCATTCCCACCCCTTAGCCACCCTAGTAGTCACTGTTGATACCACTTCCTTACACACTAACATCCCTCATGCCTGTGATCTTGCTACTATTGAACACTATCTTCCCAATATCCTTCAGACTCCAAACACACTACCTCATTCCCCATACATCTTACTAGCCTTACCTAACACAAAACTATTACTACTTCGAAGGGAAGGTTTACAAAGAAATCCGCAGCACAGCCATGGGCACATACATGGTCCGCTCCTATTCCAACCTGACTAGCATCCCAAAACTCCAACCCACAGTCTGGTTCAGGTTCACTGATGATATCTTCATGATCTGGACTCAGGGTCAAGACACCCTGATCTCATTCCTTCACAACCTCAACAACGTCTTTTCCATCCACTTTATCTGGTCCTCCCTCAAGTGCCATCTTCCTTGATGTTGACCTCCTCCTCGATGATGGCTCCATCCACACCTCTGTTCACAAACACCAACAGTACTTGCATTTCGACAGCTGCCATTCCTTCTACACCAAAGGAATTCCCTCCCATACAGCCTGTCCAGCCAGGGACAGCATACCAGCAGTGACAGAACTCCCTTGCCCAGTATGCTGAAGGTCTCACCAAGGCCTTCACAGATAGGCACTATCCCTCAGACCTAGTCCGCAAACAGGTCTCCCGTTCCATTTTCCAATACACCCCCAATCCTCCCAACAACCAGCTACAAAGGAGTGCCTCCTTCATCACTCAGTACCGCCCTGGACTGGAACAACTGAACAACATCCTTTCTCAGGCCTTTGATTACCTAGTGTCATGCCTTGAAATGAGGGACATCCTACCAAAGATTTTTCCCACCCCTCCTAAAGTGGTATTCAGTCACACACCCAACCTCCACAACATCCTAGTCCATCTGTACCTCATACCAGCCCCAATCTCTTACTAAACGGATCATACCTGGGGGAGAGACAAGTGCAAGAGCTGCCCAATGCACCCACTCAGCACTTCCTATTGCAGTCCTGTCACAAGCTTGTCCTATCCCATCAGAGGCCGGCCACCTCTGAAAGCAACCATGTCATATACCACCTCTGCTGCAATCATTGCCCAGCCTTTTATATTGATATGACTACCAACCAATTGTCCCACATGACGAATGACCACCAGCAAAGAGAATGGCAGAGCACTCTGTGGAACAACATGCAGCTGAACATAACAGGCTTGATTTCAAAGGCTGCTTCACAACCCCGGGCCATCTGGCTCCTCTCCTCCACCACAAGCTTTTATCAACACCGTAGATGGGAGGTATCCTTTTCCTAATATTGTTGATATTACAACCTGGAGTTTCCAAATGTCTGCCAACAAGGGAACCTCCCCATGGCACCCCCCCCTCAGATTTAGTTATAAGTTGGCACAGTGGATAGGCCTTGAAAAAATGAACACAAATCAACCAAGAAAACAGGAAGAAGTTGTGTGGAACTATGAAAAAATAAGCAAAATATACAAACTGAGTAGTCCATGTGCAAGATAGGCAACAACAAGGCTAGGGTAAGCTCAGAAGCGCCGTGGTCCTGTGGTTAGCGTGAGCAGTTGCGGAACGAGTGGTTCTTGGTTCAAGTCTTCCCTCGGGTGAAAAGTTTAATTTTTCATTTTCAGTTTATGTGACAAACTCTTATGTTTTCATCATGTTTTTGGGAGCGATTATCACATCCACAAGAAAACCAAAATCGGGCAAGATAGAAGAATCTTTTTACCCATTGGCCAAGTGTACAAGTTAGGTGGGTCGACAACATATTCCTGCCATGTGACGCACATGCCGTCACCAGTGTCGTATAGAATATATCAGACGTGTTTTCCTGTGGAGGAATCGGTTGACCAATGACCTTGCGATCAAATGTTTTCGATTCCCATTGGAGAGGCACGTCCTTTTGTCTACTAATCGCACGGTTTTGCGGTGCGGTCGCAAAACACAAACACTAAACTTATTACAGTGAACAGAGATGTCAATGAATGAACAGACAGATCATAACTTTGCAAAAATAAAGACAGTAAACTTTTCACTTGAGGGAAGACTTGAACCAAGGACCTCTCATTCCGCAGCTGCTCACGCAAACCACGGGACCATGGCGCTCCTGAACTCACACTATCCTTGATGTTGCTTATCCTGCGCATGCACTACTCAGTTTGTATATTTTGCTTATTTTTTCATAGTTCCACACAACTTCTTCCTGTTTTCTTGATTGATCTGTGTTCAGTTTTTCAAGGCCTATCCACTGTGCCAACTTATAACTAAATCTGAGGGGGGTGCGATGGGGAGGTTCCCTTGTAAGAAGAAAAGGTTGATTCATAGACTAAAACATGGTTTTCAAAGAATTGAGAACGGTTTTTTTAGTATCAATGAATTTACGAGAAAGATAGCATCAAAAGTAAAAAACATGCAAAATTAATAGAATGAGGCAGTAAATAAGTAAACTGTGTGGATGGAGTGAACACTCCTATAATTGTTTGCTAGTAGCAATGTTTTAAGTATATCAATAAAAAATATTTAAAAAATGCAAGGTGATACATGACTTATCTGTTCCACATCTGGGCAACAGCTTAATAAGTGAAACAGTGCGTACCAATCACATTCACAGAGCTTAAATTCAACAGGTAGATACAATGACACCAAAAAAATACATTCTAGCTCTGTTTTAGTGTAATTTCAGAGCAAATGACTATCAGGTCAACAATGATGCAGACATGCACATAAAGTGGACTGATAGTTACTCTTTTTTTGTGTAATAATGAAGTTCCCTGATACATCAAGACCGGTGCGAATTGAAGAAAACACTAGTGAACGAGCATTAACAGACAGTTCACCAGTGGTCACTACCACCACTTGTATCTATGAAAAAGCATATACACTACAGGGAATGGAAGAGAGCACAGGATAACCAGAATAGCCGAATGCCATGTCCTTGTTTTTTGACTCTAGTAATCACCGTCAGGATACGACAATATGTAGTTACACTCATGATGCAAAACTTTGATATTCAGAAAGGATTATTTTTCAGGGCGAGTGCACTGTTTTTGACAAAGTATGCAAAATGGCATATGAAACTGAGGAGGATATTTAAAAGTAGAACACTAATTACTGAAGACCAACATAACTTGGGAAAAAAGGGACTAGCATTTACACTCTGATTATTAGCAACAGGTTATGCTTACATTATTAGTGACTGTTTTGCATTTCAATAGCTGCTATATCTCAGACAATTTCCAATTTCTGAAGTGGCATATAAGAAGCACTTCAAGGACTTTATTAATGTACAGATAAGGAAGATAATGTCAATAAAATCTGCTAGATAATAGTTTGTTACAGGGTAGATAGCATGATCCTGAGTAAACCATTTTTATTTTTCATCAAAAATCTTTTAATGGATACCATGAATGTAAGCAAAGAGAATGAGCAGGTCTTTGGTATATTTTTAACTTTAAACAGCGTAATATATACCTATTTGCACTTGGTTACTTTCAAGGCACCAGGTGTTCTGCCGGACATCAGTATTGTCCATGAATGACATTTTGACAACATGAGTTGCAGCCTTCATCAGGTGCTACCTGAGACTGGCAGGCGAGTGTAACTGGTCCAATATTTATATGTACTGCCTCCTCCCCCCAATGGTCCATTCTAGGTGCTATGTCTGCAGTCCAGTTCCACCAGAAACATTCTGAGATGCTCTGCCTTTGGTGCGGTGAACTTGCATGCAAGCTGATATTCTGTTCTCAGTATACTACACCTACTACTCTGTCTAGAGTTCATTACCCATGACCATGTTCTTAGTTCTTTTTGTTTTGAGTTCTGGTGCTGCAACTGCAGCATTTTTAGAAACTCCAGTGCAGGATACCAGTTTTGCTCAGTTGATATCCAGTGCCATGATCCATGAGTTTTTCACCACCTTTACCTTTATATTTGGGTGGTGTGAGGTAAGATGTTCTAAAAACTCACTGAACCTCTCCCTACCATGAGGCCAGATCAAAATAGTCTCCTCCACAAACCTGAAAATGCATGTGGGTTTGTGTCTAGCCATCTGTAATGCTTCCTCCTCAAATTTCGCCATGAACAGATTTGCAAACAATGAAGAAAGAGGGCTGCCCATGGCCACTCCTTCTGCCTGCCCATATTATTAGTCCCCATACAGAAAATATGTTGAAGACAGTAAATGGCTGAACAGGTCCATCAGAGCATCATCAAATTTCTCTAAAAGCAGTTCAAGCGAGTCTTTCAGTGGTACCTTCATTAATACCGGAAACCAAATCAAAACTGACCATGACATCAGATTCCGTAGCCTGAGATGTTGCAAGAAATGCTCAGAGATGAGTATGAAGTGAATGCACTTCCCCAATTTGGGCACAGCGGTCTCTTCAAGTACTTAGCTGCTGACTATGTTGATACACCGATGTTTACTGACAACTAGGCATAGTGGCACACCCTTCTTTTGTGTACTTTCGGCAGCCCATAAAGTCTAGGTTGAACTAGTGGTGCAGATTGTAGTTCTTTGGTGACCTGGTTAGGCATTCCTGTTGCCTTCTAGAGAGCCCTGGTCTTCTTGTCCACTCTGTCTGTAGAGTCACATTCCAAAATTCTGTATGCACACTCCTCCAGATGTTGACAAACTTTCTCATCATAACTGGTCTGCTGCAGAACGGCTGTAGGGGTCCCTATGTCTGCTGGCAAAATCACAATGCTGCTATCTTCCCACAGCTTCTCGAGTGCTAGCCTCTAGTCACTGAAAATGCCGAATTTTCGAGATTGTGTATCAGTGATCGCCCTGCATGTCTTGCAGAGGATATTTTCTGCCACATTTGGTGGAAGGTGTTGGCTACTTGCCCCACTACACTGATGAAACTTCCTAGGAGTAGGTGTGAAACTGAGGCCCTTGCCGAGTACCTTCAAAATGGTGGCATTAAATTGCTTGTCACTTAGATTAATCACTGCTGTGCTTTCTAACAAATATGGCCAAACTTTACAGAATGGCACACTGAGGCATTCTTCCTGGCGCACTCTGTCAGGGGCGAAGAGGCATTGCCTACCCAGTCCCAATTTTTACCTGCCAGGGAGGCAGTCATGTACAGGTGAAGGTACAAAAGGCTCCATGGCCACCACATCTAACCTGTGGCATATATCTCGAATCCTTTCTATAACAAGTGCCATGCTTGCCCGAGTTTTATCTCATTTGCCATTAGGGAATTTATGTGATGCTCGATTCTGACAAAAACTGGTACTATGTCTCCATCTCAACAGGAAGCTGAGAGAACTAAGCATTCTCCCTTTCCTTTGTTGAAGCTTGCCTAGCCTCTGCATTTCTACATAGATACTCCACAAGCCACTGTGTGGTGTGTGGTGGAGGGTATTCTGTACCACTACTTGTTGTTTCCCTTTCTCTTCCACTCACAAAAAGAACGATGGAAAAACGACTTGTCTATATGCCTCCGTATGAGCCCTAATTTCTTGCATCTCATCTTCATGGTCCTTATGCATAATGTATGTTGACGAGAGTAGAATCTTTTGGCACTCAGCTTCAAATGCTGCTTCTCTAAATTTTCTCAACAGTGCTTCTTGAAAAGAACACTGTCTTCCCTCTACGGATTCCCATTTGAGTTCCTGTAGCTTTTTGATATCCCAGTAATCTTCTCCCCATGAAGTCTTTTGATGTAATTCTTCAGGCTTCCCTGGTAATCTGTTGACAGCTTAAAGCGTAGGGTGTTCTGCAGCATACCACCATCATCCATGCACAATATTTTGACAATGTGACTCACTGTCTTTGGTCCAGTGTGCCTGCCAATAGACTTGCATTACCTTTTGGTCTGATGCACAGCCATGGTCGGTTCTATAGTCTGATTAAAATAACTTGGCAGTTGACACTTCACATGCTGAAGGTGTCTTCCTCCAATCAGAGTGTTCAATGTTATGCTTGAACTGTTCGCTGTTGCCAAATTGCAACAATAAATGGTCAGTTAATTTCCATTTCCATTCGAGTTCACATATTCAGTTATCATCACAGAGATCGCCTACAGTACGTAAATTTCATACAACATGGTATAAAACAGAACATTCTGAAGGCAGAAAACGATCATTGCAACTGGTTCTATACATAAATAAATTTTATGTATTTTGAAGGTATTCTGTAGTGCAGTGGTAATGTCATAGCCTGCAGTGCAACAGGATGCAGGTTTCAATATCACCAGATTATAATATTTCTTTTCTTTTTCAAATATTTACCAAATCAACTTAGATAATTATTATTTTCAAATAAATGATTTCAATCTATTTTTTCCATTTCTAATCTTTTGTTGCATCATTTTCATCACCGTTTTTAGTCTTATTATTTGCTATTATTTTTCTGGATAAGTCGTCTTTCTTTTGGAATCTGCTTGTGTCGCCTATGACCAGTGAATGAGTTGCAACCAGGACTACTCACTGGTCAGCATCATGTCAGCCCAGTTAGCAAAAGCAAGAAGTTACAGTTTGGTTTTAGCACTGAAATTGAGTTTTTTTTCTGTCTTGAGTTTGCTTGTACAGGTTAGCTTTAATTTGCCATGAGCTAAGTGAGTGTGATTAGTAATTATGCTG